>NC_064918.1:37344858-37644858 GCF_929443795.1 Astur gentilis
GAAAGCAGAGATCCCCAGTGCTGTTGCGGCTAAAGATAGGCTGCAGGGGGACGGTGAAGACCAGCAAGATCTTTCAGGGCTGGCACCTTCCGTGTTGGAGAAGGAGCCAGACGTTTGCCTTTTCAGAAAAAGTTTCTGCCGAGAACGAGCACCGTGACGTGCTGAGTCTCTGGGAAAGCAGAGATCCCCAGTGCTGTTGCGGCTAAAGATAGGCTGCAGGGGGACGGTGAAGACCAGCAAGATCTTTCAGGGCTGGCACCTTCCGTGTTGGAGAAGGAGCCAGACGTTTGCCTTTTCAGAAAAAGTTTCTGCCGAGAACGAGCACCGTGACATGCTGAGTCTCTGGGAAAGCAGAGATCCCCAGTGCTGTTGCGGCTAAAGATAGGCTGCAGAGGGATAATGCAGACCTGCAAGAGCTCTCAGGGCTGGTACCTTCCTTGTGGGAGAAGGAGCCAGACGTTTGCCTTTTCAGAAAAAGTTTCTGCCGAGAACGAGCACCGTGACATGCTGAGTCTCTGGGAAAGCAGAGATCCCCAGTGCTGTTGCGGCTAAAGATAGGCTGCAGAGGGATAGTGAAGACCTGCAAGAGCGTTCAGGGCTGGCAGCTTCCTTGTGGGAGAAGGAGCCAGACGTTTGCCTTTTCAGAAATAGTTTCTGCCGAGAACAAGCACCGTGACATGCTGAGTCTCCGGGAAAGCAGAGATCCCCAGTGCTGTTGCGGCTAAAGATAGGCTGCAGAGGGATAGTGCAGACCTGCAAGAACTCTCAGGGCTGGCACATTCCGTGTGGGAGAAGGAGCCTGACTTTTGCCTTTTCAGAAAAAGTTTCTGCCGAGAACGAGCACCGTGACATGCTGAGTCTCTGGAAAAGCAGAGATCCCCAGTGCTGTTGAGTCTAAAGATAGGCTGCAGGGGGACGGTGAAGACCAGCAAGATCTTTCAGGGCTGGCACCTTCCGTGTTGGAGAAGGAGCCAGACGTTTGTCTTTTCAGAAAAAGTTTCTGCCGAGAACGAGCACCGTGACATGCTGAGTCTCTGGGAAAGCAGAGATCCCCAGTGCTGTTGCGGCTAAATTTAGGCTGCAGAGGGATAGTGCAGACCTGCAATAGCTCTCAGGGCTGGCACCTTCCCTGTTGGAGAAGGAGCCAGACGTTTGCCTTTTCAGAAAAAGTTTCTGCCGAGAACGAGCACCGTGACATGCTGAGTCTCTGGGAAAGCAGATATCCCCAGTGCTGTTGCGGCTAAATTTAGGCTGAGGAGGGATAGTGCAGACCTGCAATAGCTCTCAGGGCTGGTACCTTCCTTGTGGGAGAAGGAGCCAGACGTTTGCCTTTTCAGAAAAAGTTTCTGCCGAGAACGAGCACCGTGACATGCTGAGTCTCTGGAAAAGCAGAGATCCCCAGTGCTGTTGCGGCTAAAGATAGGCTGCAGGGGCATAGTGAAGACCAGCAAGAGCTTTCAGGGCTGGCAGCTTCCTTGTGGGAGAAGGAGCCAGACGTTTGCCTTTTCAGAAAAAGTTTCTGCCGAGAACGAGCACCGTGACTTGCTGAGTCTCTGGGAAAGCAGAGATCCCCAGTGCTGTTGCGGCTAAAGATAGGCTGCAGGGGGACGGTGAAGACCAGCAAGATCTTTCAGGGCTGGCACCTTCCGTGTTGGAGAAGGAGCCAGACGTTTGCCTTTTCAGAAAAAGTTTCTGCCGAGAACGAGCACCGTGACGTGCTGAGTCTCTGGGAAAGCAGAGATCCCCAGTGCTGTTGCGGCTAAAGATAGGCTGCAGGGGGATAGTGAAGACCAGCAAGAGCTTTCAGGGCTGGCAGCTTCCTTGTGGGAGAAGGAGCCAGACGTTTGCCTTTCAGAAAAATTTTCTGCCGAGAACGAGCACCGTGACATGCTGAGTCTCTGGGAAAGCAGAGATCCCCAGTGCTGTTGCGGCTAAAGATAGGCTGCAGAGGGATAGTGCAGACCTGCAAGAGCTCTCAGGGCTGGTACCTTCCTTGTGGGAGAAGGAGCCGGACGTTTGCCTTTTCAGAAAAAGTTTCTGCCGAGAACAAGCACCGTGACATGCTGAGTCTCTGGGAAAGCAGAGATCCCCAGTGCTGTTGCGGCTAAAGATAGGCTGCAGGGGGACGGTGAAGACCAGCAAGATCTTTCAGGGCTGGCAGCTTCCGTGTGGGAGAAGGAGCCAGACGTTTGCCTTTTCAGAAAAAGTTTCTGCCGAGAACAAGCACCGTGACATGCTGAGTCTCTGGGAAAGCAGAGATCCCCAGTGCTGTTGAGTCTAAAGATAGGCTGCAGGGGGACGGTGAAGACCAGCAAGATCTTTCAGGGCTGGCAGCTTCCTTGTGGGAGAAGGAGCCAGACGTTTGCCTTTTCAGAAAAAGTTTCTGCCGAGAACGAGCACCGTGACATGCTGAGTCTCAGGGAAAGCAGAGATCCCCAGTGCTGTTGCGGCTAAAGATAGGCTGCAGAGGGATAGTGCAGACCTGCAAGAGCTCTCAGGGCTGGTACCTTCCTTTTGGGAGAAGGAGCCAGACGTTTGCCTTTTCAGAAAAAGTTTCTGCCGAGAACGAGCACCGTGACATGCTGAGTCTCTGGGAAAGCAGAGATCCCCAGTGCTGTTGCAGCTAAAGATAGGCTGCAGAGGGATAGTGCAGACCTGCAAGAGCTCTCAGGGCTGGTACCTTCCTTGTGGGAGAAGGAGCCGGACGTTTGCCTTTTCAGAAAAAGTTTCTGCCGAGAACGAGCACCGTGACATGCTGAGTCTCTGGGAAAGCAGAGATCCCCAGTGCTGTTGAGTCTAAAGATAGGCTGCAGAGGGACGGTGAAGACCAGCAAGATCTTTCAGGGCTGGCACCTTCCGTGTTGGTGAAGGAGCCAGACGTTTGCCTTTTCAGAAAAAGTTTCTGCCGAGAACGAGCACCGTGACATGCTGAGTCTCTGGGAAAGCAGAGATCCCCAGTGCTGTTGCGGCTAAAGATAGGCTGCAGAGAGATAGTGAGGACCTGCAAGAGCTTTCAGGGCTGGCAGCTTCCCTGTGGGAGAAGGAGCCAGACGTTTGCCTTTTCAGAAAAAGTTTCTGCCGAGAACAAGCACCGTGACATGCTGAGTCTCTGGGAAAGCAGAGATCCCCAGTGCTGTTGCGGCTAAAGATAGGCTGCAGAGGGATAGTGCAGACCTGCAAGAGCTCTCAGGGCTGGTAATTTCCTTGTGTGAGAAGGAGCCGGACGTTTGCCTTTTCAGAAAAAGTTTCTGCCGAGAACGAGCACCGTGACATGCTGAATCTCTGGGAAAGCAGAGATCCCCAGTGCTGTTGCGGCTAAAGATAGGCTGCAGAGGGACGGTGAAGACCAGCAAGATCTTTCAGGGCTGGCAGCTTCCGTGTGGGAGAAGGAGCCATACGTTTGCCTTTTCAGAAAAAGTTTCTGCCGAGAACAAGCACCGTGACATGCTGAGTCTCTGGGAAAGCAGAGATCCCCAGTGCTGTTGCGGCTAAAGATAGGCTGCAGAGGGATAGTGCAGACCTGCAAGAACTCTCAGGGCTGGCACCTTCCGTGTGGGAGAAGGAGCCTGACCTTTGCCTTTTCAGAAAAAGTTTCTGCCGAGAACGAGCACCGTGACATGCTGAGTCTCTGGAAAAGCAGAGATCCCCAGTGCTGTTGAGTCTAAAGATAGGCTGCAGGGGGACGGTGAAGACCAGCAAGATCTTTCAGGGTGGCACCTTCCGTGTTGGAGAAGGAGCCAGACGTTTGCCTTTTCAGAAAAAGTTTCTGCCGAGAACGAGCACCGTGACGTGCTGAGTCTCTGGGAAAGCAGAGATCCCCAGTGCTGTTGCGGCTAAAGATAGGCTGCAGGGGGATAGTGAAGACCAGCAAGATCTTTCAGGGCTGGCACCTTCCGTGTGTGAGAAGGAGCCAGACGTTTGCCTTTTCAGAAAAAGTTTCTGCCGAGAACGAGCACCGTGACATGCTGAGTCTCTGGGAAAGCAGAGATCCCCAGTGCTGTTGCGGCTAAAGATAGGCTGCAGGGGGATAGTGAAGACCTGCAAGAGCGTTCAGGGCTGGCAGCTTCCTTGTGGGAGAAGGAGCCAGACGTTTGCCTTTTCAGAAAATGTTTCTGCCGAGAACAAGCACCGTGACATGCTGAGTCTCTGGGAAAGCAGAGATACCCAGTGCTGTTGCGGCTAAATTTAGGCTGCAGAGGGATAGTGAAGACCTGCAAGCGCTTTCAGGACTGGCAGCTTCCTTGTGGGAGAAGGAGCCAGACGATTGCCTTTACAGAAAATTTTCTGCCGAGAACAAGCACCATGACATGCTGAGTCTCTGGGAAAGCAGAGATCCCCAGTGCTATTGCGGCTAAAGATAGGCTGCAGAGGGATAGTGAGGACCTGCAAGAGCTTTCAGGGCTGGCAGCTTCCTTGTGGGAGAAGGAGCCAGACGTTTGCCTTTTCAGAAAAAGTTTCTGCCAAGAACAAGCACCGTGACATGCTGAGTCTCTGGGAAAGCAGAGATCCCCAGTGCTGTTGCAGCTAAAGATAGGCTTGCAGGTGGACGGTGAAGACCAGCAAGATCTTTCAGGGCTGGCACCTTCCTTGTGGGAGAAGGAGCCAGACGTTTGCCTTTTCAGATAAAGTTTCTGCCGAGAACGAGCACCGTGACATGCTGAGTCTCTGGGAAAGCAGAGATCCCCAATGCTGTTGCGGCTAAAGATAGGCTGCAGGGGGACGGTGAAGACGTGCAAGAGCTCTCAGGGCTGGCAGCTTCCTTGTGGGAGAAGGAGCCAGACGTTTGCCTTACAGAAAATGTTTCTGCCGAGAACGAGCACCGTGACATGCTGAGTCTCTGGGAAAGCAGAGATCCCCAGTGCTGTTGCGGCTAAAGATAGGCTTGCAGGTGGACGGTGACGACCAGCAAGATCTTTCAGGGCTGGCACCTTCCGTGTGGGAGAAGGAGCCAGACGTTTGCCTTTTCAGAAAAAGTTTCTGCCGAGAACGAGCACCGTGACATGCTGAGTCTCTGGGAAAGCAGAGATCCCCAGTTCTGTTGCGGCTAAAGATAGGCTGCAGAGGGATAGTGAAGACCTGCAAGAGCTTTCAGGGCTGGCAGCTTCCTTGTGGGAGAAGGAGCCGGACGTTTGCCTTTTCAGAAAAAGTTTCTGCCGAGATCAAGCACCGTGACATGCTGAGTCTCTGGGAAAGCAGAGATCCCCAGTGCTGTTGCAGCTAAAGATAGGCTGCAGAGGGATAGTGCAGACCTGCAAGAGCTCTCAGGGCTGGTACCTTCCTTGTGGGAAAAGGAGCCGGACGTTTGCCTTTTCAGAAAAAGTTTCTGCCGAGAACGAGCACCGTGACATGCTGAGTCTCTGGGAAAGCAGAGATCCCCAGTGCTGTTGCGGCTAAGGATAGGCTGCATGGGGACGGTGAAGACCAGCAAGATCTTTCAGGGCTGGCACCTTCCGTGTTGGAGAAGGAGCCAGACGTTTACCTTTACAGAAAAAGTTTCTGCCGAGAACAAGCACCGTGACATGCTGAGTCTCTGGGAAAGCAGAGATCCCCACTGCTGTTGTGGCTAAAGATAGCCTGCAGAGGGATAGTGAAGACCTGCAAGAGCTTTCAGGGCTGGCAACTTCCTTGTGGGAGAAGGAGCCAGACGTTTGCCTTTTCAGAAAAAGTTTCTGCCGAGACCAAGCACCGTGACATGCTGAGTCTCTGGGAAAGCAGAGATCCCCAGTGCTGTTGCAGCTAAAGATAGGCTGCAGAGGGATAGTGAGGACCTGCAAGATCTTTCAGGGCTGGTACCTTCCGTGCAGGAGAAGGAGCCAGACGTTTGCCTTACAGAAAATGTTTCTGCCGAGAACGAGCACCGTGACATGCTGAGTCTGTGGGAAAGCAGAGATCCCCAGTGCTGTTGCGGCTAAAGATAGGCTTGCAGGTGGACGGTGAAGACCAGCAAGATCTTTCAGGGCTGGCACCTTCCGTGTGGGAGAAGGAGCCAGACGTTTGCCTTTTCAGAAAAAGTTTCTGCCGAGAACGAGCACCGTGACATGCTGAGTCTCTGGGAAAGCAGAGATCCCCAGTGCTGTTGCGGCTAAAGATAGGCTGCAGAGGGATAGTGCAGACCTGCAAGAGCTCTCAGGGCTGGTACCTTCCTTGTGGGAAAAGGAGCCGGACGTTTGCCTTTTCAGAAAAAGTTTCTGCCGAAAACGAGCACCGTGACATGCTGAGTCTCTGGGAAAGCAGAGATCCCCAGTGCTGTTGCGGCTAAGGATAGGCTGCATGGGGACGGTGAAGACCAGCAAGATCTTTCAGGGCTGGCACCTTCCGTGTTGGAGTAGGAGCCAGACGTTTGCCTTTTCAGAAAAAGTTTCTGCCGAGAACAAGCACCGTGACATGCTGAGTCTCTGGGAAAGCAGAGATCCCCAGTGCTGTTGCGGCTAAAAATAGACTGCAGAGGGATAGTGAAGACCTGCAAGAGCTTACAGGGTGGCAGCTTCCTTGTCTGAGAAGGAGCCAGACGTTTGCCTTTTCAGAAAAAGTTTCTGCCGAGAACGAGCACCGTGACATGCTGAGTCTCTGGGAAAGCAGAGATCCCCAGTGCTGTTGCGGCTAAATTTAGGCTGTAGAGGGATAGTGCAGAGCTGCAAGAGCTTTCAGGGCTGGTACCTTCCTTGTGGGAGAAGGAGCCAGACGTTTGCCTTTTCAGAAAAAGTTTCTGCCGAGAACGAGCACCGTGACATGCTGAGTCTCTGGGAAAGCAGAGATCCCCAGTTCTGTTGCAGCTAAAGATAGGCTGCAGGGGGACGGTGAAGACCTGCAAGATCTTTCAGGGCTGGCACCTTCCGTTTTGGAGAAGGAGCCAGACGTTTGCCTTTTCAGAAAAAGTTTCTGCCGAGAACAAGCACCGTGACATGCTGAGTCTCTGGGAAAGCAGAGATCCCCAGTGCTGTTGAGTCTAAAGATAGGCTGCAGGGGGACGGTGAAGACCAGCAAGATCTTTCAGGGCTGGCAGCTTCCTTGTGGGAGAAGGAGCCAGACGTTTGCCTTTTCAGAAAAAGTTTCTGCCGAGAACGAGCACCGTGACATGCTGAGTCTCAGGGAAAGCAGAGATCCCCAGTGCTGTTGCGGCTAAAGATAGGCTGCAGAGGGATAGTGCAGACCTGCAAGAGCTCTCAGGGCTGGTACCTTCCTTTTGGGAGAAGGAGCCAGACGTTTGCCTTTTCAGAAAAAGTTTCTGCCGAGAACGAGCACCGTGACATGCTGAGTCTCTGGGAAAGCAGAGATCCCCAGTGCTGTTGCAGCTAAAGATAGGCTGCAGAGGGATAGTGCAGACCTGCAAGAGCTCTCAGGGCTGGTACCTTCCTTGTGGGAGAAGGAGCCGGACGTTTGCCTTTTCAGAAAAAGTTTCTGCCGAGAACGAGCACCGTGACATGCTGAGTCTCTGGGAAAGCAGAGATCCCCAGTGCTGTTGAGTCTAAAGATAGGCTGCAGAGGGACGGTGAAGACCAGCAAGATCTTTCAGGGCTGGCACCTTCCGTGTTGGTGAAGGAGCCAGACGTTTGCCTTTTCAGAAAAAGTTTCTGCCGAGAACGAGCACCGTGACATGCTGAGTCTCTGGGAAAGCAGAGATCCCCAGTGCTGTTGCGGCTAAAGATAGGCTGCAGAGAGATAGTGAGGACCTGCAAGAGCTTTCAGGGCTGGCAGCTTCCCTGTGGGAGAAGGAGCCAGACGTTTGCCTTTTCAGAAAAAGTTTCTGCCGAGAACAAGCACCGTGACATGCTGAGTCTCTGGGAAAGCAGAGATCCCCAGTGCTGTTGCGGCTAAAGATAGGCTGCAGAGGGATAGTGCAGACCTGCAAGAGCTCTCAGGGCTGGTAATTTCCTTGTGTGAGAAGGAGCCGGACGTTTGCCTTTTCAGAAAAAGTTTCTGCCGAGAACGAGCACCGTGACATGCTGAATCTCTGGGAAAGCAGAGATCCCCAGTGCTGTTGCGGCTAAAGATAGGCTGCAGAGGGACGGTGAAGACCAGCAAGATCTTTCAGGGCTGGCAGCTTCCGTGTGGGAGAAGGAGCCATACGTTTGCCTTTTCAGAAAAAGTTTCTGCCGAGAACCAGCACCGTGACATGCTGAGTCTCTGGGAAAGCAGAGATCCCCAGTGCTGTTGCGGCTAAAGATAGGCTGCAGAGGGATAGTGCAGACCTGCAAGAACTCTCAGGGCTGGCACCTTCCGTGTGGGAGAAGGAGCCTGACCTTTGCCTTTTCAGAAAAAGTTTCTGCCGAGAACGAGCACCGTGACATGCTGAGTCTCTGGAAAAGCAGAGATCCCCAGTGCTGTTGAGTCTAAAGATAGGCTGCAGGGGGACGGTGAAGACCAGCAAGATCTTTCAGGGTGGCACCTTCCGTGTTGGAGAAGGAGCCAGACGTTTGCCTTTTCAGAAAAAGTTTCTGCCGAGAACGAGCACCGTGACGTGCTGAGTCTCTGGGAAAGCAGAGATCCCCAGTGCTGTTGCGGCTAAAGATAGGCTGCAGGGGGATAGTGAAGACCAGCAAGATCTTTCAGGGCTGGCACCTTCCGTGTGTGAGAAGGAGCCAGACGTTTGCCTTTTCAGAAAAAGTTTCTGCCGAGAACGAGCACCGTGACATGCTGAGTCTCTGGGAAAGCAGAGATCCCCAGTGCTGTTGCGGCTAAAGATAGGCTGCAGGGGGATAGTGAAGACCTGCAAGAGCGTTCAGGGCTGGCAGCTTCCTTGTGGGAGAAGGAGCCAGACGTTTGCCTTTTCAGAAAATGTTTCTGCCGAGAACAAGCACCGTGACATGCTGAGTCTCTGGGAAAGCAGAGATACCCAGTGCTGTTGCGGCTAAATTTAGGCTGCAGAGGGATAGTGAAGACCTGCAAGCGCTTTCAGGACTGGCAGCTTCCTTGTGGGAGAAGGAGCCAGACGATTGCCTTTACAGAAAATTTTCTGCCGAGAACAAGCACCATGACATGCTGAGTCTCTGGGAAAGCAGAGATCCCCAGTGCTATTGCGGCTAAAGATAGGCTGCAGAGGGATAGTGAGGACCTGCAAGAGCTTTCAGGGCTGGCAGCTTCCTTGTGGGAGAAGGAGCCAGACGTTTGCCTTTTCAGAAAAAGTTTCTGCCAAGAACAAGCACCGTGACATGCTGAGTCTCTGGGAAAGCAGAGATCCCCAGTGCTGTTGCAGCTAAAGATAGGCTTGCAGGTGGACGGTGAAGACCAGCAAGATCTTTCAGGGCTGGCACCTTCCTTGTGGGAGAAGGAGCCAGACGTTTGCCTTTTCAGATAAAGTTTCTGCCGAGAACGAGCACCGTGACATGCTGAGTCTCTGGGAAAGCAGAGATCCCCAATGCTGTTGCGGCTAAAGATAGGCTGCAGGGGGACGGTGAAGACGTGCAAGAGCTCTCAGGGCTGGCAGCTTCCTTGTGGGAGAAGGAGCCAGACGTTTGCCTTACAGAAAATGTTTCTGCCGAGAACGAGCACCGTGACATGCTGAGTCTCTGGGAAAGCAGAGATCCCCAGTGCTGTTGCGGCTAAAGATAGGCTTGCAGGTGGACGGTGACGACCAGCAAGATCTTTCAGGGCTGGCACCTTCCGTGTGGGAGAAGGAGCCAGACGTTTGCCTTTTCAGAAAAAGTTTCTGCCGAGAACGAGCACCGTGACATGCTGAGTCTCTGGGAAAGCAGAGATCCCCAGTTCTGTTGCGGCTAAAGATAGGCTGCAGAGGGATAGTGAAGACCTGCAAGAGCTTTCAGGGCTGGCAGCTTCCTTGTGGGAGAAGGAGCCGGACGTTTGCCTTTTCAGAAAAAGTTTCTGCCGAGATCAAGCACCGTGACATGCTGAGTCTCTGGGAAAGCAGAGATCCCCAGTGCTGTTGCAGCTAAAGATAGGCTGCAGAGGGATAGTGCAGACCTGCAAGAGCTCTCAGGGCTGGTACCTTCCTTGTGGGAAAAGGAGCCGGACGTTTGCCTTTTCAGAAAAAGTTTCTGCCGAGAACGAGCACCGTGACATGCTGAGTCTCTGGGAAAGCAGAGATCCCCAGTGCTGTTGCGGCTAAGGATAGGCTGCATGGGGACGGTGAAGACCAGCAAGATCTTTCAGGGCTGGCACCTTCCGTGTTGGAGAAGGAGCCAGACGTTTACCTTTACAGAAAAAGTTTCTGCCGAGAACAAGCACCGTGACATGCTGAGTCTCTGGGAAAGCAGAGATCCCCACTGCTGTTGTGGCTAAAGATAGCCTGCAGAGGGATAGTGAAGACCTGCAAGAGCTTTCAGGGCTGGCAACTTCCTTGTGGGAGAAGGAGCCAGACGTTTGCCTTTTCAGAAAAAGTTTCTGCCGAGACCAAGCACCGTGACATGCTGAGTCTCTGGGAAAGCAGAGATCCCCAGTGCTGTTGCAGCTAAAGATAGGCTGCAGAGGGATAGTGAGGACCTGCAAGATCTTTCAGGGCTGGTACCTTCCGTGCAGGAGAAGGAGCCAGACGTTTGCCTTACAGAAAATGTTTCTGCCGAGAACGAGCACCGTGACATGCTGAGTCTGTGGGAAAGCAGAGATCCCCAGTGCTGTTGCGGCTAAAGATAGGCTTGCAGGTGGACGGTGAAGACCAGCAAGATCTTTCAGGGCTGGCACCTTCCGTGTGGGAGAAGGAGCCAGACGTTTGCCTTTTCAGAAAAAGTTTCTGCCGAGAACGAGCACCGTGACATGCTGAGTCTCTGGGAAAGCAGAGATCCCCAGTGCTGTTGCGGCTAAAGATAGGCTGCAGAGGGATAGTGCAGACCTGCAAGAGCTCTCAGGGCTGGTACCTTCCTTGTGGGAAAAGGAGCCGGACGTTTGCCTTTTCAGAAAAAGTTTCTGCCGAAAACGAGCACCGTGACATGCTGAGTCTCTGGGAAAGCAGAGATCCCCAGTGCTGTTGCGGCTAAGGATAGGCTGCATGGGGACGGTGAAGACCAGCAAGATCTTTCAGGGCTGGCACCTTCCGTGTTGGAGTAGGAGCCAGACGTTTGCCTTTTCAGAAAAAGTTTCTGCCGAGAACAAGCACCGTGACATGCTGAGTCTCTGGGAAAGCAGAGATCCCCAGTGCTGTTGCGGCTAAAAATAGACTGCAGAGGGATAGTGAAGACCTGCAAGAGCTTACAGGGTGGCAGCTTCCTTGTCTGAGAAGGAGCCAGACGTTTGCCTTTTCAGAAAAAGTTTCTGCCGAGAACGAGCACCGTGACATGCTGAGTCTCTGGGAAAGCAGAGATCCCCAGTGCTGTTGCGGCTAAATTTAGGCTGTAGAGGGATAGTGCAGAGCTGCAAGAGCTTTCAGGGCTGGTACCTTCCTTGTGGGAGAAGGAGCCAGACGTTTGCCTTTTCAGAAAAAGTTTCTGCCGAGAACGAGCACCGTGACATGCTGAGTCTCTGGGAAAGCAGAGATCCCCAGTTCTGTTGCAGCTAAAGATAGGCTGCAGGGGGACGGTGAAGACCTGCAAGATCTTTCAGGGCTGGCACCTTCCGTTTTGGAGAAGGAGCCAGACGTTTGCCTTTTCAGAAAAAGTTTCTGCCGAGAACGAGCACCGTGACATGCTGAGTCTCTGGGAAAGCAGAGATCCCCACTGCTGTTGCGGCTAAATTTAGGCTGCAGAGGGATAGTGAAGACCTGCAAGCGCTTTCAGGACTGGCAGCTTCCTTGTGGGAGAAGGAGCCAGACGTTTGCCTTTTCAGAAAAAGTTTCTGCCGAGAACGAGCACCGTGACATGCTGAGTCTCTGGGAAAGCAGAGATCCCCAGTGCTGTTGCGGCTAAAGATAGGCTGCAGGGGGATAGTGCAGACCTGCAAGAGCTCTCAGGGCTGGTACCTTCCTTGTGGGAGAAGGAGCCGGACGTTTGCCTTTTCAGAAAAAGTTTCTGCCGAGAACGAGCACCGTGACATGCTGAGTCTCTGGGAAAGCAGAGATCCCCAGTGCTGTTGCGGCTAAAGATAGGCTGCAGGGGGATAGTGAAGACCAGCAAGAGCTTTCAGGGCTGGCAGCTTTCCTGTTGGAGAAGGAGCCAGACGTTTACCTTTACAGAAAAAGTTTCTGCCGAGAACAAGCACCGTGACATGCTGAGTCTCTGGGAAAGCAGAGATCCCCAGTGCTGTTGCGGCTAAAGATAGGCTGCAGAGGGATAGTGAAGACCTGCAAGAGCTTTCAGGGCTGGCAGCTTCCTTGTGGGAGAAGGAGCCGGACGTTTGCCTTTTTAGAAAAAGTTTCTGCCGAGAACGAGGAACGTGACATGCTGAGTCTGTGGGAAAGCAGAGATCCCCAGTGCTGTTGCGGCTAAAGATAGGCTTGCAGGTGGACGGTGAAGACCAGCAAGATCTTTCAGGGCTGGCACCTTCCGTGTGGGAGAAGGAGCCAGACGTTTGCCTTTTCAGAAAAAGTTTCTGCCGAGAACGAGCACCGTGACATGCTGAGTCTCTGGGAAAGCAGATATCCCCAGTGCTGTTGCGGCTAAGGATAGGCTGCATGGGGACGGTGAAGACCAGCAAGATCTTTCAGGGCTGGCACCTTCCGTGTTGGAGAAGGAGCCAGACGTTTGCCTTTTCAGAAAAAGTTTCTGCCGAGAACGAGCACCGTGACATGCTGAGTCTCTGGGAAAGCAGAGATCCCCAGTTCTGTTGCGGCTAAAGATAGGCTGCAGAGGGATAGTGAAGACCTGCAAGAGCTTTCAGGGCTGGCAGCTTCCGTGTGGGAGAAGGAGCCAGACGTTTGCCTTTTCAGAAAAAGTTTCTGCCGAGAACGAGCACCGTGACATGCTGAGTCTCTGGGAAAGCAGAGATCCCCAGTATGGTTGCAGCTAAAGATAGGCTGCAGAGGGATAGTGCAGACCTGCAAGAGCTCTCAGGGCTGG
The DNA here is from genome assembly GCF_929443795.1 of Astur gentilis. NCBI lineage: Eukaryota > Metazoa > Chordata > Aves > Accipitriformes > Accipitridae > Astur > Astur gentilis. Next base: position 37,357,740 of record NC_064918.1, read on the forward strand.
TATCTTCCTTGTGGGAAAAGGAGCCGGACGTTTGCATTTTCAGAAAAAGTTTCTGCCGAGAACGAGCACCGTGACATGCTGAGTCTCTGGGAAAGCAGAGATCCCCAGTGCTGTTGCGGCTAAGGATAGGCTGCATGGGGACGGTGAAGACCAGCAAGATCTTTCAGGGCTGGCACCTTCCGTGTTGGAGAAGGAGCCAGACGTTTGCCTTTTCAGAAAAAGTTTCTGCCGAGAACGAGCACCGTGACATGCTGAGTCTCTGGGAAAGCAGAGATCCCCAGTGCTGTTGCGGCTAAAGATAGGCTGCAGAGGGATAGTGCAGACCTGCAAGAGCTCTCAGGGCTGGTACCTTCCTTGTGGGAGAAGGAGCCGGACGTTTGCCTTTTCAGAAAAAGTTTCTGCCGAGAACGAGCAACGTGACATGCTGAGTCTCTGGGAAAGCAGAGATCCCCAGTGCTGTTGCGGCTAAAGATAGGCTGCAGAGGGATAGTGAAGACCTGCAAGAGCTTTCAGGGCTGGCAGCTTCCGTGTGGGAGAAGGAGCCAGACGTTTGCCTTTTCAGAAAAAGTTTCTGCCGAGAACGAGCACCGTGACATGCTGAGTCTCTGGGAAAGCAGAGATCCCCAGTGCTGTTGCGGCTAAGGATAGGCTGCATGGGGACGGTGAAGACCAGCAAGATCTTTCAGGGCTGGCACCTTCCGTGTTGGAGAAGGAGCCAGACGTTTGCCTTTACAGAAAAATTTTCTGCCGAGAACAAGCACCGTGACATGCTGAGTCTCTGGGAAAGCAGAGATCCCCAGTGCTGTTGCGGCTAAAGATAGGCTGCAGAGGGATAGTGCAGACCTGCAAGAGCTTTCAGGGTGGCAACTTCCTTGTGGGAGAAGGAGCCAGACGTTTGCCTTTTTTCAGAAAAAGTTTCTGCCAAGAACAAGCACCGTGACATGCTGAGTCTCTGGGAAAGCAGAGATCCCCAGTGCTGTTGCGGCTAAAGATAGGCTGCAGAGGGATAGTGAGGACCTGCAAGAGCTTTCAGGGCTGGCAGCTTCCTTGTGGGAGAAGGAGCCAGACGTTTGCCTTACAGAAAATGTTTCTGCCGAGAACGAGCACCGTGACATGCTGAGTCTCTGGGAAAGCAGAGATCCCCAGTGCTGTTGCGGCTAAAGATAGGCTGCAGAGGGATAGTGCAGACCTGCAAGAGCTCTCAGGGCTGGTACCTTCCTTGTGGGAGAAGGAGCCGGACGTTTGCCTTTTCAGAAAAAGTTTCTGCCGAGAACGAGCAACGTGACATGCTGAGTCTCTGGGAAAGCAGAGATCCCCAGTGCTGTTGCGGCTAAAGATAGGCTGCAGAGGGATAGTGAAGACCTGCAAGAGCTTTCAGGGCTGGCAGCTTCCGTGTGGGAGAAGGAGCCAGACGTTTGCCTTTTCAGAAAAAGTTTCTGCCGAGAACGAGCACCGTGACATGCTGAGTCTCTGGGAAAGCAGAGATCCCCAGTGCTGTTGCGGCTAAGGATAGGCTGCATGGGGACGGTGAAGACCAGCAAGATCTTTCAGGGCTGGCACCTTCCGTGTTGGAGAAGGAGCCAGACGTTTGCCTTTACAGAAAAAGTTTCTGCCGAGAACAAGCACCGTGACATGCTGAGTCTCTGGGAAAGCAGAGATCCCCAGTGCTGTTGCGGCTAAAAATAGACTGCAGAGGCATAGTGAAGACCTGCAAGAGCTTTCAGGGTGGCAGCTTCCGTGTGGGAGAAGGAGGCAGACGTTTGCCTTTTCAGAAAAAGTTTCTGCCGAGAACGAGCACCGTGACATGCTGAGTCTCTGGGAAAGCAGAGATCCCCAGTGCTGTTGCGGCTAAAGATAGGCTGCAGAGGGATAGTGAAGACCTGCAAGAGCTTTCAGGGCTGGCAGCTTCCGTGTGGGAGAAGGAGCCAGACGTTTGCCTTTTCAGAAAAAGTTTCTGCCGAGAACGAGCACCGTGACATGCTGAGTCTCTGGGAAAGCAGAGATCCCCAGTGCTGTTGCAGCTAAAGATAGGCTGCAGAGGGATAGTGCAGACCTGCAAGAGCTTTCAGGGCTGGCAGCTTCCGTGTGGGAGAAGGAGCCAGACGTTTGCCTTTTCAGAAAAAGTTTCTGCCGAGAACGAGCACCGTGACATGCTGAGTCTCTGGGAAAGCAGAGATCCCCAGTGCTGTTGCGGCTAAGGATAGGCTGCATGGGGACGGTGAAGACCAGCAAGATCTTTCAGGGCTGGCACCTTCCGTGTTGGAGAAGGAGCCAGACGTTTGCCTTTACAGAAAAAGTTTCTGCCGAGAACGAGCACCGTGACATGCTGAGTCTCTGGGAAAGCAGAGATCCCCAGTGCTGTTGCGGCTAAAGATAGGCTGCAGAGGGATAGTGCAGACCTGCAAGAGCTTTCAGGGTGGCAACTTCCTTGTGGGAGAAGGAGCCAGACGTTTGCCTTTTTTCAGAAAAAGTTTCTGCCAAGAACAAGCACCGTGACATGCTGAGTCTCTGGGAAAGCAGAGATCCCCAGTGCTGTTGCGGCTAAAGATAGGCTGCACAGGGATAGTGAGGACCTGCAAGAGCTTTCAGGGCTGGCAGCTTCCTTGTGGGAGAAGGAGCCAGACGTTTGCCTTACAGAAAATGTTTCTGCCGAGAAAGAGCACCGTGACATGCTGAGTCTCTGGGAAAGCAGAGATCCCCAGTGCTGTTGCGGCTAAATTTAGGCTGCAGAGGGATAGTGAAGACCTGCAAGAGCTTTCAGGGCTGGCACCTTCCGTGTGGGAGAAGGAGCCAGACGTTTGCCTTTTCAGAAAAAGTTTCTGCCGAGAACGAGCACCGTGACATGCTGAGTCTCTGGGAAAGCAGAGATCCCCAGTGCTGTTGCGGCTAAAGATAGGCTGCAGAGGGATAGTGCAGACCTGCAAGAGCTCTCAGGGCTGGTACCTTCCTTGTGGGAGAAGGAGCCGGACGTTTGCCTTTTCAGAAAAAGTTTCTGCCGAGAACGAGCACCGTGACATGCTGAGTCTCTGGGAAAGCAGAGATCCCCAGTGCTGTTGCGGCTAAAGATAGGTTGCAGAGGGATAGTGAAGACCTGCAAGAGCTTTCAGGGCTGGCAACTTCCTTGTGGGAGAAGGAGCCAGACGTTTGCCTTTTCAGAAAAACTTTCTGCCGAGATCAAGCACCGTGACATGCTGAGTCTCTGGGAAAGCAGAGATCCCCAGTGCTGTTGAGGCTAAAAATACACTGCAGAGGCATAGTGAAGACCTGCAAGAGCCTTCAGGGTGGCAGCTTCATTGTGTGAGAAGGAGCCAGACGTTTGCATTTTCAGAAAAAGTTTCTGCCGAGAACGAGCACCGTGACATGCTGAGTCTCTGGGAAAGCAGAGATCCCCAGTGCTATTGCGGCTAAAGATAGGCTGCAGGGGGACGGTGAAGACCAGCAAGATCTTTCAGGGCTGGCACCTTCCGTGTTGGTGAAGGAGCCAGACGTTTGCCTTTTCAGAAAAAGTTTCTGCCGAGAACAAGCACCGTGACATGCTGAGTCTCTGGGAAAGCAGAGATCCCCAGTGCTGTTGCGGCTAAAGATAGGCTGCAGGGGGACGGTGAAGACCAGCAAGATCTTTCAGGGCTGGCACCTTCCGTGTGGGAGAAGGAGCCAGACGTTTGCCTTTTCAGAAAAAGTTTCTGCCGAGAACGAGCACCGTGACATGCTGAGTCTCTGGGAAAGCAGAGATCCCCAGTGCTGTTGCGGCTAAATTTAGGCTGCAGAGGGATAGTGCAGACCTGCAATAGCTCTCAGGGCTGGTACCTTCCTTGTGGGAGAAGGAGCCGGACGTTTGCCTTTACAGAAAAAGTTTCTGCCGAGAACGAGCAACGTGACATGCTGAGTCTCTGGGAAAGCAGAGATCCCCAGTGCTGTTGCGGCTAAAGATAGGCTGCAGAGGGATAGTGAAGACCTGCAAGAGCTTTTAGGGCTGGCAACTTCCTTGTGGGAGAAGGAGCCAGACGTTTGCCTTTTCAGAAAAAGTTTCTGCCAAGAACAAGCACCGTGACATGCTGAGTCTCTGGGAAAGCAGAGATCCCCAGTGCTGTTGCGGCTAAAAATAGACTGCAGAGGCATAGTGAAGACCTGCAAGAGCTTTCAGGGTGGCAGCTTCCGTGTGGGAGAAGGAGCCAGACGTTTGCCTTTTCAGAAAAAGTTTCTGCCGAGAACGAGCACCGTGACATGCTGAGTCTCTGGGAAAGCAGAGATCCCCAGTGCTGTTGCGGCTAAAGATAGGCTGCAGAGGGATAGTGCAGACCTGCAAGAGATTTCAGGGCTGGCAACTTCCTTGTGTGAGAAGGAGCCAGACGTTTGCATTTTCAGAAAAAGTTTCTGCCGAGAACGAGCACCGTGACATGCTGAGTCTCTGGGAAAGCAGAGATCCCCAGTGCTGTTGCAGCTAAAAATAGGCTGCAGAGGGATAGTGAAGACCTGCAAGAGCTTTCAGGGCTGGCAGCTTCCGTGTGGGAGAAGGAGCCAGACGTTTGCCTTTTCAGAAAAAGTTTCTGCCGAGAACGAGCACCGTGACATGCTGAGTCTCTGGGAAAGCAGAGATCCCCAGTGCTGTTGCGGCTAAAGATAGGCTGCAGAGGGATAGTGCAGACCTGCAAGAGCTTTCAGGGCTGGCAGCTTCCGTGTGGGAGAAGGAGCCAGACGTTTGCCTTTTCAGAAAAAGTTTCTGCCGAGAACGAGCACCGTGACATGCTGAGTCTCTGGGAAAGCAGAGATCCCCAGTGCTGTTGCGGCTAAAGATAGGCTGCATGGGGACGGTGAAGACCAGCAAGATCTTTCAGGGCTGGCACCTTCCGTGTTGGAGAAGGAGCCAGACGTTTGCCTTTACAGAAAAAGTTTCTGCCGAGAACAAGCACCGTGACATGCTGAGTCTCTGGGAAAGCAGAGATCCCCAGTGCTGTTGCGGCTAAAGATAGGCTGCAGAGGGATAGTGCAGACCTGCAAGAGCTTTCAGGGTGGCAACTTCCTTGTGGGAGAAGGAGCCAGACGTTTGCCTTTTTTCAGAAAAAGTTTCTGCCAAGAACAAGCACCGTGACATGCTGAGTCTCTGGGAAAGCAGAGATCCCCAGTGCTGTTGCGGCTAAAGATAGGCTGCAGAGGGATAGTGAGGACCTGCAAGAGCTTTCAGGGCTGGCAGCTTCCTTGTGGGAGAAGGAGCCAGACGTTTGCCTTACAGAAAATGTTTCTGCCGAGAAAGAGCACCGTGACATGCTGAGTCTCTGGGAAAGCAGAGATCCCCAGTGCTGTTGCGGCTAAATTTAGGCTGCAGAGGGATAGTGAAGACCTGCAAGAGCTTTCAGGGCTGGCAGCTTCCGTGTGGGAGAAGGAGCCAGAGGTTTGCCTTTTCAGAAAAAGTTTCTGCCGAGAACGAGCACCGTGACATGCTGAGTCTCTGGGAAAGCAGAGATCCCCAGTGCTGTTGCGGCTAAAGATAGGCTGCAGAGGGATAGTGCAGACCTGCAAGAGCTCTCAGGGCTGGTACCTTCCTTGTGGGAGAAGGAGCCGGACGTTTGCCTTTTCAGAAAAAGTTTCTGCCGAGAACGAGCAACGTGACATGCTGAGTCTCTGGGAAAGCAGAGATCCCCAGTGCTGTTGCGGCTAAAGATAGGCTGCAGAGGGATAGTGAAGACCTGCAAGAGCTTTCAGGGCTGGCAACTTCCTTGTGGGAGAAGGAGCCAGACGTTTGCCTTTTCAGAAAAACTTTCTGCCGAGATCAAGCACCGTGACATGCTGAGTCTCTGGGAAAGCAGAGATCCCCAGTGCTGTTGAGGCTAAAAATACACTGCAGAGGCATAGTGAAGACCTGCAAGAGCCTTCAGGGTGGCAGCTTCATTGTGTGAGAAGGAGCCAGACGTTTGCATTTTCAGAAAAAGTTTCTGCCGAGAACGAGCACCGTGACATGCTGAGTCTCTGGGAAAGCAGAGATCCCCAGTGCTATTGCGGCTAAAGATAGGCTGCAGGGGGACGGTGAAGACCAGCAAGATGTTTCAGGGCTGGCACCTTCCGTGTTGGTGAAGGAGCCAGACGTTTGCCTTTTCAGAAAAAGTTTCTGCCGAGAACAAGCACCGTGACATGCTGAGTCTCTGGGAAAGCAGAGATCCCCAGTGCTGTTGCGGCTAAAAATAGACTGCAGAGGGATAGTGAAGACCTGCAAGAGCTTTCAGGGTGGCAGCTTCCTTGTGTGAGAAGGAGCCAGACGTTTGTCTCTTCAGAAAAAGTTTCTGCTGAGAACGAGCACCGTGACATGCTGAGTCTCTGGGAAAGCAGAGATCCCCAGTGCTGTTGCGGCTAAAGATAGGCTGCAGGGGGACGGTGAAGACCAGCAAGATCTTTCAGGGCTGGCACCTTCCGTGTGGGAGAAGGAGCCAGACGTTTGCCTTTTCAGAAAAAGTTTCTGCCGAGAACAAGCACCGTGACATGCTGAGTCTCTGGGAAAGCAGAGATCCTGACTGCTGTTGCGGCTAAAGATAGGCTGCAGAGGGATAGTGCAGACCTGCAAGAGCTCTCAGGGCTGGTACCTTCCTTGTGGGAGAAGGAGCCGGACGTTTGCCTTTTCAGAAAAAGTTTCTGCCGAGAACGAGCAACGTGACATGCTGAGTCTCTGGGAAAGCAGAGATCCCCAGTGCTGTTGCGGCTAAAGATAGGCTGCAGAGGGATAGTGAAGACCTGCAAGAGCTTTCAGGGCTGGCAACTTCCTTGTGGGAGAAGGAGCCAGACGTTTGCCTTTTCAGAAAAACTTTCTGCCGAGATCAAGCACCGTGACATGCTGAGTCTCTGGGAAAGCAGAGATCCCCAGTGCTGTTGAGGCTAAAAATACACTGCAGAGGCATAGTGAAGACCTGCAAGAGCCTTCAGGGTGGCAGCTTCATTGTGTGAGAAGGAGCCAGACGTTTGCATTTTCAGAAAAAGTTTCTGCCGAGAACGAGCACCGTGACATGCTGAGTCTCTGGGAAAGCAGAGATCCCCAGTGCTATTGCGGCTAAAGATAGGCTGCAGGGGGACGGTGAAGACCAGCAAGATGTTTCAGGGCTGGCACCTTCCGTGTTGGTGAAGGAGCCAGACGTTTGCCTTTTCAGAAAAAGTTTCTGCCGAGAACAAGCACCGTGACATGCTGAGTCTCTGGGAAAGCAGAGATCCCCAGTGCTGTTGCGGCTAAAAATAGACTGCAGAGGGATAGTGAAGACCTGCAAGAGCTTTCAGGGTGGCAGCTTCCTTGTGTGAGAAGGAGCCAGACGTTTGTCTCTTCAGAAAAAGTTTCTGCTGAGAACGAGCACCGTGACATGCTGAGTCTCTGGGAAAGCAGAGATCCCCAGTGCTGTTGCGGCTAAAGATAGGCTGCAGGGGGACGGTGAAGACCAGCAAGATCTTTCAGGGCTGGCACCTTCCGTGTGGGAGAAGGAGCCAGACGTTTGCCTTTTCAGAAAAAGTTTCTGCCGAGAACAAGCACCGTGACATGCTGAGTCTCTGGGAAAGCAGAGATCCTGACTGCTGTTGCGGCTAAAGATAGGCTGCAGAGGGATAGTGCAGACCTGCAAGAGCTCTCAGGGCTGGTACCTTCCTTGTGGGAGAAGGAGCCGGACGTTTGCCTTTTCAGAAAAAGTTTCTGCCGAGAACGAGCACCGTGACATGCTGAGTCTCTGGGAAAGCAGAGATCCCCAGTGCTGTTGCAGCTAAGGATAGGCTGCATGGGGACGGTGAAGACCAGCAAGATCTTTCAGGGCTGGCACCTTCCGTGTTGGAGAAGGAGCCAGACGTTTGCCTTTACAGAAAAAGTTTCTGCCGAGAACAAGCACCGTGACATGCTGAGTCTCTGGGAAAGCAGAAATACCCAGTGCTGTTGCGGCTAAAGATAGGCTGCAGAGGGATAGTGCAGACCTGCAAGAGCTTTCAGGGTGGCAACTTCCTTGTGGGAGAAGGAGCCAGACGTTTGCCTTTTTTCAGAAAAAGTTTCTGCCAAGAACAAGCACCGTGACATGCTGAGTCTCTGGGAAAGCAGAGATCCCCAGTGCTGTTGCGGCTAAAGATAGGCTGCAGAGGGATAGTGAGGACCTGCAAGAGCTTTCAGGGCTGGCAGCTTCCTTGTGGGAGAAGGAGCCAGACGTTTGCCTTACAGAAAATGTTTCTGCCGAGAAAGAGCACCGTGACATGCTGAGTCTCTGGGAAAGCAGATATCCCCAGTGCTGTTGCGGCTAAAAATAGGCTGCAGAGGGATAGTGAAGACCTGCAAGAGCTTTCAGGGCTGGCAGCTTCCGTGTGGGAGAAGGAGCCAGACGTTTGCCTTTTCAAAAAAAGTTTCTGCCGAGAACGAGCACCGTGACATGCTGAGTCTCTGGCAAAGCAGAGATCCCCAGTGCTGTTGCGGCTAAAGATAGCCTGCAGAGGGATAGTGCAGACCTGCAAGAGCTCTCAGGGCTGGTACCTTCCTTGTGGGAGAAGGAGTGGACGTTTGCCTTTTCAGAAAAAGTTTCTGCCGAGAACGAGCAACGTGACATGCTGAGTCTCTGGGAAAGCAGAGATCCCCAGTGCTGTTGCGGCTAAAGATAGGCTGCAGGGGGACGGTGAAGACCTGCAAGAGCTTTCAGGGCTGGCAACTTCCTTGTGGGAGAAGGAGCCAGACGTTTGCCTTTTCAGAAAAACTTTCTGCCGAGATCAAGCACCGTGACATGCTGAGTCTCTGGGAAAGCAGAGATCCCCAGTGCTGTTGCGGCTAAAGATAGGCTGCAGAGGGATAGTGAAGACCTGCAAGAGCTTTCAGGGCTGGCAGCTTTCGTGTGGGAGAAGGAGCCAGACGTTTGCCTTTTCAGAAAAAGTTTCTGCCAAGAAAAAGCACCGTGACATGCTGAGTCTCTGGGAAAGCAGAGATCCCCAGTGCTGTTGCGGCTAAAGATAGGCTGCAGAGGCATAGTGAAGACCTGCAAGAGCTTTCAGGGTGGCAGCTTCATTGTGTGAGAAGGAGCCAGACGTTTGCATTTTCAGAAAAAGTTTCTGCCGAGAACGAGCACCGTGACATGCTGAGTCTCTGGGAAAGCAGAGATCCCCAGTGCTATTGCGGCTAAAGATAGGCTGCAGGGGGACGGTGAAGACCAGCAAGATGTTTCAGGGCTGGCACCTTCCGTGTTGGTGAAGGAGCCAGACGTTTGCCTTTTCAGAAAAAGTTTCTGACGAGAACAAGCACCGTGACATGCTGAGTCTCTGGGAAAGCAGAGATCCCCAGTGCTGTTGCGGCTAAAAATAGACTGCAGAGGGATAGTGAAGACCTGCAAGAGCTTTCAGGGTGGCAGCTTCCTTGTGTGAGAAGGAGCCAGACGTTTGTCTCTTCAGAAAAAGTTTCTGCTGAGAACGAGCACCGTGACATGCTGAGTCTCTGGGAAAGCAGAGATCCCCAGTGCTGTTGCGGCTAAAGATAGGCTGCAGGGGGACGGTGAAGACCAGCAAGATCTTTCAGGGCTGGCACCTTCCGTGTGGGAGAAGGAGCCAGACGTTTGCCTTTTCAGAAAAAGTTTCTGCCGAGAACAAGCACCGTGACATGCTGAGTCTCTGGGAAAGCAGAGATCCTGACTGCTGTTGCGGCTAAAGATAGGCTGCAGAGGGATAGTGCAGACCTGCAAGAGCTCTCAGGGCTGGTACCTTCCTTGTGGGAGAAGGAGCCGGACGTTTGCCTTTTCAGAAAAAGTTTCTGCCGAGAACGAGCACCGTGACATGCTGAGTCTCTGGGAAAGCAGAGATCCCCAGTGCTGTTGCAGCTAAGGATAGGCTGCATGGGGACGGTGAAGACCAGCAAGATCTTTCAGGGCTGGCACCTTCCGTGTTGGAGAAGGAGCCAGACGTTTGCCTTTACAGAAAAAGTTTCTGCCGAGAACAAGCACCGTGACATGCTGAGTCTCTGGGAAAGCAGAAATTCCCAGTGCTGTTGCGGCTAAAGATAGGCTGCAGAGGGATAGTGCAGACCTGCAAGAGCTTTCAGGGTGGCAACTTCCTTGTGGGAGAAGGAGCCAGACGTTTGCCTTTTTTCAGAAAAAGTTTCTGCCAAGAACAAGCACCGTGACATGCTGAGTCTCTGGGAAAGCAGAGATCCCCAGTGCTGTTGCGGCTAAAGATAGGCTGCAGAGGGATAGTGAGGACCTGCAAGAGCTTTCAGGGCTGGCAGCTTCCTTGTGGGAGAAGGAGCCAGACGTTTGCCTTACAGAAAATTTTTCTGCCGAGAAAGAGCACCGTGACATGCTGAGTCTCTGGGAAAGCAGATATCCCCAGTGCTGTTGCGGCTAAAAATAGGCTGCAGAGGGATAGTGAAGACCTGCAAGAGCTTTCAGGGCTGGCAGCTTCCGTGTGGGAGAAGGAGCCAGACGTTTGCCTTTTCAAAAAAAGTTTCTGCCGAGAACGAGCACCGTGACATGCTGAGTCTCTGGCAAAGCAGAGATCCCCAGTGCTGTTGCGGCTAAAGATAGCCTGCAGAGGGATAGTGCAGACCTGCAAGAGCTCTCAGGGCTGGTACCTTCCTTGTGGGAGAAGGAGTGGACGTTTGCCTTTTCAGAAAAAGTTTCTGCCGAGAACGAGCAACGTGACATGCTGAGTCTCTGGGAAAGCAGAGATCCCCAGTGCTGTTGCGGCTAAAGATAGGCTGCAGGGGGACGGTGAAGACCTGCAAGAGCTTTCAGGGCTGGCAACTTCCTTGTGGGAGAAGGAGCCAGACGTTTGCCTTTTCAGAAAAACTTTCTGCCGAGATCAAGCACCGTGACATGCTGAGTCTCTGGGAAAGCAGAGATCCCCAGTGCTGTTGCGGCTAAAGATAGGCTGCAGAGGGATAGTGAAGACCTGCAAGAGCTTTCAGGGCTGGCAGCTTTCGTGTGGGAGAAGGAGCCAGACGTTTGCCTTTTCAGAAAAAGTTTCTGCCAAGAAAAAGCACCGTGACATGCTGAGTCTCTGGGAAAGCAGAGATCCCCAGTGCTGTTGCGGCTAAAAATAGACTGCAGAGGCATAGTGAAGACCTGCAAGAGCTTTCAGGGTGGCAGCTTCATTGTGTGAGAAGGAGCCAGACGTTTGCATTTTCAGAAAAAGTTTCTGCCGAGAACGAGCACCGTGACATGCTGAGTCTCTGGGAAAGCAGAGATCCCCAGTGCTATTGCGGCTAAAGATAGGCTGCAGGGGGACGGTGAAGACCAGCAAGATCTTTCAGGGCTGGCAGCTTCCGTGTTGGTGAAGTAGCCAGACGTTTGCCTTTTCAGATAAAGTTTCTGCCGAGAACTACAACCGTGACATGCTGAGTCTCTGGGAAAGCAGAGATCCCCAGTGCTGTTGCGGCTAAAGATAGGCTGCAGAGGGATAGTGAAGATCTGCAAGAGCTTTCAGGGCTGGCACCTTCCTTGTGGGAGAAGGAGCCAGACGTTTGCCTTTTCAGAAAAAGTTTCTGCCGAGAACGAGCACCGTGACATGCTGAATCTCTGGGAAAGCAGAGATACCCAGTGCTGTTGTGGCTAAATTTAGGCTGCAGAGGGACGGTGAAGACCAGCAAGATCTTTCAGGGCTCGTACCTTCCGTGTGGGAGAAGGAGCCAGACGTTTGCCTTTTCAGAAAAAGTTTCTGCCGAGAACGAGCACCGTGATATGCTGAGTCTCTGGGAAAGCAGAGATCCCCAGTGCTGTTGCGGCTAAAGATAGGCTGCAGGGGGATAGTGCAGACCTGCAAGAGCTTTCAGGGCTGGCAGCTTCCTTGTGGGAGAAGGAGCCAGACGTTTGCCTTTTCAGAAAATGTTTCTGCTGAGAACGAGCACCGTGACATGCTGAGTCTCTGGGAAAGCAGAGATCCCCAATGCTGTTGCGGCTAAAGATAGGCTGCAGAGGGATAGTGAGGACCTGCAAGAGCTTTCAGGGCTGGCAGCTTCCTTGTGGGAGAAGGAGCCAGACGTTTGCCTTTTCAGAAAATATTTCTGCTGAGAACGAGCACCGTGACATGCTGAGTCTCTGGGAAAGCAGAGATCCCCAGTGCTGTTGCGGCTAAATATAGGCTGCAGAGGGATAGTGAAGACCAGCAAGATCTTTCAGGGCTGGCAGCTTTCGTGTGGGAGAAGGAGCCAGACGTTTGCCTTTTCAGAAAAAGTTTCTGCCGAGAAGAAGCACAGTGACATGCTGAGTCTCTGGGAAAGCAGAGATCCCCAGTGTTGTTGAGTCTAAAGATAGGCTGCAGGGGGACGGTGAAGACCAGCAAGATCTTTCAGGGCTGGCACCTTCCGTGTGGGAGAAGGATCCAGACGTTTGCCTTTTCAGAATAAGTTTCTGCCGAGAACAAGCACAGTGACATGCTGAGTCTCTGGGAAAGCAGAGATCCCCAGTGCTGTTGCGGCTGCAGAGGGATAGTACAGACCTGCAAGAGCTCTCAGGGCTGGTACCTTCCTTGTGGGAGAAGGAGCCGGACGTTTGCGTTTTCAGAAAAAGTTTCTGCCGAGAACGAGCACCGTGACATGCTGAGTCTCTGGGAAAGCAGAGATCCCCAGTGCTGTTGCGGCTAAAGATAGGCTGCAGAGGGATAGTGCAGACCTGCAATAGCTCTCAGGGCTGGTACCTTCCTTGTGGGAGAAGGAGCCGGACGTTTGCCTTTTCAGAAAAAGTTTCTGCCGAGAACGAGCACCGTGACATGCTGAGTCTCTGGGAAAGCAGAGATCCCCAGTGCTGTTGCGGCTAAAGATAGGCTTCAGAGGGATAGTGAGGACCTGCAAGAGCTTTCAGGGCTGGCAGCTTCCTTGTGGGAGAAGGAGCCAGACGTTTGCCTTTTCAGAAAAAGTTTCTGCCGAGAACGAGCACCGTGACATGCTGAGTCTCTGGGAAAGCAGAGATCCCCTGTGCTGTTGCGGCTAAAGATAGGCTGCAGGGGGACGGTGAAGACCAGCAAGATCTTTCAGGGCTGGCAGCTTCCGTGTGGGAGAAGGAGCCAGATGTTTGCCTTTACAGAAAAAGTTTCTGCCGAGAACAAGCACAGTGACATGCTGAGTCTCTGGGAAAGCAGAGATCCCCAATGCTGTTGCGGCTGCAGAGGGATAGTACAGACCTGCAAGAGCTCTCAGGGCTGGTACCTTCCTTGTGGGAGAAGGAGCCGGACGTTTGCCTTTTCAGAAAAAGTTTCTGCCGAGAACGAGCACCGTGACATGCTGAGTCTCTGGGAAAGCAGAGATCCCCAGTGCTGTTGCGGCTAAAGATAGGCTGCAGAGGGATAGTGAGGACCTGCAAGAGCTTTCAGGGCTGGCAGCTTCCTTGTGGGAGAAGGAACCAGACGTTTGCCTTTTCAGAAAAAGTTTCTGCCAAGAACGAGCACCGTGACATGCTGAGTCTCTGGGAAAGCAGAGATCCCCAGTGCTGTTGCGGCTAAAGATAGGCTGCAGGGGGATAGTGAAGACCAGCAAGAGCTTTCAGGGCTGGCAGCTTTCGTGTGGGAGAAGGAGCCAGACGTTGGCCTTTTCAGAAAAAGTTTCTGCCGAGAACAAGCACAGTGACATGCTGAGTCTCTGGGAAAGCAGAGATCCCCAGTGCTGTTGAGTCTAAAGATGGGCTGCAGGGGGACGGTGTAGACCAGCAAGATCTTTCAGGGCTGGCACCTTCCGTGTGGGAGAAGGATCCAGACGTTTGCCTTTTCAGAAAAAGTTTCTGCCGAGAACAAGCACAGTGACATGCTGAGTCTCTGGGAAAGCAGAGATCCCTAGTGCTGTTGAGTCTAAAGATAGGCTGCAGGGGGACGGTGAAGACCAGCAAGATCTTTCAGGGCTGGCACCTTCCGTGTTGGTGAAGGAGGCAGACGTTTGCCTTTTCAGAAAAAGGTTCTGCCGAGAACGAGCACCGTGACATGCTGAGTCTCTGGGAAAGCAGAGATCCCCAGTGCTGTTGCGGCTAAAGATAGGCTGCAGAGGGATAGTGCAGACCTGCAAGAGCTCTCAGGGCTGGTACCTTTCTTGTGGGAGAAGGAGCCGGACGTTTGCCTTTACAGAAAAAGTTTCTGCCGAGAACGAGCACCGTGACATGCTGAGTCTCTGGGAAAGCAGAGATCCCCAGTGCTGTTGCGGCTAAAGATAGGCTGCAGAGGGATAGTGAGGACCTGCAAGAGCTTTCAGGGCTGGCAGCTTCCTTGTGGGAGAAGGAGCCAGACGTTTGCCTTTTCAGAAAAAGTTTCTGCCGAGAACGAGCACCGTGACATGCTGAGTCTCTGGGAAAGCAGAGATCCCCAGTGCTGTTGCGGCTAAAGATAGGCTGCAGGGGGATAGTGAAGACCAGCAAGAGCTTTCAGGGCTGGCAGCTTTCGTGTGGGAGAAGGAGCCAGACGTTGGCCTTTTCAGAAAAAGTTTCTGCCGAGAACAAGCACAGTGACATGCTGAGTCTCTGGGAAAGCAGAGATCCCCAGTGCTGTTGAGTCTAAAGATGGGCTGCAGGGGGACGGTGAAGACCAGCAAGATCTTTCAGGGCTGGCACCTTCCGTGTGGGAGAAGGATCCAGACGTTTGCCTTTTCAGAATAAGTTTCTGCCGAGAACGAGCACCGTGACATGCTGAGTCTGTGGGAAAGCAGAGATCCCCAGTGATGTTGCGAGTGCAGAGGGATAGTACAGACCTGCAAGAGCTCTCAGGGCTGGTACCTTCCTTGTGGGAGAAGGAGCCGGAAGTTTGCCTTTTCAGAAAAAGTTTCTGCCGAGAACGAGCACCGTGACATGCTGAGTCTCTGGGAAAGCAGAGATCCCCAGTGCTGTTGCGGCTAATGATAGGCTGCAGAGGGATAGTGCAGAACTGCAAGAGCTCTCAGGGCTGGTACCTTCCTTGTGGGAGAAGGAGCCAGACGTTTGCCTTTTCAGAAATAGTTTCTGCCGAGAACAAGCATCATGACATGCTGAGTCTCTGGGAAAGCAGAGATCCCCAGTGCTGTTGCGGCTAAAGATAGGCTGCAGGGGGACGGTGAAGACCAGCAAGATCTTTCAGGGCTGGCAGCTTCCATGTGGGAGAAGGAGCCAGACGTTTGCCTTTTCAGAAAAAGTTTCTGCCGAGAACAAGCACCGTGACATGCTGAGTCTCTGGGAAAGCAGAGATCCCTAGTGCTGTTGAGTCTAAAGATAGGCTGCAGGGGGACGGTGAAGACCAGCAAGATCTTTCAGGGCTGGCACCTTCCGTGTTGGTGAAGGAGGCAGACGTTTGCCTTTTCAGAAAAAGGTTCTGCCGAGAACGAGCACCGTGACATGCTGAGTCTCTGGGAAAGCAGAGATCCCCAGTGCTGTTGCGGCTAAAGATAGGCTGCAGAGGGATAGTGCAGAACTGCAAGAGCTCTCAGGGCTGGTACCTTCCTTGTGGGAGAAGGAGCTGGACGTTTGCCTTTTCAGAAAAAGTTTCTGCCGAGAACGAGCACCGTGACATGCTGAGTCTCTGGGAAAGCAGAGATCCCCAATGCTGTTGCGGCTAAAGATAGGCTGCAGGGGGATAGTGAAGACCAGCAAGAGCTTTCAGGGCTGGCAGCTTCCTTGTGGGAGAAGGAGCCAGATGTTTGCCTTTTCAGAAAAAGTTTCTGCCGAGAACAAGCACAGTGACATGCTGAGTCTCTGGGAAAGCAGAGATCCCCAGTGCTGTTGAGTCTAAAGATAGGCTGCAGGGGGACGGTGAAGACCAGCAAGATCTTTCAGGGCTGGCACCTTCCGTGTGGGTGAAGGATCCAGACGTTTGCCTTTTCAGAATAAGTTTCTGCCGAGAACAAGCACAGTGACATGCTGAGTCTCTGGGAAAGCAGAGATCCCCAGTGCTGTTGCGGCTGCAGAGGGATAGTACAGACCTGCAAGAGCTCTCAGGGCTGGTACCTTCCTTGTGGGAGAAGGAGCGGGACGTTTGCGTTTTCAGAAAAAGTTTCTGCCGAGAACGAGCAACGTGACATGCTGAGTCTCTGGGAAAGCAGAGATCCCCAGTGCTGTTGAGTCTAAAGATGGGCTGCAGGGGGACGGTGAAGACCAGCAAGATCTTTCAGGGCTGGCACCTTCCGTGTGGGAGAAGGATCCAGACGTTTGCCTTTTCAGAATAAGTTTCTGCCGAGAACGAGCACCGTGACATGCTGAGTCTGTGGGAAAGCAGAGATCCCCAGTGATGTTGCGAGTGCAGAGGGATAGTACAGACCTGCAAGAGCTCTCAGGGCTGGTACCTTCCTTGTGGGAGAAGGAGCCGGAAGTTTGCCTTTTCAGAAAAAGTTTCTGCCGAGAACGAGCACCGTGACATGCTGAGTCTCTGGGAAAGCAGAGATCCCCAGTGCTGTTGCGGCTAATGATAGGCTGCAGAGGGATAGTGCAGAACTGCAAGAGCTCTCAGGGCTGGTACCTTCCTTGTGGGAGAAGGAGCCAGACGTTTGCCTTTTCAGAAATAGTTTCTGCCGAGAACAAGCATCATGACATGCTGAGTCTCTGGGAAAGCAGAGATCCCCAGTGCTGTTGCGGCTAAAGATAGGCTGCAGGGGGACGGTGAAGACCAGCAAGATCTTTCAGGGCTGGCAGCTTCCATGTGGGAGAAGGAGCCAGACGTTTGCCTTTTCAGAAAAAGTTTCTGCCGAGAACAAGCACAGTGACATGCTGAGTCTCTGGGAAAGCAGAGATCCCTAGTGCTGTTGAGTCTAAAGATAGGCTGCAGGGGGACGGTGAAGACCAGCAAGATCTTTCAGGGCTGGCACCTTCCGTGTTGGTGAAGGAGGCAGACGTTTGCCTTTTCAGAAAAAGGTTCTGCCGAGAACGAGCACCGTGACATGCTGAGTCTCTGGGAAAGCAGAGATCCCCAGTGCTGTTGCGGCTAAAGATAGGCTGCAGAGGGATAGTGCAGAACTGCAAGAGCTCTCAGGGCTGGTAACTTCTTTGTGGGAGAAGGAGCTGGACGTTTGCCTTTTCAGAAAAAGTTTCTGCCGAGAACGAGCACCGTGACATGCTGAGTCTCTGGGAAAGCAGAGATCCCCAATGCTGTTGCGGCTAAAGATAGGCTGCAGGGGGATAGTGAAGACCAGCAAGAGCTTTCAGGGCTGGCAGCTTCCTTGTGGGAGAAGGAGCCAGATGTTTGCCTTTTCAGAAAAAGTTTCTGCCGAGAACAAGCACAGTGACATGCTGAGTCTCTGGGAAAGCAGAGATCCCTAGTGCTGTTGAGTCTAAAGATAGGCTGCAGGGGGACGGTGAAGACCAGCAAGATCTTTCAGGGCTGGCACCTTCCGTGTGGGTGAAGGATCCAGACGTTTGCCTTTTCAGAATAAGTTTCTGCCGAGAACAAGCACAGTGACATGCTGAGTCTCTGGGAAAGCAGAGATCCCCAGTGCTGTTGCGGCTGCAGAGGGATAGTACAGACCTGCAAGAGCTCTCAGGGCTGGTACCTTCCTTGTGGGAGAAGGAGCGGGACGTTTGCGTTTGCAGAAAAAGTTTCTGCCGAGAACGAGCAACGTGACATGCTGAGTCTCTGGGAAAGCAGAGATCCCCAGTGCTGTTGCGGCTAAAGATAGGCTGCAGAGGGATAGTGCAGACCTGCAAGAGCTCTCAGGGCTGGTACCTTCCTTGTGGGAGAAGGAGCCGGACGTTTGCCTTTTCAGAAAAAGTTTCTGCCGAGAACGAGCACCGTGACATGCTGAGTCTCTGGGAAAGCAGAGATCCCCAGTGCTGTTGCGGCTAAAGATAGGCTGCAGGGGGATAGTGAAGACCAGCAAGAGCTTTCAGGGCTGGCAGCTTCCTTGTGGGAGAAGGGGCCAGACGTTTGCCTTTTCAGAAAAAGTTTCTGCCGAGAAAGAGCACCGTGACATGCTGAGTCTATGGGAAAGCAGAGATCCCCAGTGCTGTTGCGGCTAAAGATAGGCTGCAGACGGATAGTGAAGACCTGCAAGAGCTTTCAGGGCTGGCAGCTTCCTTGTGGGAGAAGGAGCCAGAGGTTTGCCTTTTCAGAGAATGTTTCTGCCGAGAACGAGCACTGTGACATGCTGAGTCTCTGGGAAAGCAGAGATCCCCAGTGCTGTTGAGTCTAAAGATAGGCAGCAGGGGGACGGTGAAGACCAGCAAGATCTTTCAGGGCTGGCACCTTCCGTGTGGGAGAAGGAGCCAGACGTTTGCCTTTTCAGAAAAAGTTTCTGCCGAGAACGAGCACCGTGACATGCTGAGTCTCTGGGAAAGCAGAGATCCCCAGTGCTGTTGCGGCTAAAGATAGGCTACAGGGGGACGGTGAAGACCTGCAAGAGCTTTCAGGGCTGGCAGCTTCCTTCTGGGAGAAGGAGGCAGACGTTTGTCTTTTCAGAAAATGTTTCTGCCGAGAACGAGCACCGTGACATGCTGAGTCTCTGGGAAAGCAGAGATCCCCAGTGCTGTTGCGGCTAAAGATAGGCTGCAGGGGGACGGTGAAGACCTGCAAGATCTTTCAGGGCTGGCAGCTTCCGTGTGGGAGAAGGAGCCAGACGTTTGCCTTTTCAGAAAAAGTTTCTGCCGAGAACGAGCACCGTGATATGCTGAGTCTCTGGGAAATCAGAGATCCCCAGTGCTGTTGCGGCTAAAGATAGGCTGCAGGGGGACGGTGAAGACCAGCAAGATCTTTCAGGGCTGGCACCTTCCGTGTGGGAGAAGGAGCCAGACGTTTGTCTTTTCAGAAAAAGTTTCTGCCGAGAACGAGCACCGTGACATGCTGAGTCTATGGGAAATCAGAGATCCCCAGTGCTGTTGCGGCTAAAGATAGGCTGCAGACGGATAGTGAAGACCTGCAAGAGCTTTCAGGGCTGGCAGCTTCCTTGTGGGAGAAGGAGCCAGACGTTTGCCTTTTCAGAGAATGTTTCTGCCGAGAACGAGCACTGTGACATGCTGAGTCTCTGGGAAAGCAGAGATCCCCAGTGCTGTTGCGGCTAAAGATAGGCAGCAGGGGGACGGTGAAGACCAGCAAGATCATTCAGGGCTGGCACCTTCCGTGTGGGAGAAGGAGCCAGACGTTTGCCTTTTCAGAAAAAGTTTCTGCCGAGAACGAGCACCGTGACATGCTGAGTCTCTGGGAAAGCAGAGATCCCCAGTGCTGTTGCGGCTAAAGATAGGCTGCAGGGGGACGGTGAAGACCAGCAAGATCTTTCAGGGCTGGCAGCTTCCGTGTGGGAGAAGGAGCCAGACGTTTGCCTTTTCAGAAAAAGTTTCTGCCGAGAACGAGCACCGTGACATGCTGAGTCTCTGGGAAAGCAGAGATCCCCAGTGCTGTTGCGGCTAAAGATAGGCTACAGGGGGACGGTGAAGACCTGCAAGAGCTTTCAGGGCTGGCAGCTTCCTTCTGGGAGAAGGAGCCAGACGTTTGTCTTTTCAGAAAATGTTTCTGCCGAGAACGAGCACTGTGACATGCTGAGTCTCTGGGAAAGCAGAGATCCCCAGTGCTGTTGCGGCTAAAGATAGGCTGCAGGGGGACAGTGAAGACCTGCAAGATCTTTCAGGGCTGGCACCTTCCGTGTGGGAGAAGGAGCCAGACGTTTGTCTTTTCAGAAAAAGTTTCTGCCGAGAACGAGCACCGTGACATGCTGAGTCTATGGGAAAGCAGAGATCCCCAGTGCTGTTGCGGCTAAAGATAGGCTGCAGGGGGACGGTGAAGACCAGCAAGATCTTTCAGGGCTGGCAGCTTCCTTGTGGGAGAAGTGGCCAGACGTTTGCCTTTTCAGAAAAAGTTTCTGCCGAGAACGAGCACCGTGACATGCTGAGTCTATGGGAAAGCAGAGATCCCCAGTGCTGTTGCGGCTAAAGATAGGCTGCAGGGGGACGGTGAAGACCTGCAAGATCTTTCAGGGCTGGCAGCTTTCGTGTGGGAGAAGGAGCCAGACGTTTGCCTTTTCAGAAAAAGTTTCTGCCGAGAACGAGCACCGTGACATGCTGAGTCTCTGGGAAAGCAGAGATCCCCAGTGCTGTTGCGGCTAAAGATAGGCTGCAGGGGGACGGTGAAGACCAGCAAGATCTTTCAGGGCTGGCACCTTCCGTGTGGGAGAAGGAGCCAGACGTTTGCCTTTTCAGAAAAAGTTTCTGCCGAGAACGAGCACCGTAACATGCTGAGTCTCTGGGAAAGCAGAGATACCCAGTACTGTTGCGGCTAAAGATAGGCTGCAGGGGGATGGTGAAGACCTGCAAGAGCTCTCAGGGCTGGTACCTTCCTTGTGGGAGAAGGAGCCGGACGTTTGCCTTTTCAGAAAAAGTTTCTGCTGAGAACGAGCACCGTGACATGCTGAGTCTCTGGGAAAGCAGAGATCCCCAGTGCTGTTGCGGCTAAAGATAGGCTGCAGGGGGACGGTGAAGACCAGCAAGATCTTTCAGGGCTGGCACCTTCCGTGTGGGAGAAGGAGCCAGACGTTTGCCTTTTCAGAAAAAGTTTCTGCCGAGAACGAGCACCGTGACATGCTGAGTCTCTGGGAAAGCAGAGATCCCCAGTGCTGTTGCGGCTAAAGATAGGCTGCAGGGGGACGGTGAAGACCAGCAAGATCTTTCAGGGCTGGCAGCTTCCGTGTGGGAGAAGGAGCCAGACGTTTGCCTTTTCAGAAAAAGTTTCTGCCGAGAACGAGCACCGTGATATGCTGAGTCTCTGGGAAAGCAGAGATCCCCAGTGCTGTTGCGGCTAAAGATAGGCTGCAGGGGGACGGTGAAGACCAGCAAGATCTTTCAGGGCTGGCACCTTCTGTGTGGGAGAAGGAGTCAGACGTTTGCCTTTTCAGAAAAAGTTTCTGCCGAGAACGAGCACCGTGACATGCTGAGTCTCTGGGAAAGCAGAGATCCCCAGTGCTGTTGCGGCTAAAGATAGGCTGCAGGGGGACGGTGAAGACCAGCAAGATCTTTCAGGGCTGGCAGCTTCCGTGTGGGAGAAGGAGCCAGACGTTTGCCTTTTCAGAAAAAGTTTCTGCCGAGAACGAGCACCGTGACATGCTGAGTCTCTGGGAAAGCAGAGATCCCCAGTGCTGTTGTGGCTAAAGATAGGCTACAGGGGGACGGTGAAGACCAGCAAGATCTTTCAGGGCTGGCAGCATCCTTGTGGGAGAAGGAGCCAGACGTTTGCCTTTTCAGAAAAAGTTTCTGCCGAGAACGAGCACCGTGACATGCTGAGTCTCTGGGAAAGCAGAGATCCCCAGTGCTGTTGCGGCTAAAGATAGGCTGCAGACGGATAGTGAAGACCAGCAAGATCTTTCAGGGCTGGCAGCTTCCGTGTGGGAGAAGGAGCCAGACGTTTGCCTTTTCAGAAAAAGTTTCTGCCGAGAACGAGCACGGTGACATGCTGAGTCTCTGGGAAAGCAGAGATCCCCAGTGCTGTTGTGGCTAAAGATAGGCTGCAGGGGGACGGTGAAGACCAGCAAGAGCTTTCAGGGCTGGCAGCTTCCTTGTGGGAGAAGGAGCCAGACGTTTGCCTTTTCAGAAAAAGTTTCTGCCGAGAACGAGCACCGTGACATGCTGAGTCTCTGGGAAAGCAGAGATCCCCAGTGCTGTTGCGGCTAAAGATAGGCTGCAGGGGGACGGTGAAGACCAGCAAGATCTTTCAGGGCTGGCAGCTTCCTTGTGGGAGAAGGAGCCAGACGTTTGCCTTTTCAGAAAAAGTTTCTGCCGAGAACGAGCACCGTGACATGCTGAGTCTCTGGGAAAGCAGAGATCCCCAGTGCTGTTGCGGCTAAAGATAGGCTGCAGGGTGACGGTGAAGACCAGCAAGATCTTTCAGGGCTGGCACCTTCCGTGTGGGAGAAGGAGCCAGACGTTTGCCTTTTCAGAAAAAGTTTGTGCCGAGAACAAGCACCGTGACATGCTGAGTCTCTGGGAAAGCAGAGATCCCCAGTGCTGTTGCGGCTAAAGATAGGCTGCAGGGGGACGGTGAAGACCAGCAAGATCTTTCAGGGCTGGCACCTTCCGTGTGGGAGAAGGAGCCAGACATTTGCCTTTTCAGAAAAAGTTTCTGCCGAGAACGAGCACCGTAACATGCTGAGTCTCTGGGAAAGCAGAGATACCCAGTGCTGTTGCGGCTAAAGATAGGCTGCAGGGGGACGGTGAAGACCAGCAAGATCTTTCAGGGCTGGCACCTTCTGTGTGGGAGAAGGAGTCAGACGTTTGCCTTTTCAGAAAAAGTTTCTGCCGAGAACGAGCACCGTGACATGCTGAGTCTCTGGGAAAGCAGAGATCCCCAGTGCTGTTGCGGCTAAAGATAGGCTGCAGGGGGACGGTGAAGACCAGCAAGATCTTTCAGGGCTGGCACCTTCCGTGTGGGAGAAGGAGCCAGACGTTTGCCTTTTCAGAAAAAGTTTCTGCCGAGAACGAGCACCGTGACATGCTGAGTCTCTGGGAAAGCAGAGATCCCCAGTGCTGTTGCGGCTAAAGATAGGCTGCAGGGGGACGGTGAAGACCTGCAAGAGCTATCAGGGCTGGCACCTTCCGTGTGGGAGAAGGAGCCAGACGTTTGCCTTTTCAGAAAAAGTTTCTGCCGAGAACGAGCACCGTGACATGCTGAGTCTATGGGAAAGCAGAGATCCCCAGTGCTGTTGCGGCTAAAGATAGGCTGCAGGGGGACGGTGAAGACCAGCAAGATCTTTCAGGGCTGGCAGCTTCCGTGTGGGAGAAGGAGCCAGACGTTTGCCTTATCAGAAAATGTTTCTGCCGAGAACGAGCACCGTGATATGCTGAGTCTCTGGGAAAGCAGAGATCCCCAGTGCTGTTGCGGCTAAAGATAGGCTGCAGGGGGACGGTGAAGACCTGCAAGAGCTATCAGGGCTGGCAGCTTCCTTGTGGGAGAAGGAGCCAGACGTTTGCCTTTTCAGAAAAAGTTTCTGCCGAGAACGAGCACCGTGACATGCTGAGTCTATGGGAAAGCAGAGATCCCCAGTGCTGTTGCGGCTAAAGATAGGCTGCAGGGGGACGGTGAAGACCAGCAAGATCTTTCAGGGCTGGCACCTTCCGTGTGGGAGAAGGAGCCAGACATTTGCCTTTTCAGAAAAAGTTTCTGCCGAGAACGAGCACCGTGACATGCTGAGTCTCTGGGAAAGCAGAGATCCCCAGTGCTGTTGCGGCTAAAGATAGGCTGCAGGGGGACGGTGAAGACCTGCAAGATCTTTCAGGGCTGGCACCTTCCGTGTGGGAGAAGGAGCCAGACGTTTGCCTTTTCAGAAAAAGTTTCTGCCGAGAACGAGCACCGTGACATGCTGAGTCTCTGGGAAAGCAGAGATCCCCAGTGCTGTTGCAGCTAAAGATAGGCTGCAGGGGGACGGTGAAGACCAGCAAGATCTTTCAGGGCTGGCAGCATCCTTGTGGGATAAGGAGCCAGACGTTTGCCTTTTCAGAAAAAGTTTCTGCCGAGAACGAGCACCGTGACATGCTGAGTCTCTGGGAAAGCAGAGATCCCCAGTGCTGTTGCGGCTAAAGATAGGCTGCAGGGGGACGGTGAAGACCTGCAAGAGCTTTCAGGGCTGGCAGCTTCCTTGTGGGAGAAGGAGCCAGACGTTTGCCTTTTCAGAAAAAGTTTCTGCCGAGAACGAGCACCGTGACATGCTGAGTCTCTGGGAAAGCAGAGATCCCCAGTGCTGTTGCGGCTAAAGATAGGCTGCAGGGGGACGGTGAAGACCAGCAAGATCTTTCAGGGCTGGCAGCTTCTGTGTGGGAGAAGGAGCCAGACGTTTGCCTTTTCAGAAAATGTTTCTGCCGAGAACGAGCACCGTGATATGCTGAGTCTCTGGGAAAGCAGAGATCCCCAGTGCTGTTGCGGCTAAAGATAGGCTGCAGGGGGACGGTGAAGACCTGCAAGATCTTTCACGGCTGGCACCTTCCTTGTGGGAGAAGGAGCCAGACGTTTGCCTTTTCAGAAAAAGTTTCTGCCGAGAACGAGCACCGTGACATGCTGAGTCTCTGGGAAAGCAGAGATCCCCAGTGCTGTTGCGGCTAAAGATAGGCTGCAGGGGGACGGTGAAGACCAGCAAGATCTTTCAGGGCTGGCAGCTTCCGTGTGGGAGAAGGAGCCAGACGTTTGCCTTTTCAGAAGAAGTTTCTGCCGAGAACGAGCACCGTGATATGCTGAGTCTCTGGGAAAGCAGAGATCCCCAGTGCTGTTGCGGCTAAAGATAGGCTGCAGAGGGATATTGCAGACCTGCAAGAGCTCTCAGGGCTGGTACATTCCGTGTGGTAGAAGCGGCCAGACGTTTGCCTTTTCAGAAAAAGTTTCTGCCGAGAACGAGCACCGTGACATGCTGAGTCTCTGGGAAAGCAGAGATCCCCAGTGCTGTTGCGGCTAAAGATAGGCTGCAGGGGGACGGTGAAGACCTGCAAGATCTTTCAGGGCTGGCAGCATCCCTGTGGGAGAAGGAGCCAGACGTTTGCCTTTTCAGAAAAAGTTTCTGCCGAGAACGAGCACCGTGACATGCTGAGTCTCTGGTAAAGCAGAGATCCCCAGTGCTGTTGCGGCCAAAGATAGGCTGCAGGGGGACGGTGAAGACCTGCAAGATCTTTCAGGGCTGGCAGCTTCCTTGTGGGAGAAGGAGCCAGACGTTTGCCTTTTCAGAAATAGTTTCTGCCGAGAACGAGCACCGTGATATGCTGAGTCTCTGGGAAAGCAGAGATCCCCAGTGCTGTTGCGGCTAAAGATAGGCTGCAGGGGGACGGTGAAGACCAGTAAGATCTTTCAGGGCTGGCACCTTCCTTGTGGGAGAAGTTGCCAGACGTTTGCCTTTTCAGAAAAAGTTTCTGCCGAGAACGAGCACCGTGACATGCTGAGTCTCTGGGAAAGCAGAGATCCCCAGTGCTGTTGCGGCTAAATATAGGCTGCAGGGGGACGGTGACGACCTGCAAGATCTTTCAGGGCTGGCAGCTTCCGTGTGGGAGAAGGAGCCAGACGTTTGCCTTTTCAGAAAAAGTTTCTGCCGAGAACGAGCACCGTGATATGATGAGTCTCTGGGAAAGCAGAGATCCCCAGTGCTGTTGCGGCTAAAGATAGGCTACAGGGGGACGGTGAAGACCTGCAAGAGCTTTCAGGGCTGGCAGCTTCCTTCTGGGAGAAGGAGGCAGACGTTTGTCTTTTCAGAAAATGTTTCTGCCGAGAACGAGCACCGTGACATGCTGAGTCTCTGGGAAAGCAGAGATCCCCAGTGCTGTTGCGGCTAAAGATAGGCTGCAGGGGGACGGTGAAGACCTGCAAGATCTTTCAGGGCTGGCAGCTTCCGTGTGGGAGAAGGAGCCAGACGTTTGCCTTTTCAGAAAAAGTTTCTGCCGAGAACGAGCACCGTGACATGCTGAGTCTATGGGAAATCAGAGATCCCCAGTGCTGTTGCGGCTAAAGATAGGCTGCAGACGGATAGTGAAGACCTGCAAGAGCTTTCAGGGCTGGCAGCTTCCTTGTGGGAGAAGGAGCCAGACGTTTGCCTTTTCAGAGAATGTTTCTGCCGAGAACGAGCACTGTGACATGCTGAGTCTCTGGGAAAGCAGAGATCCCCAGTGCTGTTGCGGCTAAAGATAGGCAGCAGGGGGACGGTGAAGACCAGCAAGATCATTCAGGGCTGGCACCTTCCGTGTGGGAGAAGGAGCCAGACGTTTGCCTTTTCAGAAAAAGTTTCTGCCGAGAACGAGCACCGTGACATGCTGAGTCTCTGGGAAAGCAGAGATCCCCAGTGCTGTTGCGGCTAAAGATAGGCTGCAGGGGGACGGTGAAGACCAGCAAGATCTTTCAGGGCTGGCAGCTTCCGTGTGGGAGAAGGAGCCAGACGTTTGCCTTTTCAGAAAAAGTTTCTGCCGAGAACGAGCACCGTGACATGCTGAGTCTCTGGGAAAGCAGAGATCCCCAGTGCTGTTGCGGCTAAAGATAGGCTACAGGGGGACGGTGAAGACCTGCAAGAGCTTTCAGGGCTGGCAGCTTCCTTCTGGGAGAAGGAGCCAGACGTTTGTCTTTTCAGAAAATGTTTCTGCCGAGAACGAGCACTGTGACATGCTGAGTCTCTGGGAAAGCAGAGATCCCCAGTGCTGCTGCGGCTAAAGATAGGCTGCAGGGGGACAGTGAAGACCTGCAAGATCTTTCAGGGCTGGCACCTTCCGTGTGGGAGAAGGAGCCAGACGTTTGTCTTTTCAGAAAAAGTTTCTGCCGAGAACGAGCACCGTGACATGCTGAGTCTATGGGAAAGCAGAGATCCCCAGTGCTGTTGCGGCTAAAGATAGGCTGCAGGGGGACGGTGAAGACCAGCAAGATCTTTCAGGGCTGGCAGCTTCCTTGTGGGAGAAGTGGCCAGACGTTTGCCTTTTCAGAAAAAGTTTCTGCCGAGAACGAGCACCGTGACATGCTGAGTCTATGGGAAAGCAGAGATCCCCAGTGCTGTTGCGGCTAAAGATAGGCTGCAGGGGGACGGTGAAGACCTGCAAGATCTTTCAGGGCTGGCAGCTTTCGTGTGGGAGAAGGAGCCAGACGTTTGCCTTTTCAGAAAAAGTTTCTGCCGAGAACAAGCACCGTGATATGCTGAGTCTCTGGGAAAGCAGAGATCCCCAGTGCTGTTGCGGCTAAAGATAGGCTGCAGGGGGACGGTGAAGACCTGCAAGAGCTATCAGGGCTGGCAGCTTCCTTGTGGGAGAAGGAGCCAGACGTTTGCCTTTTCCGAAAAAGTTTCTGCCGAGAACGAGCACCGTGACATGCTGAGTCTCTGGGAAAGCAGAGATCCCCAGTGCTGTTGCGGCTAAAGATAGGCTGCAGGGGGACGGTGAAGACCAGCAAGATCTTTCAGGGCTGGCACCTTCCGTGTGGGAGAAGGAGCCAGACGTTTGCCTTTTCAGAAAAAGTTTCTGCCGAGAACGAGCACCGTAACATGCTGAGTCTCTGGGAAAGCAGAGATACCCAGTACTGTTGCGGCTAAAGATAGGCTGCAGGGGGATGGTGAAGACCTGCAAGAGCTCTCAGGGCTGGTACCTTCCTTGTGGGAGAAGGAGTCAGACGTTTGCCTTTTCAGAAAAAGTTTCTGCCGAGAACGAGCACCGTGACATGCTGAGTCTCTGGGAAAGCAGAGATCCCCAGTGCTGTTGCGGCTAAAGATAGGCTGCAGGGGGACGGTGAAGACCAGCAAGATCTTTCAGGGCTGGCACCTTCCGTGTGGGAGAAGGAGCCAGACGTTTGCCTTTTCAGAAAAAGTTTCTGCCGAGAACGAGCACCGTGACATGCTGAGTCTCTGGGAAAGCAGAGATCCCCAGTGCTGTTGCGGCTAAAGATAGGCTGCAGGGGGACGGTGAAGACCAGCAAGATCTTTCAGGGCTGGCAGCTTCCGTGTGGGAGAAGGAGCCAGACGTTTGCCTTTTCAGAAAAAGTTTCTGCCGAGAACGAGCACCGTGATATGCTGAGTCTCTGGGAAAGCAGAGATCCCCAGTGCTGTTGCGGCTAAAGATAGGCTGCAGGGGGACGGTGAAGACCAGCAAGATCTTTCAGGGCTGGCACCTTCTGTGTGGGAGAAGGAGTCAGACGTTTGCCTTTTCAGAAAAAGTTTCTGCCGAGAACGAGCACCGTGACATGCTGAGTCTCTGGGAAAGCAGAGATCCCCAGTGCTGTTGCGGCTAAAGATAGGCTGCAGGGGGACGGTGAAGACCAGCAAGATCTTTCAGGGCTGGCAGCTTCCGTGTGGGAGAAGGAGCCAGACGTTTGCCTTTTCAGAAAAAGTTTCTGCCGAGAACGAGCACGGTGACATGCTGAGTCTCTGGGAAAGCAGAGATCCCCAGTGCTGTTGTGGCTAAAGATAGGCTACAGGGGGACGGTGAAGACCAGCAAGATCTTTCAGGGCTGGCAGCATCCTTGTGGGAGAAGGAGCCAGACGTTTGCCTTTTCAGAAAAAGTTTCTGCCGAGAACGAGCACCGTGACATGCTGAGTCTCTGGGAAAGCAGAGATCCCCAGTGCTGTTGCGGCTAAAGATAGGCTGCAGACGGATAGTGAAGACCAGCAAGATCTTTCAGGGCTGGCAGCTTCCGTGTGGGAGAAGGAGCCAGACGTTTGCCTTTTCAGAAAAAGTTTCTGCCGAGAACGAGCACGGTGACATGCTGAGTCTCTGGGAAAGCAGAGATCCCCAGTGCTGTTGTGGCTAAAGATAGGCTGCAGGGGGACGGTGAAGACCAGCAAGATCTTTCAGGGCTGGCAGCATCCTTGTGGGAGAAGGAGCCAGACGTTTGCCTTTTCAGAAAAAGTTTCTGCCGAGAACGAGCACCGTGATATGCTGAGTCTCTGGGAAAGCAGAGATCCCCAGTGCTGTTGCGGCTAAAGATAGGCTGCAGAGGGATAGTGAAGACCTGCAAGAGCTTTCAGGGCTGGCAGCTTCCTTGTGGGAGAAGGAGCCAGACGTTTGCCTTTTCAGAAAAAGTTTCTGCCGAGAACGAGCACCGTGACATGCTGAGTCTCTGGGAAAGCAGAGATCCCCAGTGCTGTTGCGGCTAAAGATAGGCTGCAGGGGGACGGTGAAGACCAGCAAGATCTTTCAGGGCTGGCAGCTTCCTTGTGGGAGAAGGAGCCAGACGTTTGCCTTTTCAGAAAAAGTTTCTGCCGAGAACGAGCACCGTGACATGCTGAGTCTCTGGGAAAGCAGAGATCCCCAGTGCTGTTGCGGCTAAAGATAGGCTGCAGGGTGACGGTGAAGACCAGCAAGATCTTTCAGGGCTGGCACCTTCCGTGTGGGAGAAGGAGCCAGACGTTTGCCTTTTCAGAAAAAGTTTGTGCCGAGAACAAGCACCGTGACATGCTGAGTCTCTGGGAAAGCAGAGATCCCCAGTGCTGTTGCGGCTAAAGATAGGCTGCAGGGGGACGGTGAAGACCAGCAAGATCTTTCAGGGCTGGCACCTTCCGTGTGGGAGAAGGAGCCAGACATTTGCCTTTTCAGAAAAAGTTTCTGCCGAGAACGAGCACCGTAACATGCTGAGTCTCTGGGAAAGCAGAGATACCCAGTGCTGTTGCGGCTAAAGATAGGCTGCAGGGGGACGGTGAAGACCAGCAAGATCTTTCAGGGCTGGCACCTTCTGTGTGGGAGAAGGAGTCAGACGTTTGCCTTTTCAGAAAAAGTTTCTGCCGAGAACGAGCACCGTGACATGCTGAGTCTCTGGGAAAGCAGAGATCCCCAGTGCTGTTGCGGCTAAAGATAGGCTGCAGGGGGACGGTGAAGACCAGCAAGATCTTTCAGGGCTGGCACCTTCCGTGTGGGAGAAGGAGCCAGACGTTTGCCTTTTCAGAAAAAGTTTCTGCCGAGAACGAGCACCGTGACATGCTGAGTCTCTGGGAAAGCAGAGATCCCCAGTGCTGTTGCGGCTAAAGATAGGCTGCAGGGGGACGGTGAAGACCTGCAAGAGCTATCAGGGCTGGCACCTTCCGTGTGGGAGAAGGAGCCAGACGTTTGCCTTTTCAGAAAAAGTTTCTGCCGAGAACGAGCACCGTGACATGCTGAGTCTCTGGGAAAGCAGAGATCCCCAGTGCTGTTGCGGCTAAAGATAGGCTGCAGAGGGATCTTGCAGACCTGCAAGAGCTCTCAGGGCTGGTACATTCCGTGTGGTAGAAGCGGCCAGACGTTTGCCTTTTCAGAAAAAGTTTCTGCCGAGAACGAGCACCGTGACATGCTGAGTCTCTGGGAAAGCAGAGATCCCCAGTGCTGTTGTGGCTAAAGATAGGCTGCAGGGGGACGGTGAAGACCAACAAGATCTTTCAGGGCTGGCAGCATCCTTGTGGGATAAGGAGCCAGACGTTTGCCTTTTCAGAAAAAGTTTCTGCCGAGAACGAGCACCGTGACATGCTGAGTCTCTGGGAAAGCAGAGATCCCCAGTGCTGTTGCGGCTAAAGATAGGCTGCAGGGGGACGGTGAAGACCTGCAAGAGCTTTCAGGGCTGGCAGCTTCCTTGTGGGAGAAGGAGCCAGACGTTTGTCTTTTCAGAAAATATTTCTGCCGAGAACGAGCACCGTGACATGCTGAGTCTCTGGGAAAGCAGAGATCCCCAGTGCTGTTGCGGCTAAATATAGGCTGCAGGGGGACGGTGAAGACCAGCAAGATCTTTCAGGGCTGGCAGCTTCCGTGTGGGAGAAGGAGCCAGACGTTTGCCTTATCAGAAAATGTTTCTGCCGAGAACGAGCACCGTGATATGCTGAGTCTCTGGGAAAGCAGAGATCCCCAGTGCTGTTGCGGCTAAAGATAGGCTGCAGGGGGACGGTGAAGACCTGCAAGAGCTATCAGGGCTGGCAGCTTCCTTGTGGGAGAAGGAGCCAGACGTTTGCCTTTTCAGAAAAAGTTTCTGCCGAGAACGAGCACCGTGACATGCTGAGTCTATGGGAAAGCAGAGATCCCCAGTGCTGTTGCGGCTAAAGATAGGCTGCAGGGGGACGGTGAAGACCAGCAAGATCTTTCAGGGCTGGCACCTTCCGTGTGGGAGAAGGAGCCAGACATTTGCCTTTTCAGAAAAAGTTTCTGCCGAGAACGAGCACCGTGATATGCTGAGTCTCTGGGAAAGCAGAGATCCCCAGTGCTGTTGCGGCTAAAGATAGGCTGCAGGGGGACGGTGAAGACCTGCAAGATCTTTCAGGGCTGGCACCTTCCGTGTGGGAGAAGGAGCCAGACGTTTGCCTTTTCAGAAAAAGTTTCTGCCGAGAACGAGCACGGTGACATGCTGAGTCTCTGGGAAAGCAGAGATCCCCAGTGCTGTTGTGGCTAAAGATAGGCTGCAGGGGGACGGTGAAGACCAGCAAGATCTTTCAGGGCTGGCAGCATCCTTGTGGGAGAAGGAGCCAGACGTTTGCCTTTTCAGAAAAAGTTTCTGCCGAGAACGAGCACCGTGATATGCTGAGTCTCTGGGAAAGCAGAGATCCCCAGTGCTGTTGCGGCTAAAGATAGGCTGCAGTGGGATAGTGAAGACCTGCAAGAGCTTTCAGGGCTGGCAGCTTCCTTGTGGGAGAAGGAGCCAGACGTTTGCCTTTTCAGAAAAAGTTTCTGCCGAGAACGAGCACCGTGACATGCTGAGTCTCTGGGAAAGCAGAGATCCCCAGTGCTGTTGCGGCTAAAGATAGGCTGCAGGGGGACGGTGAAGACCAGCAAGATCTTTCAGGGCTGGCAGCTTCCTTGTGGGAGAAGGAGCCAGACGTTTGCCTTTTCAGAAAAAGTTTCTGCCGAGAACGAGCACCGTGACATGCTGAGTCTCTGGGAAAGCAGAGATCCCCAGTGCTGTTGCGGCTAAAGATAGGCTGCAGGGTGACGGTGAAGACCAGCAAGATCTTTCAGGGCTGGCACCTTCCGTGTGGGAGAAGGAGCCAGACGTTTGCCTTTTCAGAAAAAGTTTGTGCCGAGAACAAGCACCGTGACATGCTGAGTCTCTGGGAAAGCAGAGATCCCCAGTGCTGTTGCGGCTAAAGATAGGCTGCAGGGGGACGGTGAAGACCAGCAAGATCTTTCAGGGCTGGCACCTTCCGTGTGGGAGAAGGAGCCAGACATTTGCCTTTTCAGAAAAAGTTTCTGCCGAGAACGAGCACCGTAACATGCTGAGTCTCTGGGAAAGCAGAGATACCCAGTGCTGTTGCGGCTAAAGATAGGCTGCAGGGGGACGGTGAAGACCAGCAAGATCTTTCAGGGCTGGCACCTTCTGTGTGGGAGAAGGAGTCAGACGTTTGCCTTTTCAGAAAAAGTTTCTGCCGAGAACGAGCACCGTGACATGCTGAGTCTCTGGGAAAGCAGAGATCCCCAGTGCTGTTGCGGCTAAAGATAGGCTGCAGGGGGACGGTGAAGACCAGCAAGATCTTTCAGGGCTGGCACCTTCCGTGTGGGAGAAGGAGCCAGACGTTTGCCTTTTCAGAAAAAGTTTCTGCCGAGAACGAGCACCGTGACATGCTGAGTCTCTGGGAAAGCAGAGATCCCCAGTGCTGTTGCGGCTAAAGATAGGCTGCAGGGGGACGGTGAAGACCTGCAAGAGCTATCAGGGCTGGCACCTTCCGTGTGGGAGAAGGAGCCAGACGTTTGCCTTTTCAGAAAAAGTTTCTGCCGAGAACGAGCACCGTGACATGCTGAGTCTCTGGGAAAGCAGAGATCCCCAGTGCTGTTGCGGCTAAAGATAGGCTGCAGAGGGATCTTGCAGACCTGCAAGAGCTCTCAGGGCTGGTACATTCCGTGTGGTAGAAGCGGCCAGACGTTTGCCTTTTCAGAAAAAGTTTCTGCCGAGAACGAGCACCGTGACATGCTGAGTCTCTGGGAAAGCAGAGATCCCCAGTGCTGTTGTGGCTAAAGATAGGCTGCAGGGGGACGGTGAAGACCAACAAGATCTTTCAGGGCTGGCAGCATCCTTGTGGGATAAGGAGCCAGACGTTTGCCTTTTCAGAAAAAGTTTCTGCCGAGAACGAGCACCGTGACATGCTGAGTCTCTGGGAAAGCAGAGATCCCCAGTGCTGTTGCGGCTAAAGATAGGCTGCAGGGGGACGGTGAAGACCTGCAAGAGCTTTCAGGGCTGGCAGCTTCCTTGTGGGAGAAGGAGCCAGACGTTTGTCTTTTCAGAAAATATTTCTGCCGAGAACGAGCACCGTGACATGCTGAGTCTCTGGGAAAGCAGAGATCCCCAGTGCTGTTGCGGCTAAATATAGGCTGCAGGGGGACGGTGAAGACCAGCAAGATCTTTCAGGGCTGGCAGCTTCCGTGTGGGAGAAGGAGCCAGACGTTTGCCTTATCAGAAAATGTTTCTGCCGAGAACGAGCACCGTGATATGCTGAGTCTCTGGGAAAGCAGAGATCCCCAGTGCTGTTGCGGCTAAAGATAGGCTGCAGGGGGACGGTGAAGACCTGCAAGAGCTATCAGGGCTGGCAGCTTCCTTGTGGGAGAAGGAGCCAGACGTTTGCCTTTTCAGAAAAAGTTTCTGCCGAGAACGAGCACCGTGACATGCTGAGTCTATGGGAAAGCAGAGATCCCCAGTGCTGTTGCGGCTAAAGATAGGCTGCAGGGGGACGGTGAAGACCAGCAAGATCTTTCAGGGCTGGCACCTTCCGTGTGGGAGAAGGAGCCAGACATTTGCCTTTTCAGAAAAAGTTTCTGCCGAGAACGAGCACCGTGACATGCTGAGTCTCTGGGAAAGCAGAGATCCCCAGTGCTGTTGCGGCTAAAGATAGGCTGCAGGGGGACGGTGAAGACCTGCAAGATCTTTCAGGGCTGGCACCTTCCGTGTGGGAGAAGGAGCCAGACGTTTGCCTTTTCAGAAAAAGTTTCTGCTGAGAACGAGCACCGTGACATGCTGAGTCTCTGGGAAAGCAGAGATCCCCAGTGCTGTTGCAGCTAAAGATAGGCTGCAGGGGGACGGTGAAGACCAGCAAGATCTTTCAGGGCTGGCAGCATCCTTGTGGGATAAGGAGCCAGACGTTTGCCTTTTCAGAAAAAGTTTCTGCCGAGAACGAGCACCGTGACATGCTGAGTCTCTGGGAAAGCAGAGATCCCCAGTGCTGTTGCGGCTAAAGATAGGCTGCAGGGGGACGGTGAAGACCTGCAAGAGCTTTCAGGGCTGGCAGCTTCCTTGTGGGAGAAGGAGCCAGACGTTTGCCTTTTCAGAAAAAGTTTCTGCCGAGAACGAGCACCGTGACATGCTGAGTCTCTGGGAAAGCAGAGATCCCCAGTGCTGTTGCGGCTAAAGATAGGCTGCAGGGGGACGGTGAAGACCAGCAAGATCTTTCAGGGCTGGCAGCTTCTGTGTGGGAGAAGGAGCCAGACGTTTGCCTTTTCAGAAAATGTTTCTGCCGAGAACGAGCACCGTGATATGCTGAGTCTCTGGGAAAGCAGAGATCCCCAGTGCTGTTGCGGCTAAAGATAGGCTGCAGGGGGACGGTGAAGACCTGCAAGATCTTTCACGGCTGGCACCTTCCTTGTGGGAGAAGGAGCCAGACGTTTGCCTTTTCAGAAAAAGTTTCTGCCGAGAACGAGCACCGTGACATGCTGAGTCTCTGGGAAAGCAGAGATCCCCAGTGCTGTTGAGTCTAAAGATAGGCTGCAGGGGGACGGTGAAGACCAGCAAGATCTTTCAGGGCTGGCAGCTTCCGTGTGGGAGAAGGAGCCAGACGTTTGCCTTTTCAGAAGAAGTTTCTGCCGAGAACGAGCACCGTGATATGCTGAGTCTCTGGGAAAGCAGAGATCCCCAGTGCTGTTGCGGCTAAAGATAGGCTGCAGAGGGATATTGCAGACCTGCAAGAGCTCTCAGGGCTGGTACATTCCGTGTGGTAGAAGCGGCCAGACGTTTGCCTTTTCAGAAAAAGTTTCTGCCGAGAACGAGCACCGTGACATGCTGAGTCTCTGGGAAAGCAGAGATCCCCAGTGCTGTTGCGGCTAAAGATAGGCTGCAGGGGGACGGTGAAGACCTGCAAGATCTTTCAGGGCTGGCAGCATCCCTGTGGGAGAAGGAGCCAGACGTTTGCCTTTTCAGAAAAAGTTTCTGCCGAGAACGAGCACCGTGACATGCTGAGTCTCTGGTAAAGCAGAGATCCCCAGTGCTGTTGCGGCTAAAGATAGGCTGCAGGGGGACGGTGAAGACCTGCAAGATCTTTCAGGGCTGGCAGCTTCCTTGTGGGAGAAGGAGCCAGACGTTTGCCTTTTCAGAAAAAGTTTCTGCCGAGAACGAGCACCGTGATATGCTGAGTCTCTGGGAAAGCAGAGATCCCCAGTGCTGTTGCGGCTAAAGATAGGCTGCAGGGGGACGGTGAAGACCAGTAAGATCTTTCAGGGCTGGCACCTTCCTTGTGGGAGAAGTTGCCAGACGTTTGCCTTTTCAGAAAAAGTTTCTGCCGAGAACGAGCACCGTGACATGCTGAGTCTCTGGGAAAGCAGAGATCCCCAGTGCTGTTGCGGCTAAATATAGGCTGCAGGGGGACGGTGACGACCTGCAAGATCTTTCAGGGCTGGCAGCTTCCGTGTGGGAGAAGGAGCCAGACGTTTGCCTTTTCAGAAAAAGTTTCTGCCGAGAACGAGCACCGTGATATGATGAGTCTCTGGGAAAGCAGAGATCCCCAGTGCTGTTGCGGCTAAAGATAGGCTACAGGGGGACGGTGAAGACCTGCAAGAGCTTTCAGGGCTGGCAGCTTCCTTCTGGGAGAAGGAGGCAGACGTTTGTCTTTTCAGAAAATGTTTCTGCCGAGAACGAGCACCGTGACATGCTGAGTCTCTGGGAAAGCAGAGATCCCCAGTGCTGTTGCGGCTAAAGATAGGCTGCAGGGGGACGGTGAAGACCTGCAAGATCTTTCAGGGCTGGCAGCTTCCGTGTGGGAGAAGGAGCCAGACGTTTGCCTTTTCAGAAAAAGTTTCTGCCGAGAACGAGCACCGTGATATGCTGAGTCTCTGGGAAATCAGAGATCCCCAGTGCTGTTGCGGCTAAAGATAGGCTGCAGGGGGACGGTGAAGACCAGCAAGATCTTTCAGGGCTGGCACCTTCCGTGTGGGAGAAGGAGCCAGACGTTTGTCTTTTCAGAAAAAGTTTCTGCCGAGAACGAGCACCGTGACATGCTGAGTCTATGGGAAATCAGAGATCCCCAGTGCTGTTGCGGCTAAAGATAGGCTGCAGACGGATAGTGAAGACCTGCAAGAGCTTTCAGGGCTGGCAGCTTCCTTGTGGGAGAAGGAGCCAGACGTTTGCCTTTTCAGAGAATGTTTCTGCCGAGAACGAGCACTGTGACATGCTGAGTCTCTGGGAAAGCAGAGATCCCCAGTGCTGTTGCGGCTAAAGATAGGCAGCAGGGGGACGGTGAAGACCAGCAAGATCATTCAGGGCTGGCACCTTCCGTGTGGGAGAAGGAGCCAGACGTTTGCCTTTTCAGAAAAAGTTTCTGCCGAGAACGAGCACCGTGACATGCTGAGTCTCTGGGAAAGCAGAGATCCCCAGTGCTGTTGCGGCTAAAGATAGGCTGCAGGGGGACGGTGAAGACCAGCAAGATCTTTCAGGGCTGGCAGCTTCCGTGTGGGAGAAGGAGCCAGACGTTTGCCTTTTCAGAAAAAGTTTCTGCCGAGAACGAGCACCGTGACATGCTGAGTCTCTGGGAAAGCAGAGATCCCCAGTGCTGTTGCGGCTAAAGATAGGCTACAGGGGGACGGTGAAGACCTGCAAGAGCTTTCAGGGCTGGCAGCTTCCTTCTGGGAGAAGGAGCCAGACGTTTGTCTTTTCAGAAAATGTTTCTGCCGAGAACGAGCACTGTGACATGCTGAGTCTCTGGGAAAGCAGAGATCCCCAGTGCTGTTGCGGCTAAAGATAGGCTGCAGGGGGACGGTGAAGACCTGCAAGATCTTTCAGGGCTGGCACCTTCCGTGTGGGAGAAGGAGCCAGACGTTTGTCTTTTCAGAAAAAGTTTCTGCCGAGAACGAGCACCGTGACATGCTGAGTCTATGGGAAAGCAGAGATCCCCAGTGCTGTTGCGGCTAAAGATAGGCTGCAGGGGGACGGTGAAGACCAGCAAGATCTTTCAGGGCTGGCAGCTTCCTTGTGGGAGAAGTGGCCAGACGTTTGCCTTTTCAGAAAAAGTTTCTGCCGAGAACGAGCACCGTGACATGCTGAGTCTATGGGAAAGCAGAGATCCCCAGTGCTGTTGCGGCTAAAGATAGGCTGCAGGGGGACGGTGAAGACCTGCAAGATCTTTCAGGGCTGGCAGCTTTCGTGTGGGAGAAGGAGCCAGACGTTTGCCTTTTCAGAAAAAGTTTCTGCCGAGAACAAGCACCGTGATATGCTGAGTCTCTGGGAAAGCAGAGATCCCCAGTGCTGTTGCGGCTAAAGATAGGCTGCAGGGGGACGGTGAAGACCTGCAAGAGCTTTCAGGGCTGGCACCTTCCTTGTGGGAGAAGGAGCCAGACGTTTGCCTTTTCAGAAAAAGTTTCTGCCGAGAACGAGCACCGTGACATGCTGAGTCTCTGGGAAAGCAGAGATCCCCAGTGCTGTTGCGGCTAAAGATAGGCTGCAGGGGGACGGTGAAGACCAGCAAGATCTTTCAGGGCTGGCAGCTTCCGTGTGGGAGAAGGAGCCAGACGTTTGCCTTTTCAGAAAAAGTTTCTGCCGAGAACGAGCACCGTGACATGCTGAGTCTCTGGGAAAGCAGAGATCCCCAGTGCTGTTGCGGCTAAAGATAGGCAGCAGGGGGACGGTGAAGACCAGCAAGATCATTCAGGGCTGGCACCTTCCGTGTGGGAGAAGGAGCCAGACATTTGCCTTTTCAGAAAAAGTTTCTGCCGAGAACGAGCACCGTGACATGCTGAGTCTCTGGGAAAGCAGAGATCCCCAGTGCTGTTGCGGCTAAAGATAGGCTGCAGGGGGGACGGTGAAGACCAGCAAGATCTTTCAGGGCTGGCAGCTTCCGTGTGGGAGAAGGAGCCAGACGTTTGCCTTTTCAGAAAAAGTTTCTGCCGAGAACGAGCACCGTGACATGCTGAGTCTCTGGGAAAGCAGAGATCCCCAGTGCTGTTGCGGCTAAAGATAGGCTACAGGGGGACGGTGAAGACCTGCAAGAGCTTTCAGGGCTGGCAGCTTCCTTCTGGGAGAAGGAGGCAGACGTTTGTCTTTTCAGAAAATGTTTCTGCCGAGAACGAGCACCGTGACATGCTGAGTCTCTGGGAAAGCAGAGATCCCCAGTGCTGTTGCGGCTAAAGATAGGCTGCAGGGGGACGGTGAAGACCTGCAAGATCTTTCAGGGCTGGCAGCTTCCGTGTGGGAGAAGGAGCCAGACGTTTGCCTTTTCAGAAAAAGTTTCTGCCGAGAACGAGCACCGTGATATGCTGAGTCTCTGGGAAATCAGAGATCCCCAGTGCTGTTGCGGCTAAAGATAGGCTGCAGGGGGACGGTGAAGACCAGCAAGATCTTTCAGGGCTGGCACCTTCCGTGTGGGAGAAGGAGCCAGACGTTTGTCTTTTCAGAAAAAGTTTCTGCCGAGAACGAGCACCGTGACATGCTGAGTCTATGGGAAATCAGAGATCCCCAGTGCTGTTGCGGCTAAAGATAGGCTGCAGACGGATAGTGAAGACCTGCAAGAGCTTTCAGGGCTGGCAGCTTCCTTGTGGGAGAAGGAGCCAGACGTTTGCCTTTTCAGAGAATGTTTCTGCCGAGAACGAGCACTGTGACATGCTGAGTCTCTGGGAAAGCAGAGATCCCCAGTGCTGTTGCGGCTAAAGATAGGCAGCAGGGGGACGGTGAAGACCAGCAAGATCATTCAGGGCTGGCACCTTCCGTGTGGGAGAAGGAGCCAGACGTTTGCCTTTTCAGAAAAAGTTTCTGCCGAGAACGAGCACCGTGACATGCTGAGTCTCTGGGAAAGCAGAGATCCCCAGTGCTGTTGCGGCTAAAGATAGGCTGCAGGGGGACGGTGAAGACCAGCAAGATCTTTCAGGGCTGGCAGCTTCCGTGTGGGAGAAGGAGCCAGACGTTTGCCTTTTCAGAAAAAGTTTCTGCCGAGAACGAGCACCGTGACATGCTGAGTCTCTGGGAAAGCAGAGATCCCCAGTGCTGTTGCGGCTAAAGATAGGCTACAGGGGGACGGTGAAGACCTGCAAGAGCTTTCAGGGCTGGCAGCTTCCTTCTGGGAGAAGGAGCCAGACGTTTGTCTTTTCAGAAAATGTTTCTGCCGAGAACGAGCACTGTGACATGCTGAGTCTCTGGGAAAGCAGAGATCCCCAGTGCTGTTGCGGCTAAAGATAGGCTGCAGGGGGACAGTGAAGACCTGCAAGATCTTTCAGGGCTGGCACCTTCCGTGTGGGAGAAGGAGCCAGACGTTTGTCTTTTCAGAAAAAGTTTCTGCCGAGAACGAGCACCGTGACATGCTGAGTCTATGGGAAAGCAGAGATCCCCAGTGCTGTTGCGGCTAAAGATAGGCTGCAGGGGGACGGTGAAGACCAGCAAGATCTTTCAGGGCTGGCAGCTTCCTTGTGGGAGAAGTGGCCAGACGTTTGCCTTTTCAGAAAAAGTTTCTGCCGAGAACGAGCACCGTGACATGCTGAGTCTATGGGAAAGCAGAGATCCCCAGTGCTGTTGCGGCTAAAGATAGGCTGCAGGGGGACGGTGAAGACCAGCAAGATCTTTCAGGGCTGGCAGCTTTCGTGTGGGAGAAGGAGCCAGACGTTTGCCTTTTCAGAAAAAGTTTCTGCCGAGAACAAGCACCGTGATATGCTGAGTCTCTGGGAAAGCAGAGATCCCCAGTGCTGTTGCGGCTAAAGATAGGCTGCAGGGGGACGGTGAAGACCTGCAAGAGCTATCAGGGCTGGCAGCTTCCTTGTGGGAGAAGGAGCCAGACGTTTGCCTTTTCCGAAAAAGTTTCTGCCGAGAACGAGCACCGTGACATGCTGAGTCTCTGGGAAAGCAGAGATCCCCAGTGCTGTTGCGGCTAAAGATAGGCTGCAGGGGGACGGTGAAGACCAGCAAGATCTTTCAGGGCTGGCACCTTCCGTGTGGGAGAAGGAGCCAGACGTTTGCCTTTTCAGAAAAAGTTTCTGCCGAGAACGAGCACCGTGACATGCTGAGTCTCTGGGAAAGCAGAGATACCCAGTGCTGTTGCGGCTAAAGATAGGCTGCAGGGGGATGGTGAAGACCTGCAAGAGCTCTCAGGGCTGGTACCTTCCTTGTGGGAGAAGGAGCCGGACGTTTGCCTTTTCAGAAAAAGTTTCTGCCGAGAACGAGCACCGTGACATGCTGAGTCTCTGGGAAAGCAGAGATCCCCAGTGCTGTTGCGGCTAAAGATAGGCTGCAGGGGGACGGTGAAGACCAGCAAGATCTTTCAGGGCTGGCACCTTCCGTGTGGGAGAAGGAGCCAGACGTTTGCCTTTTCAGAAAAAGTTTCTGCCGAGAACGAGCACCGTGACATGCTGAGTCTCTGGGAAAGCAGAGATCCCCAGTGCTGTTGCGGCTAAAGATAGGCTGCAGGGGGACGGTGAAGACCAGCAAGATCTTTCAGGGCTGGCAGCTTCCGTGTGGGAGAAGGAGCCAGACGTTTGCCTTTTCAGAAAAAGTTTCTGCCGAGAACGAGCACCGTGATATGCTGAGTCTCTGGGAAAGCAGAGATCCCCAGTGCTGTTGCGGCTAAAGATAGGCTGCAGGGGGACGGTGAAGACCAGCAAGATCTTTCAGGGCTGGCACCTTCTGTGTGGGAGAAGGAGTCAGACGTTTGCCTTTTCAGAAAAAGTTTCTGCCGAGAACGAGCACCGTGACATGCTGAGTCTCTGGGAAAGCAGAGATCCCCAGTGCTGTTGCGGCTAAAGATAGGCTGCAGGGGGACGGTGAAGACCAGCAAGATCTTTCAGGGCTGGCAGCTTCCGTGTGGGAGAAGGAGCCAGACGTTTGCCTTTTCAGAAAAAGTTTCTGCCGAGAACGAGCACGGTGACATGCTGAGTCTCTGGGAA
This sequence comes from Astur gentilis, assembly GCF_929443795.1. NCBI lineage: Eukaryota > Metazoa > Chordata > Aves > Accipitriformes > Accipitridae > Astur > Astur gentilis. The sequence goes on from NC_064918.1 coordinate 37,398,065, forward strand.
AGCAGAGATCCCCAGTGCTGTTGTGGCTAAAGATAGGCTACAGGGGGACGGTGAAGACCAGCAAGATCTTTCAGGGCTGGCAGCATCCTTGTGGGAGAAGGAGCCAGACGTTTGCCTTTTCAGAAAAAGTTTCTGCCGAGAACGAGCACCGTGACATGCTGAGTCTCTGGGAAAGCAGAGATCCCCAGTGCTGTTGCGGCTAAAGATAGGCTGCAGACGGATAGTGAAGACCAGCAAGATCTTTCAGGGCTGGCAGCTTCCGTGTGGGAGAAGGAGCCAGACGTTTGCCTTTTCAGAAAAAGTTTCTGCCGAGAACGAGCACCGTGACATGCTGAGTCTCTGGGAAAGCAGAGATCCCCAGTGCTGTTGCGGCTAAAGATAGGCTGCAGGGGGACGGTGAAGACCAGCAAGATCTTTCAGGGCTGGCACCTTCCGTGTGGGAGAAGGAGCCAGACGTTTGCCTTTTCAGAAAAAGTTTCTGCCGAGAACGAGCACCGTAACATGCTGAGTCTCTGGGAAAGCAGAGATACCCAGTACTGTTGCGGCTAAAGATAGGCTGCAGGGGGATGGTGAAGACCTGCAAGAGCTCTCAGGGCTGGTACCTTCCTTGTGGGAGAAGGAGCCGGACGTTTGCCTTTTCAGAAAAAGTTTCTGCCGAGAACGAGCACCGTGACATGCTGAGTCTCTGGGAAAGCAGAGATCCCCAGTGCTGTTGCGGCTAAAGATAGGCTGCAGGGGGACGGTGAAGACCTGCAAGAGCTTTCAGGGCTGGCAGCTTCCTTCTGGGAGAAGGAGCCAGACGTTTGTCTTTTCAGAAAATGTTTCTGCCGAGAACGAGCACTGTGACATGCTGAGTCTCTGGGAAAGCAGAGATCCCCAGTGCTGTTGCGGCTAAAGATAGGCTGCAGGGGGACAGTGAAGACCTGCAAGATCTTTCAGGGCTGGCACCTTCCGTGTGGGAGAAGGAGCCAGACGTTTGTCTTTTCAGAAAAAGTTTCTGCCGAGAACGAGCACCGTGACATGCTGAGTCTATGGGAAAGCAGAGATCCCCAGTGCTGTTGCGGCTAAAGATAGGCTGCAGGGGGACGGTGAAGACCAGCAAGATCTTTCAGGGCTGGCACCTTCCGTGTGGGAGAAGGAGCCAGACGTTTGTCTTTTCAGAAAAAGTTTCTGCCGAGAACGAGCACCGTGACATGCTGAGTCTCTGGGAAAGCAGAGATCCCCAGTGCTGTTGCGGCTAAAGATAGGCTGCAGGGGGACGGTGAAGACCAGCAAGATCTTTCAGGGCTGGCAGCTTCCGTGTGGGAGAAGGAGCCAGACGTTTGCCTTTTCAGAAAAAGTTTCTGCCGAGAACGAGCACCGTGACATGCTGAGTCTCTGGGAAAGCAGAGATCCCCAGTGCTGTTGCGGCTAAAGATAGGCTACAGGGGGACGGTGAAGACCTGCAAGAGCTTTCAGGGCTGGCAGCTTCCTTCTGGGAGAAGGAGCCAGACGTTTGTCTTTTCAGAAAATGTTTCTGCCGAGAACGAGCACTGTGACATGCTGAGTCTCTGGGAAAGCAGAGATCCCCAGTGCTGTTGCGGCTAAAGATAGGCTGCAGGGGGACAGTGAAGACCTGCAAGATCTTTCAGGGCTGGCACCTTCCGTGTGGGAGAAGGAGCCAGACGTTTGTCTTTTCAGAAAAAGTTTCTGCCGAGAACGAGCACCGTGACATGCTGAGTCTCTGGGAAAGCAGAGATCCCCAGTGCTGTTGCGGCTAAAGATAGGCTGCAGGGGGACGGTGAAGACCAGCAAGATCTTTCAGGGCTGGCAGCTTCCTTGTGGGAGAAGTGGCCAGACGTTTGCCTTTTCAGAAAAAGTTTCTGCCGAGAACGAGCACCGTGACATGCTGAGTCTATGGGAAAGCAGAGATCCCCAGTGCTGTTGCGGCTAAAGATAGGCTGCAGGGGGACGGTGAAGACCTGCAAGATCTTTCAGGGCTGGCAGCTTTCGTGTGGGAGAAGGAGCCAGACGTTTGCCTTTTCAGAAAAAGTTTCTGCCGAGAACAAGCACCGTGATATGCTGAGTCTCTGGGAAAGCAGAGATCCCCAGTGCTGTTGCGGCTAAAGATAGGCTGCAGGGGGACGGTGAAGACCTGCAAGAGCTATCAGGGCTGGCAGCTTCCTTGTGGGAGAAGGAGCCAGACGTTTGCCTTTTCCGAAAAAGTTTCTGCCGAGAACGAGCACCGTGACATGCTGAGTCTCTGGGAAAGCAGAGATCCCCAGTGCTGTTGCGGCTAAAGATAGGCTGCAGGGGGACGGTGAAGACCAGCAAGATCTTTCAGGGCTGGCAGCTTCCGTGTGGGAGAAGGAGCCAGACGTTTGCCTTTTCAGAAAAAGTTTCTGCCGAGAACGAGCACCGTGATATGCTGAGTCTCTGGGAAAGCAGAGATCCCCAGTGCTGTTGCGGCTAAAGATAGGCTGCAGGGGGACGGTGAAGACCAGCAAGAGCTTTCAGGGCTGGCACCTTCTGTGTGGGAGAAGGAGTCAGACGTTTGCCTTTTCAGAAAAAGTTTCTGCCGAGAACGAGCACCGTGACATGCTGAGTCTCTGGGAAAGCAGAGATCCCCAGTGCTGTTGCGGCTAAAGATAGGCTGCAGGGGGACGGTGAAGACCAGCAAGATCTTTCAGGGCTGGCAGCTTCCGTGTGGGAGAAGGAGCCAGACGTTTGCCTTTTCAGAAAAAGTTTCTGCCGAGAACGAGCACGGTGACATGCTGAGTCTCTGGGAAAGCAGAGATCCCCAGTGCTGTTGTGGCTAAAGATAGGCTACAGGGGGACGGTGAAGACCAGCAAGATCTTTCAGGGCTGGCAGCATCCTTGTGGGAGAAGGAGCCAGACGTTTGCCTTTTCAGAAAAAGTTTCTGCCGAGAACGAGCACCGTGACATGCTGAGTCTCTGGGAAAGCAGAGATCCCCAGTGCTGTTGCGGCTAAAGATAGGCTGCAGACGGATAGTGAAGACCAGCAAGATCTTTCAGGGCTGGCAGCTTCCGTGTGGGAGAAGGAGCCAGACGTTTGCCTTTTCAGAAAAAGTTTCTGCCGAGAACGAGCACGGTGACATGCTGAGTCTCTGGGAAAGCAGAGATCCCCAGTGCTGTTGTGGCTAAAGATAGGCTGCAGGGGGACGGTGAAGACCAGCAAGATCTTTCAGGGCTGGCAGCATCCTTGTGGGAGAAGGAGCCAGACGTTTGCCTTTTCAGAAAAAGTTTCTGCCGAGAACGAGCACCGTGATATGCTGAGTCTCTGGGAAAGCAGAGATCCCCAGTGCTGTTGCGGCTAAAGATAGGCTGCAGAGGGATAGTGAAGACCTGCAAGAGCTTTCAGGGCTGGCAGCTTCCTTGTGGGAGAAGGAGCCAGACGTTTGCCTTTTCAGAAAAAGTTTCTGCCGAGAACGAGCACCGTGACATGCTGAGTCTCTGGGAAAGCAGAGATCCCCAGTGCTGTTGCGGCTAAAGATAGGCTGCAGGGGGACGGTGAAGACCAGCAAGATCTTTCAGGGCTGGCAGCTTCCTTGTGGGAGAAGGAGCCAGACGTTTGCCTTTTCAGAAAAAGTTTCTGCCGAGAACGAGCACCGTGACATGCTGAGTCTCTGGGAAAGCAGAGATCCCCAGTGCTGTTGCGGCTAAAGATAGGCTGCAGGGTGACGGTGAAGACCAGCAAGATCTTTCAGGGCTGGCACCTTCCGTGTGGGAGAAGGAGCCAGACGTTTGCCTTTTCAGAAAAAGTTTGTGCCGAGAACAAGCACCGTGACATGCTGAGTCTCTGGGAAAGCAGAGATCCCCAGTGCTGTTGCGGCTAAAGATAGGCTGCAGGGGGACGGTGAAGACCAGCAAGATCTTTCAGGGCTGGCACCTTCCGTGTGGGAGAAGGAGCCAGACATTTGCCTTTTCAGAAAAAGTTTCTGCCGAGAACGAGCACCGTAACATGCTGAGTCTCTGGGAAAGCAGAGATACCCAGTGCTGTTGCGGCTAAAGATAGGCTGCAGGGGGACGGTGAAGACCAGCAAGATCTTTCAGGGCTGGCACCTTCTGTGTGGGAGAAGGAGTCAGACGTTTGCCTTTTCAGAAAAAGTTTCTGCCGAGAACGAGCACCGTGACATGCTGAGTCTCTGGGAAAGCAGAGATCCCCAGTGCTGTTGCGGCTAAAGATAGGCTGCAGGGGGACGGTGAAGACCAGCAAGATCTTTCAGGGCTGGCACCTTCCGTGTGGGAGAAGGAGCCAGACGTTTGCCTTTTCAGAAAAAGTTTCTGCCGAGAACGAGCACCGTGACATGCTGAGTCTCTGGGAAAGCAGAGATCCCCAGTGCTGTTGCGGCTAAAGATAGGCTGCAGGGGGACGGTGAAGACCTGCAAGAGCTATCAGGGCTGGCACCTTCCGTGTGGGAGAAGGAGCCAGACGTTTGCCTTTTCAGAAAAAGTTTCTGCCGAGAAGGAGCACCGTGACATGCTGAGTCTCTGGGAAAGCAGAGATCCCCAGTGCTGTTGCGGCTAAAGATAGGCTGCAGAGGGATCTTGCAGACCTGCAAGAGCTCTCAGGGCTGGTACATTCCGTGTCGTAGAAGCGGCCAGACGTTTGCCTTTTCAGAAAAAGTTTCTGCCGAGAATGAGCACCGTGACATGCTGAGTCTCTGGGAAAGCAGAGATCCCCAGTGCTGTTGTGGCTAAAGATAGGCTGCAGGGGGACGGTGAAGACCAACAAGATCTTTCAGGGCTGGCAGCATCCTTGTGGGATAAGGAGCCAGACGTTTGCCTTTTCAGAAAAAGTTTCTGCCGAGAACGAGCACCGTGACATGCTGAGTCTCTGGGAAAGCAGAGATCCCCAGTGCTGTTGCGGCTAAAGATAGGCTGCAGGGGGACGGTGAAGACCTGCAAGAGCTTTCAGGGCTGGCAGCTTCCTTGTGGGAGAAGGAGCCAGACGTTTGTCTTTTCAGAAAATATTTCTGCCGAGAACGAGCACCGTGACATGCTGAGTCTCTGGGAAAGCAGAGATCCCCAGTGCTGTTGCGGCTAAAGATAGGCTGCAGGGGGACGGTGAAGACCAGCAAGATCTTTCAGGGCTGGCAGCTTCCGTGTGGGAGAAGGAGCCAGACGTTTGCCTTATCAGAAAATGTTTCTGCCGAGAACGAGCACCGTGATATGCTGAGTCTCTGGGAAAGCAGAGATCCCCAGTGCTGTTGCGGCTAAAGATAGGCTGCAGGGGGACGGTGAAGACCTGCAAGAGCTATCAGGGCTGGCAGCTTCCTTGTGGGAGAAGGAGCCAGACGTTTGCCTTTTCAGAAAAAGTTTCTGCCGAGAACGAGCACCGTGACATGCTGAGTCTATGGGAAAGCAGAGATCCCCAGTGCTGTTGCGGCTAAAGATAGGCTGCAGGGGGACGGTGAAGACCAGCAAGATCTTTCAGGGCTGGCACCTTCCGTGTGGGAGAAGGAGCCAGACATTTGCCTTTTCAGAAAAAGTTTCTGCCGAGAACGAGCACCGTGACATGCTGAGTCTCTGGGAAAGCAGAGATCCCCAGTGCTGTTGCGGCTAAAGATAGGCTGCAGGGGGACGGTGAAGACCTGCAAGATCTTTCAGGGCTGGCAGCATCCCTGTGGGAGAAGGAGCCAGACGTTTGCCTTTTCAGAAAAAGTTTCTGCCGAGAACGAGCACCGTGATATGCTGAGTCTCTGGTAAAGCAGAGATCCCCAGTGCTGTTGCGGCCAAAGATAGGCTGCAGGGGGACGGTGAAGACCTGCACGATCTTTCAGGGCTGGCAGCTTCCTTGTGGGAGAAGGAGCCAGACGTTTGCCTTTTCAGAAAAAGTTTCTGCCGAGAACGAGCACCGTGATATGATGAGTCTCTGGGAAAGCAGAGATCCCCAGTGCTGTTGCGGCTAAGGATAGGCTGCAGGGGGACGGTGAAGACCTGCAAGATCTTTCAGGGCTGGCACCTTCCGTGTGGGAGAAGGAGCCAGACGTTTGCCTTTTCAGAAAAAGTTTCTGCCGAGAATGAGCACCGTGACATGCTGAGTCTCTGGGAAAGCAGAGATCCCCAGTGCTGTTGCGGCTAAAGATAGGCTGCAGGGGGACGGTGAAGACCAGCAAGATCTTTCAGGCCTGGAACCTTCTGTGTGGTACAAGGAGCCAGACGTTTGCCTTTTCAGAAAAAGTTTCTGCCGAGAACGAGCACCGTGACATGCTGAGTCTCTGGCAAAGCAGAGATCCCCAGTGCTGTTGTGGCTAAAGATAGTCTGCAGGGGGACGGTGAAGACCAGCAAGATCTTTCAGGGCTGGCAGCATCCTTGTGGGATAAGGAGCCAGACGTTTGCCTATTCAGAAAAAGTTTCTGCCGAGAACGAGCACCGTGACATGCTGAGTCTCTGGGAAAGCAGAGATCCCCAGTGCTGTTGCGGCTAAAGATAGGCTGCAGGGGGACGGTGAAGACCTGCAAGAGCTTTCAGGGCTGGCAGCTTCCTTGTGGGAGAAGGAGCCAGACGTTTGCCTTTTCAGAAAAAGTTTCTGCCGAGAACGAGCACCGTGACATGCTGAGTCTCTGGGAAAGCAGAGATCCCCAGTGCTGTTGCGGCTAAAGATAGGCTGCAGGGGGACGGTGAAGACCAGCAAGATCTTTCAGGGCTGGCAGCTTCTGTGTGGGAGAAGGAGCCAGACGTTTGCCTTTTCAGAAAATGTTTCTGCCGAGAACGAGCACCGTGATATGCTGAGTCTCTGGGATAGCAGAGATCCCCAGTGCTGTTGCGGCTAAAGATAGGCTGCAGGGAGACGGTGAAGACCTGCAAGATCTTTCACGGCTGGCACCTTCCTTGTGGGAGAAGGAGCCAGACGTTTGCCTTTTCAGAAAAAGTTTCTGCCGAGAACGAGCACCGTGACATGCTGAGTCTCTGGGAAAGCAGAGATCCCCAGTGCTGTTGCGGCTAAAGATAGGCTGCAGGGGGACGGTGAAGACCAGCAAGATCTTTCAGGGCTGGCAGCTTCCGTGTGGGAGAAGGAGCCAGACGTTTGCCTTTTCAGAAAAAGTTTCTGCCGAGAACGAGCACCGTGATATGCTGAGTCTCTGGTAAAGCAGAGATCCCCAGTGCTGTTGCGGCTAAAGATAGGCTGCAGAGGGATATTGCAGACCTGCAAGAGCTCTCAGGGCTGGTACATTCCGTGTGGTAGAAGCGGCCAGACGTTTGCCTTTTCAGAAAAAGTTTCTGCCGAGAACGAGCACCGTGACATGCTGAGTCTCTGGGAAAGCAGAGATCCCCAGTGCTGTTGCGGCTAAAGATAGGCTGCAGGGGGACGGTGAAGACCTGCAAGATCTTTCAGGGCTGGCAGCATCCCTGTGGGAGAAGGAGCCAGACGTTTGCCTTTTCAGAAAAAGTTTCTGCCGAAAACGAGCACCGTGACATGCTGAGTCTCTGGTAAAGCAGAGATCCCCAGTGCTGTTGCGGCCAAAGATAGGCTGCAGGGGGACGGTGAAGACCTGCAAGATCTTTCAGGGCTGGCAGCTTCCTTGTGGGAGAAGGAGCCAGACGTTTGCCTTTTCAGAAAAAGTTTCTGCCGAGAACGAGCACCGTGATATGCTGAGTCTCTGGGAAAGCAGAGATCCCCAGTGCTGTTGCGGCTAAAGATAGGCTGCAGGGGGACGGTGAAGACCAGTAAGATCTTTCAGGGCTGGCACCTTCCTTGTGGGAGAAGTTGCCAGACGTTTGCCTTTTCAGAAAAAGTTTCTGCCGAGAACGAGCACCGTGACATGCTGAGTCTCTGGGAAAGCAGAGATCCCCAGTGCTGTTGTGGCTAAAGATAGGCTGCAGGGGGACGGTGAAGACCAGCAAGATCTTTCAGGGCTGGCAGCTTCCGTGTGGGAGAAGGAGCCAGACGTTTGCCTTTTCAGAAAAAGTTTCTGCCGAGAACGAGCACCGTGATATGATGAGTCTCTGGGAAAGCAGAGATCCCCAGTGCTGTTGCGGCTAAGGATAGGCTGCAGGGGGACGGTGAAGACCTGCAAGATCTTTCAGGGCTGGCACCTTCCGTGTGGGAGAAGGAGCCAGACGTTTGCCTTTTCAGAAAAAGTTTCTGCCGAGAATGAGCACCGTGACATGCTGAGTCTCTGGGAAAGCAGAGATCCCCAGTGCTGTTGCGGCTAAAGATAGGCTGCAGGGGGACGGTGAAGACCAGCAAGATCTTTCAGGCCTGGAACCTTCTGTGTGGTACAAGGAGCCAGACGTTTGCCTTTTCAGAAAAAGTTTCTGCCGAGAACGAGCACCGTGACATGCTGAGTCTCTGGGAAAGCAGAGATCCCCAGTGCTGTTGCGGCTAAAGATAGGCTGCAGGGGGACGGTGAAGACCAGCAAGATCTTTCAGGGCTGGCAGCTTCTGTGTGGGAGAAGGAGCCAGACGTTTGCCTTTTCAGAAAATGTTTCTGCCGAGAACGAGCACCGTGATATGCTGAGTCTCTGGGATAGCAGAGATCCCCAGTGCTGTTGCGGCTAAAGATAGGCTGCAGGGAGACGGTGAAGACCTGCAAGATCTTTCACGGCTGGCACCTTCCTTGTGGGAGAAGGAGCCAGACGTTTGCCTTTTCAGAAAAAGTTTCTGCCGAGAACGAGCACCGTGACATGCTGAGTCTCTGGGAAAGCAGAGATCCCCAGTGCTGTTGCGGCTAAAGATAGGCTGCAGGGGGACGGTGAAGACCAGCAAGATCTTTCAGGGCTGGCAGCTTCCGTGTGGGAGAAGGAGCCAGACGTTTGCCTTTTCAGAAAAAGTTTCTGCCGAGAACGAGCACCGTGATATGCTGAGTCTCTGGGAAAGCAGAGATCCCCAGTGCTGTTGCGGCTAAAGATAGGCTGCAGAGGGATATTGCAGACCTGCAAGAGCTCTCAGGGCTGGTACATTCCGTGTGGTAGAAGCGGCCAGACGTTTGCCTTTTCAGAAAAAGTTTCTGCCGAGAACGAGCACCGTGACATGCTGAGTCTCTGGGAAAGCAGAGATCCCCAGTGCTGTTGCGGCTAAAGATAGGCTGCAGGGGGACGGTGAAGACCTGCAAGATCTTTCAGGGCTGGCAGCATCCCTGTGGGAGAAGGAGCCAGACGTTTGCCTTTTCAGAAAAAGTTTCTGCCGAGAACGAGCACCGTGACATGCTGAGTCTCTGGGAAAGCAGAGATCCCCAGTGCTGTTGCGGCCAAAGATAGGCTGCAGGGGGACGGTGAAGACCTGCAAGATCTTTCAGGGCTGGCAGCTTCCTTGTGGGAGAAGGAGCCAGACGTTTGCCTTTTCAGAAAAAGTTTCTGCCGAGAACGAGCACCGTGATATGCTGAGTCTCTGGGAAAGCAGAGATCCCCAGTGCTGTTGCGGCTAAAGATAGGCTGCAGGGGGACGGTGAAGACCAGTAAGATCTTTCAGGGCTGGCACCTTCCTTGTGGGAGAAGTTGCCAGACGTTTGCCTTTTCAGAAAAAGTTTCTGCCGAGAACGAGCACCGTGACATGCTGAGTCTCTGGGAAAGCAGAGATCCCCAGTGCTGTTGTGGCTAAAGATAGGCTGCAGGGGGACGGTGAAGACCAGCAAGATCTTTCAGGGCTGGCAGCTTCCGTGTGGGAGAAGGAGCCAGACGTTTGCCTTTTCAGAAAAAGTTTCTGCCGAGAACGAGCACCGTGATATGATGAGTCTCTGGGAAAGCAGAGATCCCCAGTGCTGTTGCGGCTAAGGATAGGCTGCAGGGGGACGGTGAAGACCTGCAAGATCTTTCAGGGCTGGCACCTTCCGTGTGGGAGAAGGAGCCAGACGTTTGCCTTTTCAGAAAAAGTTTCTGCCGAGAATGAGCACCGTGACATGCTGAGTCTCTGGGAAAGCAGAGATCCCCAGTGCTGTTGCGGCTAAAGATAGGCTGCAGGGGGACGGTGAAGACCAGCAAGATCTTTCAGGCCTGGAACCTTCTGTGTGGTACAAGGAGCCAGACGTTTGCCTTTTCAGAAAAAGTTTCTGCCGAGAACGAGCACCGTGACATGCTGAGTCTCTGGGAAAGCAGAGATCCCCAGTGCTGTTGTGGCTAAAGATAGTCTGCAGGGGGACGGTGAAGACCAGCAAGATCTTTCAGGGCTGGCAGCATCCTTGTGGAATAAGGAGCCAGACGTTTGCCTTTTCAGAAAAAGTTTCTGCCGAGAACGAGCACCGTGACATGCTGAGTCTCTGGGAAAGCAGAGATCCCCAGTGCTGTTGCGGCTAAAGATAGGCTGCAGGGGGACGGTGAAGACCTGCAAGAGCTTTCAGGGCTGGCAGCTTCCTTGTGGGAGAAGGAGCCAGACGTTTGTCTTTTCAGAAAATATTTCTGCCGAGAACAAGCCCCGTGACATGCTGAGTCTCTGGGAAAGCAGAGATCCCCAGTGCTGTTGCGGCTAAAGATAGGCTGCAGGGGGACTGTGAAGACCAGCAAGATCTTTCAGGGCTGGCAGCTTCCGTGTGGGAGAAGGAGCCAGACGTTTGCCTTTTCAGAAAATGTTTCTGCCGAGAACGATCACCGTGATATGCTGAGTCTCTGGGAAAGCAGAGATCCCCAGTGCTGTTGCGGCTAAAGATAGGCTGCAGGGGGACGGTGAAGACCTGCAAGAGCTATCAGGGCTGGCAGCTTCCTTGTGGGAGAAGGAGCCAGACGTTTGCCTTTTCAGAAAAAGTTTCTGCCGAGAACGAGCACCGTGACATGCTGAGTCTCTGGGAAAGCAGAGATCCCCAGTGCTGTTGCGGCTAAAGATAGGCTGCAGGGGGACGGTGAAGACCAGCAAGATCTTTCAGGGCTGGCACCTTCCGTGTGGGAGAAGGAGCCAGACGTTTGCCTTTTCAGAAAAAGTTTCTGCCGAGAACGAGCACCGTGACATGCTGAGTCTCTGGGAAAGCAGAGATCCCCAGTGCTGTTGCAGCTAAAGATAGGCTGCAGGGGGACGGTGAAGACCAGCAAGATCTTTCAGGGCTGGCAGCTTCCTTGTGGGAGAAGGAGTCAGATGTTTGCCTTTTCAGAAAAAGTTTCTGCCGAGAACGAGCACCGTGACATGCTGAGTCTCTCGGAAAGCAGAGATCCCCAGTGCTGTTGCGGCTAAAGATAGGCTGCAGGGGGACGGTGAAGACCAGCAAGATCTTGCAGGGCTGGCACCTTCCGTGTGGGAGAAGGAGCCAGACGTTTGCCTTTTCAGAAAAAGTTTCTGCCGAGAACGAGCACCGTGATATGCTGAGTCTCTGGGAAAGCAGAGATCCCCAGTGCTGTTGCGGCTAAAGATAGGCTGCAGGGGGACGGTGAAGACCTGCAAGAGCTATCAGGGCTGGCAGCTTCCTTGTGGGAGAAGGAGCCAGACGTTTGCCTTTTCAGAAAAAGTTTCTGCCAAGAACGAGCACCGTGACATGCTGAGTCTCTGGGAAAGCAGAGATCCCCAGTGCTGTTGCGGCTAAAGATAGGCTGCAGGGGGACGGTGAAGACCAGCAAGATCTTTCAGGGCTGGCACCTTCCGTGTGGGAGAAGGAGCCAGACGTTTGCCTTTTCAGAAAAAGTTTCTGCCGAGAACGAGCACCGTGATATGCTGAGTCTCTGGGAAAGCAGAGATCCCCAGTGCTGTTGCGGCTAAAGATAGGCTGCAGGGGGACGGTGAAGACCTGCAAGAGCTATCAGGGCTGGCAGCTTCCTTGTGGGAGAAGGAGCCAGAAGTTTGCCTTTTCAGAAAAAGTTTCTGCCGAGAACGAGCACCGTGACATGCTGAGTCTCTGGGAAAGCAGAGATCCCCAGTGCTGTTGCGGCTAAAGATAGGCTGCAGGGGGACGGTGAAGACCAGCAAGATCTTTCAGGGCTGGAACCTTCTGTGTGGGAGAAGGAGCCAGACGTTTGCCTTTTCAGAAAAAGTTTCTGCCGAGAACGAGCACCGTGACATGCTGAGTCTCTGGGAAAGCAGAGATCCCCAGTGCTGTTGCGGCTAAAGGTAGGCTGCAGGGGGACGGTGAAGACCTGCAAGAGCTATCAGGGCTGGCAGCTTCCTTGTGGGAGAAGGAGCCAGACGTTTGCCTTTTCAGAAAAAGTTTCTGCCAAGAACGAGCACCGTGACATGCTGAGTCTATGGGAAAGCAGAGATCCCCAGTGCTGTTGCGGCTAAAGATAGGCTGCAGGGGGACGGTGAAGACCTGCAAGAGCTTTCAGGGCTGGCACCTTCCGTGTGGGAGAAGGAGCCAGACGTTTGCCTTTTCAGAAAAAGTTTCTGCCGAGAACGAGCACAGTGACATGCTGAGTCTATGGGAAAGCAGAGATCCCCAGTGCTGTTGCGGCTAAAGGTAGGCTGCAGAGGGACAGTGAAGACCAGCAAGATCTTTCAGGGCTGGCAGCTTCCTTGTGGGAGAAGGAGCCAGACGTTTGCCTTTTCAGAAAAAGTTTCTGCCGAGAACGAGCACCGTGATATGCTGAGTCTCTGGGAAAGCAGAGATCCCCAGTGCTGTTGCGGCTAAAGATAGGCTGCAGGGGGACGGTGAAGACCTGCAAGAGCTATCAGGGCTGGCACCTTCCTTGTGGGAGAAGGAGCCAGACGTTTGCCTTTTCAGAAAAAGTTTCTGCCGAGAACGAGCACCGTGACATGCTGAGTCTCTGGGAAAGCAGAGATCCCCAGTGCTGTTGCGGCTAAAGATAGGCTGCAGAGGGATATTGCAGACCTGCAAGATCTTTCAGGGCTGGCAGCATCCCTGTGGGAGAAGGAGCCAGACGTTTGCCTTTTCAGAAAAAGTTTCTGCCGAGAACGAGCACCGTGACATGCTGAGTCTCTGGTAAAGCAGAGATCCCCAGTGCTGTTGCGGCCAAAGATAGGCTGCAGGGGGACTGTGAAGACCTGCAAGATCTTTCAGGGCTGGCAGCTTCCTTGTGGGAGAAGGAGCCAGACGTTTGCCTTTTCAGAAAAAGTTTCTGCCGAGAACGAGCACCGTGATATGCTGAGTCTCTGGGAAAGCAGAGATCCCCAGTGCTGTTGCGGCTAAAGATAGGCTGCAGGGGGACGGTGAAGACCAGTAAGATCTTTCAGGGCTGGCACCTTCCTTGTGGGAGAAGGAGCCAGACGTTTGCCTTTTCAGAAAATGTTTCTGCCGAGAACGAGCACCGTGATATGATGAGTCTCTGGGAAAGCAGAGATCCCCAGTGCTGTTGCGGCTAAGGATAGGCTGCAGGGGGACGGTGAAGACCTGCAAGATCTTTCAGGGCTGGCACCTTCCGTGTGGGAGAAGGAGCCAGACGTTTGCCTTTTCAGAAAAAGTTTCTGCCGAGAATGAGCACCGTGACATGCTGAGTCTCTGGGAAAGCAGAGATCCCCAGTGCTGTTGCGGCTAAAGATAGGCTGCAGGGGGACGGTGAAGACCAGCAAGATCTTTCAGGCCTGGAACCTTCTGTGTGGTACAAGGAGCCAGACGTTTGCCTTTTCAGAAAAAGTTTCTGCCGAGAACGAGCACCGTGACATGCTGAGTCTCTGGGAAAGCAGAGATCCCCAGTGCTGTTGTGGCTAAAGATAGTCTGCAGGGGGACGGTGAAGACCAGCAAGATCTTTCAGGGCTGGCACCTTCCGTGTGGGAGAAGGAGCCAGACGTTTGCCTTTTCAGAAAAAGTTTCTGCCGAGAACGAGCACCGTGACATGCTGAGTCTCTGGGAAAGAGAGATCCCCAGTGCTGTTGCAGCTAAAGATAGGCTGCAGGGGGACGGTGAAGACCAGCAAGATCTTTCAGGGCTGGCAGCTTCCTTGTGGGAGAAGGAGTCAGATGTTTGCCTTTTCAGAAAAAGTTTCTGCCGAGAACGAGCACCGTGACATGCTGAGTCTCTCGGAAAGCAGAGATCCCCAGTGCTGTTGCGGCTAAAGATAGGCTGCAGGGGGACGGTGAAGACCAGCAAGATCTTTCAGGGCTGGCACCTTCCGTGTGGGAGAAGGAGCCAGACGTTTGCCTTTTCAGAAAAAGTTTCTGCCGAGAACGAGCACCGTGATATGGTGAGTCTCTGGGAAAGCAGAGATCCCCAGTGCTGTTGCGGCTAAAGATAGGCTGCAGGGGGACGGTGAAGACCTGCAAGAGCTATCAGGGCTGGCAGCTTCCTTGTGGGAGAAGGAGCCAGACGTTTGCCTTTTCAGAAAAAGTTTCTGCCGAGAACGAGCACCGTGACATGCTGAGTCTCTGGGAAAGCAGAGATCCCCAGTGCTGTTGCGGCTAAAGATAGGCTGCAGGGGGACGGTGAAGACCAGCAAGATCTTTCAGGGCTGGCACCTTCCGTGTGGGAGAAGGAGCCAGACGTTTGCCTTTTCAGAAAAAGTTTCTGCCGAGAACGAGCACCGTGATATGCTGAGTCTCTGGGAAAGCAGAGATCCCCAGTGCTGTTGCGGCTAAAGATAGGCTGCAGGGGGACGGTGAAGACCTGCAAGAGCTATCAGGGCTGGCAGCTTCCTTGTGGGAGAAGGAGCCAGACGTTTGCCTTTTCAGAAAAAGTTTCTGCCGAGAACGAGCACCGTGACATGCTGAGTCTCTGGGAAAGCAGAGATCCCCAGTGCTGTTGCGGCTAAAGATAGGCTGCAGGGGGACGGTGAAGACCTGCAAGAGCTATCAGGGCTGGCAGCTTCCTTGTGGGAGAAGGAGCCAGACGTTTGCCTTTTCAGAAAAAGTTTCTGCCAAGAACGAGCACCGTGACATGCTGAGTCTCTGGGAAAGCAGAGATCCCCAGTGCTGTTGCGGCTAAAGATAGGCTGCAGGGGGACGGTGAAGACCTGCAAGAGCTTTCAGGGCTGGCACCTTCCGTGTGGGAGAAGGAGCCAGACGTTTGCCTTTTCAGAAAAAGTTTCTGCCGAGAACGAGCACCGTGACATGCTGAGTCTATGGGAAAGCAGAGATCCCCAGTGCTGTTGCGGCTAAAGGTAGGCTGCAGAGGGACAGTGAAGACCAGCAAGATCTTTCAGGGCTGGCAGCTTCCTTGTGGGAGAAGGAGCCAGACGTTTGCCTTTTCAGAAAAAGTTTCTGCCGAGAACGAGCACCGTGACATGCTGAGTCTCTGGGAAAGCAGAGATCCCCACTGCTGTTGTGGCTAAAGATAGGCTGCAGGGGGACGGTGAAGAACTGCAAGATCTTTCAGGGCTGGCAGCTTCCGTGTGGGAGAAGGAGCCAGACGTTTGCCTTTTCAGAAAAAGTTTCTGCCGAGAACGAGCACCGTGACATGCTGAGTCTCTGGGAAAGCAGAGATCCCCAGTGCTGTTGCGGCTAAAGATAGGCTGCAGGGGGACGGTGAAGACCTGCAAGATCTTTCAGGGCTGGCAGCATCCCTGTGGGAGAAGGAGCCAGACGTTTGCCTTTTCAGAAAAAGTTTCTGCCGAGAACGAGCACCGTGACATGCTGAGTCTCTGGTAAAGCAGAGATCCCCAGTGCTGTTGCGGCCAAAGATAGGCTGCAGGGGGACGGTGAAGACCTGCAAGATCTTTCAGGGCTGGCAGCTTCCTTGTGGGAGAAGGAGCCAGACGTTTGCCTTTTCAGAAAAAGTTTCTGCCGAGAACGAGCACCGTGATATGCTGAGTCTCTGGGAAAGCAGAGATCCCCAGTGCTGTTGCGGCTAAAGATAAGCTGCAGAGGGACGGTGAAGACCTGCAAGATCTTTCAAGGCTGGCACTTTCCTTGTGGGAGAAGGGGCCAGACGTTTGCCTTTTCAGAAAAAGTTTCTGCCGAGAACGAGCACCGTGACATGCTGTGTCTCTGAGAAAGCAGAGATCCCCAGTGCTGTTGCGGCTAAAGGTAGGCTGCAGAGGGATAGTGAAGACCTGCAAGATCTTTCAGGGCTGGCACCTTCCGTGTGGGAGAAGGAGCCAGACGTTTGCCTTTTCAGAGAAAGTTTCTGCCGAGAATGAGCACCGTGACATGCTGAGTCTCTGGGAAAGCAGAGATCCCCAGTGCTGTTGCGGCTAAAGATAGGCAGCAGGGGGACTGTGAAGACCAGCAAGATCATTCAGGGCTGGCACCTTCCGTGTGGGAGTAGGAGCCAGACGTTTGCCTTTTCAGAAAAAGTTTCTGCCGAGAACGAGCACCGTGACATGCTGAGTCTCTGGGAAAGCAGAGATCCCCAGTGCTGTTGCGGCTAAAGATAGGCTGCAGGGGGACAGTGAAGACCAGCAAGATCTTTCAGGGCTGGCACCTTCCGTGTGGGAGAAGGAGCCAGACGTTTGCCTTTTCAGAAAAAGTTTCAGCCGAGAACGAGCACCGTGACATGCTGAGTCTCTGGGAAAGCAGAGATCCCCAGTGCTGTTGCAGCTAAATATAGGCTGCAGGGGGACTGTGAAGACCTGCAAGAGGTATCAGGGCTGGCAGCTTCCTTGTGGGAGAAGGAGCCAGATGTTTGCCTTTTCAGAAAAAGTTTCTGCCGAGAACGAGCACCGTGACATGCTGAGTCTCTGGGAATGCAGAGATCCCCAGTGCTGTTGCGGCTAAAGATAGGCTGCAGGGGGACGGTGAAGACCTGCAAGATCTTTCAGGGCTGGCACCTTCCGTGTGGGAGAAGGAGCCAGACGTTTGCCTTTTCAGAAAAAGTTTCTGCCGAGAACGAGCACCGTGACATGCTGAGTCTCTGGGAAAGCAGAGATCCCCAGTGCTGTTGCGGCTAAAGATAGGCTGCAGGGGGACGGTGAAGACCTGCAAGAGCTATCAGGGCTGGCAGCTTCCTTGTGGGAGAAGGAGACAGACGTTTGCCTTTTCAGAAAAAGTTTCTGCCGAGAACGAGCACCGTGACATGCTGAGTCTCTGGGAAAGCAGAGATCCCCAGTGCTGTTGCGGCTAAAGATAGGCTGCAGGGGGACGGTGAAGACCAGCAAGATCTTTCAGGGCTGGAACCATCTGTGTGGGACAAGGAGCCAGACGTTTGCCTTTTCAGAAAAAGTTTCTGCCGAGAACGAGCACCGTGACATGCTGAGTCTCTGGGAAAGCAGAGATCCCCAGTGCTGTTGCGGCTAAAGATAGGCTGCAGGGGGACGGTGAAGACCTGCAAGATCTTTCAGGGCTGGCAGCATCCTTGTGGGAGAAGGAGCCAGACGTTTGCCTTTTCAGAAAAAGTTTCTGCCGAGAACGAGCACCGTGACATGCTGAGTCTCTGGGAAAGCAGAGATCCCCAGTGCTGTTGTGGCTAAAGATAGGCTGCAGGGGGACGGTGAAGACCTGCAAGAGCTATCAGGGCTGGCAGCTTCCTTGTGGGAGAAGGAGCCAGACGTTTGCCTTTTCAGAAAAAGTTTCTGCCGAGAACGAGCACCGTGACATGCTGAGTCTCTGGGAAAGCAGAGATCCCCAGTGCTGTTGCGGCTAAAGATAGGCTGCAGGGGGACGGTGAAGACCAGCAAGATCTTTCAGGGCTGGCACCTTCCGTGTGGGAGAAGGAGCCAGACGTTTGCCTTTTCAGAAAAAGTTTCTGCCGAGAACGAGCACCGTGACATGCTGAGTCTCTGGGAAAGCAGAGATCCCCAGTGCTGTTGTGGCTAAAGATAGGCTGCAGGGGGACGGTGAAGACCTGCAAGAGCTATCAGGGCTGGCAGCTTCCTTGTGGGAGAAGGAGCCAGACGTTTGCCTTTTCAGAAAAAGTTTCTGCCGAGAACGAGCACCGTGACATGCTGAGTCTCTGGGAAAGCAGAGATCCCCAGTGCTGTTGCGGCTAAAGATAGGCTGCAGGGGGACGGTGAAGACCAGCAAGATCTTTCAGGGCTGGCACCTTCCGTGTGGGAGAAGGAGCCAGACGTTTGCCTTTTCAGAAAAAGTTTCTGCCGAGAACGAGCACCGTGATATGCTGAGTCTCTGGGAAAGCAGAGATCCCCAGTGCTGTTGCGGCTAAAGATAGGCTGCAGGGGGACGGTGAAGACCTGCAAGATCTTTCAGGGCTGGCAGCATCCTTGTGGGAGAAGGAGCCAGACGTTTGCCTTTTCAGAAAAAGTTTCTGCCGAGAACGAGCACCGTGACATGCTGAGTCTCTGGGAAAGCAGAGATCCCCAGTGCTGTTGTGGCTAAAGATAGGCTGCAGGGGGACGGTGAAGACCTGCAAGAGCTATCAGGGCTGGCAGCTTCCTTGTGGGAGAAGGAGACAGACGTTTGCCTTTTCAGAAAAAGTTTCTGCCGAGAACGAGCACCGTGACATGCTGAGTCTCTGGGAAAGCAGAGATCCCCAGTGCTGTTGCGGCTAAAGATAGGCTGCAGGGGGACGGTGAAGACCAGCAAGATCTTTCAGGGCTGGAACCTTCTGTGTGGGACAAGGAGCCAGACGTTTGCCTTTTCAGAAAAAGTTTCTGCCGAGAACGAGCACCGTGACATGCTGAGTCTCTGGGAAAGCAGAGATCCCCAGTGCTGTTGCGGCTAAAGATAGCCTGCAGGGGGACGGTGAAGACCAGCAAGATCTTTCAGGGCTGGCAGCATCCTTGTGGGAGAAGGAGCCAGACGTTTGTCTTTTCAGAAAAAGTTTCTGCCGAGAACGAGCACCGTGACATGCTGAGTCTCTGGGAAAGCAGAGATCCCCAGTGCTTTTGCGGCTAAAGATAGGCTGCAGGGGGACGGTGAAGACCTGCAAGAGCTTTCAGGGCTGGAAGCTTCCTTGTGGGAGAAGGAGCCAGACGTTTGTCTTTTCAGAAAATATTTCTGCCGAGAACGAGCACCGTGACATGCTGAGTCTCTGGGAAAGCAGAGATCCCCAGTGCTGTTGCGGCTAAAGATAGGCTGCAGGGGGACGGTGAAGACCAGCAAGATATTTCAGGGCTGGCACCTTCCTTGTGGGAGAAGGAGCCAGACGTTTGCCTTTTCAGAAAAAGTTTCTGCTGAGAACGAGCACCGTGATATGCTGAGTCTCTGGGAAAGCAGAGATCCCCAGTGCTGTTGCGGCTAAAGATAGGCTGCAGGGGGACGGTGAAGATCAGCAAGATCTTTCAGGGCTGGCAGCTTCCGTGTGGGAGAAGGAGCCAGACGTTTGCCTTTTCAGAAAATGTTTCTGCCGAGAACGAGCACCGTGATATGCTGAGTCTCTGGGAAAGCAGAGATCCCCAGTGCTGTTGCGGCTAAAGATAGGCTGCAGGGGGACGGTGAAGACCTGCAAGAGCTATCAGGGCTGGCAGCTTCCTTGTGGGAGAAGGAGCCAGACGTTTGCCTTTTCAGAAAAAGTTTCTGCCGAGAACGAGCACCGTGACATGCTGAGTCTCTGGGAAAGCAGAGATCCCCAGTGCTGTTGCGGCTAAAGATAGGCTGCAGGGGGACGGTGAAGACCTGCAAGATCTTTCAGGGCTGGCACCTTCCGTGTGGGAGAAGGAGCCAGACGTTTGCCTTTTCAGAAAAAGTTTCTGCCGAGAACGAGCACCGTGACATGCTGAGTCTCTGGGAAAGCAGAGATCCCCAGTGCTGTTGCGGCTAAAGGTAGGCTGCAGGGGGACGGTGAAGACCAGCAAGATCTTTCAGGGCTGGCACCTTCCGTGTGGGAGAAGGAGCCATACGTTTGCCTTTTCAGAAAAAGTTTCTGCCGAGAACGAGCACCGTGACATGCTGAGTCTCTGGGAAAGCAGAGATCCCCACTGCTGTTGTGGCTAAAGATAGGCTGCAGGGGGACGGTGAAGACCTGCAAGATCTTTCAGGGCTGGCACCTTCCGTGTGGGAGAAGGAGCCAGACGTTTGCCTTTTCAGAAAAAGTTTCTGCCGAGAACGAGCACCGTGACATGCTGAGTCTCTGGGAAAGCAGAGATCCCCAGTGCTGTTGCGGCTAAAGATAGGCTGCAGGGGGACAGTGAAGACCAGCAAGATCTTTCAGGTCTGGCACCTTCCGTGTGGGAGAAGGAGCCAGACGTTTGCCTTTTCAGAAAAAGTTTCAGCCGAGAACGAGCACCGTGACATGCTGAGTCTCTGGGAAAGCAGAGATCCCCAGTGCTGTTGCGGCTAAAGATAGGCTGCAGAGGGATATTGCAGACCTGCAAGAGCTCTCAGGGCTGGTACCTTCCGTGTGGTAGAAGGGGCGAGACCTTTGCCTTTTCAGAAAAAGTTACTGCCGAGAACGAGCACCGTGACATGCTGAGTCTCTGGGAAAGCAGAGATCCCCAGTGCTGTTGCAGCTAAAGATAGCCTGCAGGGGGACGGTGAAGACCAGCAAGATCTTTCAGGGCTGGCAGCATCCTTGTGGGAGAAGGAGCCAGACGTTTGTCTTTTCAGAAAAAGTTTCTGCCGAGAACGAGCACCGTGACATGCTGAGTCTCTGGGAAAGCAGAGATCCCCAGTGCTGTTGCGGCTAAAGATAGGCTGCAGGGGGACGGTGAAGACCTGCAAGAGCTTTCAGGGCTGGCAGCTTCCTTGTGGGAGAAGGAGCCAGACGTTTGTCTTTTCAGAAAATATTTCTCCCGAGAACGAGCACCGTGACATGCTGAGTCTCTGGGAAAGCAGAGATCCCCAGTGCTGTTGCGGCTAAAGATAGGCTGCAGGGGGACGGTGAAGACCAGCAAGATATTTCAGGGCTGGCACCTTCCTTGTGGGAGAAGGAGCCAGACGTTTGCCTTTTCAGAAAAAGTTTCTGCTGAGAACGAGCACCGTGACATGCTGAGTCTCTGGGAAAGCAGAGATCCCCAGTGCTGTTGCGGCTAAAGATAGGCTGCAGGGGGACGGTGAAGACCAGCAAGATCTTTCAGGGCTGGCAGCTTCCGTGTGGGAGAAGGAGCCAGACGTTTGCCTTTTCAGAAAATGTTTCTGCCGAGAACGAGCACCGTGATATGCTGAGTCTCTGGGAAAGCAGAGATCCCCAGTGCTGTTGCGGCTAAAGATAGGCTGCAGGGGGACGGTGAAGACCTGCAAGAGCTATCAGGGCTGGCAGCTTCCTTGTGGGAGAAGGAGCCAGACGTTTGCCTTTTCAGAAAAAGTTTCTGCCGAGAACGAGCACCGTGACATGCTGAGTCTCTGGGAAAGCAGAGATCCCCAGTGCTGTTGCGGCTAAAGATAGGCTGCAGGGGGACGGTGAAGACCTGCAAGATCTTTCAGGGCTGGCACCTTCCGTGTGGGAGCAGGAGCCAGACGTTTGCCTTTTCAGAAAAAGTTTCTGCCGAGAACGAGCACCGTGACATGCTGAGTCTCTGGGAAAGCAGAGATCCCCACTGCTGTTGTGGCTAAAGATAGGCTGCAGGGGGACGGTGAAGACCTGCAAGATCTTTCAGGGCTGGCACCTTCCGTGTGGGAGAAGGAGCCAGACGTTTGCCTTTTCAGAAAAAGTTTCTGCCGAGAACGAGCACCGTGACATGCTGAGTCTCTGGGAAAGCAGAGATCCCCAGTGCTGTTGCGGCTAAAGATAGGCTGCAGGGGGACAGTGAAGACCAGCAAGATCTTTCAGGGCTGGCACCTTCCGTGTGGGAGAAGGAGCCAGACGTTTGCCTTTTCAGAAAAAGTTTCAGCCGAGAACGAGCACCGTGACATGCTGAGTCTCTGGGAAAGCAGAGATCCCCAGTGCTGTTGCGGCTAAAGATAGGCTGCAGAGGGATATTGCAGACCTGCAAGAGCTCTCAGGGCTGGTACCTTCCGTGTGGTAGAAGGGGCGAGACCTTTGCCTTTTCAGAAAAAGTTTCTGCCGAGAACGAGCACCGTGACATGCTGAGTCTCTGGGAAAGCAGAGATCCCCAGTGCTGTTGCAGCTAAAGATAGCCTGCAGGGGGACGGTGAAGACCAGCAAGATCTTTCAGGGCTGGCAGCATCCTTGTGGGAGAAGGAGCCAGACGTTTGTCTTTTCAGAAAAAGTTTCTGCCGAGAACGAGCACCGTGACATGCTGAGTCTCTGGGAAAGCAGAGATCCCCAGTGCTGTTGCGGCTAAAGATAGGCTGCAGGGGGACGGTGAAGACCTGCAAGATCTTTCAGGTCTGGCAGCTTCCTTGTGGGAGAAGGAGCCAGACGTTTGTCTTTTCAGAAAATATTTCTGCCGAGAACGAGCACCGTGACATGCTGAGTCTCTGGGAAAGCAGAGATCCCCAGTGCTGTTGCGGCTAAAGATAGGCTGCAGGGGGACGGTGAAGACCAGAAAGATATTTCAGGGCTGGCACCTTCCTTGTGGGAGAAGGAGCCAGACGTTTGCCTTTTCAGAAAAAGTTTCTGCTGAGAACGAGCACCGTGACATGCTGAGTCTCTGGGAAAGCAGAGATCCCCAGTGCTGTTGCGGCTAAAGATAGGCTGCAGGGGGACGGTGAAGATCAGCAAGATCTTTCAGGGCTGGCAGCTTCCTTGTGGGAGAAGGAGCCAGACGTTTGCCTTTTCAGAAAATGTTTCTGCCGAGAACGAGCACCGTGATATGCTGAGTCTCTGGGAAAGCAGAGATCCCCAGTGCTGTTGCGGCTAAAGATAGGCTGCAGGGGGACGGTGAAGACCTGCAAGAGCTATCAGGGCTGGCAGCTTCCTTGTGGGAGAAGGAGCCAGACGTTTGCCTTTTCAGAAAAAGTTTCTGCCGAGAACGAGCACCGTGACATGCTGAGTCTCTGGGAAAGCAGAGATCCCCAGTGCTGTAGCGGCTAAAGATAGGCTGCAGGGGGACGGTGAAGACCTGCAAGATCTTTCAGGGCTGGCACCTTCCGTGTGGGAGCAGGAGCCAGACGTTTGCCTTTTCAGAAAAAGTTTCTGCCGAGAACGAGCACCGTGACATGCTGAGTCTCTGGGAAAGCAGAGATCCCCAGTGCTGTTGCGGCTAAAGGTAGGCTGCAGGGGGACGGTGAAGACCTGCAAGATCTTTCAGGGCTGGCACCTTCCGTGTGGGAGAAGGAGCCAGACGTTTGCCTTTTCAGAAAAAGTTTCAGCCGAGAACGAGCACCGTGACATGCTGAGTCTCTGGGAAAGCAGAGATCCCCAGTGCTGTTGCGGCTAAAGATAGGCTGCAGAGGGATATTGCAGACCTGCAAGAGCTCTCAGGGCTGGTACCTTCCGTGTGGTAGAAGGGGCGAGACCTTTGCCTTTTCAGAAAAAGTTTCTGCCGAGAACGAGCACCGTGACATGCTGAGTCTCTGGGAAAGCAGAGATCCCCAGTGCTGTTGCAGCTAAAGATAGCCTGCAGGGGGACGGTGAAGACCAGCAAGATCTTTCAGGGCTGGCAGCATCCTTGTGGGAGAAGGAGCCAGACGTTTGTCTTTTCAGAAAAAGTTTCTGCCGAGAACGAGCACCGTGACATGCTGAGTCTCTGGGAAAGCAGAGATCCCCAGTGCTGTTGCGGCTAAAGATAGGCTGCAGGGGGACGGTGAAGACCTGCAAGATCTTTCAGGTCTGGCAGCTTCCTTGTGGGAGAAGGAGCCAGACGTTTGTCTTTTCAGAAAATATTTCTGCCGAGAACGAGCACCGTGACATGCTGAGTCTCTGGGAAAGCAGAGATCCCCAGTGCTGTTGCGGCTAAAGATAGGCTGCAGGGGGACGGTGAAGACCAGAAAGATATTTCAGGGCTGGCACCTTCCTTGTGGGAGAAGGAGCCAGACGTTTGCCTTTTCAGAAAAAGTTTCTGCTGAGAACGAGCACCGTGACATGCTGAGTCTCTGGGAAAGCAGAGATCCCCAGTGCTGTTGCGGCTAAAGATAGGCTGCAGGGGGACGGTGAAGATCAGCAAGATCTTTCAGGGCTGGCAGCTTCCTTGTGGGAGAAGGAGCCAGACGTTTGCCTTTTCAGAAGAAGTTTCTGCCGAGAACGAGCACCGTGATATGCTGAGTCTCTGGGAAAGCAGAGATCCCCAGTGCTGTTGCGGCTAAAGATAGGCTGCAGGGGGACGGTGAAGACCTGCAAGAGCTATCAGGGCTGGCAGCTTCCTTGTGGGAGAAGGAGCCAGACGTTTGCCTTTTCAGAAAAAGTTTCTGCCGAGAACGAGCACCGTGACATGCTGAGTCTCTGGGAAAGCAGAGATCCCCAGTGCTGTAGCGGCTAAAGATAGGCTGCAGGGGGACGGTGAAGACCTGCAAGATCTTTCAGGGCTGGCACCTTCCGTGTGGGAGCAGGAGCCAGACGTTTGCCTTTTCAGAAAAAGTTTCTGCCGAGAACGAGCACCGTGACATGCTGAGTCTCTGGGAAAGCAGAGATCCCCAGTGCTGTTGCGGCTAAAGGTAGGCTGCAGGGGGACGGTGAAGACCTGCAAGATCTTTCAGGGCTGGCACCTTCCGTGTGGGAGAAGGAGCCAGACGTTTGCCTTTTCAGAAAAAGTTTCTGCCGAGAACGAGCACCGTGACATGCTGAGTCTCTGGGAAAGCAGAGATCCCCAGTGCTGTTGCGGCTAAAGATAGGCTGCAGGGGGACAGTGAAGACCAGCAAGATCTTTCAGGGCTGGCACCTTCCGTGTGGGAGAAGGAGCCAGACGTTTGCCTTTTCAGAAAAAGTTTCAGCCGAGAACGAGCACCGTGACATGCTGAGTCTCTGGGAAAGCAGAGATCCCCAGTGCTGTTGCGGCTAAAGATAGGCTGCAGAGGGATATTGCAGACCTGCAAGAGCTCTCAGGGCTGGTACCTTCCGTGTGGTAGAAGGGGCGAGACGTTTGCCTTTTCAGAAAAAGTTTCTGCCGAGAACGAGCACCGTGACATGCTGAGTCTCTGGGAAAGCAGAGATCCCCAGTGCTGTTGCGGCTAAAGATAGGCTGCAGGGGGACGGTGAAGACCTGCAAGATCTTTCAAGGCTGGCAGCATCCTTGTGGGAGAAGGAGCCAGACGTTTGCCTTTTCAGAACAAGTTTCTGCCGAGAACGAGCACCGTGACATGCTGAGTCTCTGGGAAAGCAGAGATCCCCAGTGCTGTTGCGGCTAAAGATAAGCTGCAGGGGGACGGTGAAGACCTGCAAGATCTTTCAGGGCTGGCAGCATCCCTGTGGGAGAAGGAGCCATACGTTTGCCTTTTCAGAAAAAGTTTCTGCCGAGGACGAGCACCGTGACATGCTGATTCTCTGGGAAAGCAGAGATCCCCAGTGCTGTTGCGGCTAAAGATAGGCTGCAGGGGGACGGTGAAGACCTGCAAGATCTTTCAGGGCTGGCACCTTCCGTGTGGGAGAAGGAGCCAGACGTTTGCCTTTTCAGAAAAAGTTTCTGCCGAGAACGAGCACCGTGACATGCTGAGTCTCTGGGAAAGCAGAGATCCCCAGTGCTGTTGCGGCTAAAGATAGCCTGCAGGGGGACGGTGAAGACCTGCAAGATCTTTCAGGGCTCGCACCTTCCGTGTGGGAGAAGGAGCCAGACGTTTGCCTTTTCAGAAAAAGTTTCTGCCGAGAACAAGCACCGTGACATGCTGAGTCTCTGGGAAAGCAGAGATCCCCAGTGCTGTTGCGGCTAAATTTAGGCTGTAGAGGGATAGTGCAGACCTGCAAGAGCTCTCAGGGCTGGTACCTTCCTTGTGGGAGAAGGAGCCAGACGTTTGCCTTTTCAGAAAAAGTTTCTGCCGAGAACGAGCACCGTGACATGCTGAGTCTCTGGGAAAGCAGAGATCCCCAGTGCTGTTGCGGCTAAAGATAGGCTGCAGAGGGATAGTGAAGACCTGCAAGATCTTTCAGGGTTGGCAGCTTCCGTGTGGGAGAAGGAGCCAGACGTTTGCCTTTTCAGAAAAAGTTTCTGCCGAGAACGAGCACCGTGACATGCTGAGTCTATGGGAAAGCAGAGATCCCCAGTGCTGTTGCGGCTAAAGGTAGGCTGCAGAGGGATAGTGAAGACCAGCAAGATCATTCAGGGCTGGCACCTTGCGTGTGGGAGAAGGAGCCAGACGTTTGCCTTTTCAGAAAAAGTTTCTGCCGAGAACGAGCACCTTGACATGCTGAGTCTCTGGGAAAGCAGAGATCCCCAGTGCTGTTGCGGCTAAAGATAGGCTGCAGGGGGACGGTGAAGACCAGCAAGATCTTTGAGGGCTGGCACCTTCCTTGTGGGAGAAGGAGCCAGACGTTTGCCTTTTCAGAAAAAGTTTCTGCCGAGAACGAGCACCGTGACATGCTGAGTCTATGGGAAAGCAGAGATCCCCAGTGCTGTTGTGGCTAAAGGTAGGCTGCAGAGGGATAGTGAAGACCTGCAAGATCTTTCAGGGCTGGCACCTTCTGTGTGGGAGAAGGAGCCAGACGTTTGCCTTTTCAGAAAAAGTTTCTGCCGAGAACGAGCACCGTGACATGCTGAGTCTCTGGGAAAGCAGAGATCCCCAGTGCTGTTGCGGCTAAAGATAGGCTGCAGGGGGACGGTGAAGACCTACAAGATCTTTCAGGGCTGGCACCTTCCGTGTGGGAGAAGGAGCCAGACGTTTGCCTTTTCAGAAAAAGTTTCTGCCGAGAACGAGCACCGTGACATGCTGAGTCTATGGGAAAGCAGAGATCCCCAGTGCTGTTGCGGCTAAAGATAGGCTGAAGGGGGATGGTGAAGACCTGCAAGATCTTTCAGGGCTGGCACCTTCCGTGTGGGAGAAGGAGCCAGACGTTTGCCTTTTCAGAAAAAGTTTCTGCCGAGAACGAGTACCGTGACATGCTGAGTCTCTGGGAAAGCAGAGATTCCCGAGTGCTGTTGCGGCTAAAGATAGGCTGCAGGGGGACGGTGAAGACCTGCAAGATCTTTCAGGTCTGGCAGCTTCCTTGTGGGAGAAGGAGCCAGACGTTTGCCTTTTCAGAAAAAGTTTCTGCTGAGAACGAGCACCGTGACATGCTGAGTCTCTGGGAAAGCAGAGATCCCCAGTGCTGTTGCGGCTAAAGATAGGCTGCAGGGGGACGGTGAAGACCTGCAAGATCTTTCAGGGCTGGCACCATCCGTGTGGGAGAAGGAGCCAGACGTTTGCCTTTTCAGAAAAAGTTTCTGCCGAGAACGAGCACCGTGACATGCTGAGACTCTGGGAAAGCAGAGATCCCCAGTGCTGTTGCGGCTAAAGGTAGGCTGCAGGGGGACGGTGAAGACCAGCAAGATCTTTCAGGGCTGGCACCTTCCGTGTGGGAGAAGGAGCCAGACGTTTGCCTTTTCAGAAAAAGTTTCTGCCGAGAACGAGCACCGTGACATGCTGAGTCTCTGGGAAAGCAGAGATCCCCACTGCTGTTGTGGCTAAAGATAGGCTGCAGGGGGACGGTGAAGACCTGCAAGATCTTTCAGGGCTGGCACCTTCCGTGTGGGAGAAGGAGCCAGACGTTTGCCTTTTCAGAAAAAGTTTCTGCCGAGAACGAGCACCGTGACATGCTGAGTCTCTGGGAAAGCAGAGATCCCCACTGCTGTTGTGGCTAAAGATAGGCTGCAGGGGGACGGTGAAGACCTGCAAGATCTTTCAGGTCTGGCAGCTTCCTTGTGGGAGAAGGAGCCAGACGTTTGCCTTGTCAGAAAAAGTTTCTGCCGAGAACGAGCACCGTGACATGCTGAGTCTCTGGGAAAGCAGAGATCCCCAGTGCTGTTGCGGCTAAAGATAGGCTGCAGGGGGACGGTGAAGACCTGCAAGATCTTTCAGGGCTGGCACCTTCCGTGTGGGAGAAGGAGCCAGACGTTTGCCTTTTCAGAAAAAGTTTCTGCCGAGAACGAGCACCGTGACATGCTGAGACTCTGGGAAAGCAGAGATCCCCAGTGCTGTTGCGGCTAAAGGTAGGCTGCAGGGGGACGGTGAAGACCAGCAAGATCTTTCAGGGCTGGCACCTTCCGTGTGGGAGAAGGAGCCAGACGTTTGCCTTTTCAGAAAAAGTTTCTGCCGAGAACGAGCACCGTGACATGCTGAGTCTCTGGGAAAGCAGAGATCCCCACTGCTGTTGTGGCTAAAGATAGGCTGCAGGGGGACGGTGAAGACCTGCAAGATCTTTCAGGGCTGGCACCTTCCGTGTGGGAGAAGGAGCCAGACGTTTGCCTTTTCAGAAAAAGTTTCTGCCGAGAACGAGCACCGTGACATGCTGAGTCTCTGGGAAAGCAGAGATCCCCAGTGCTGTTGCGGCTAAAGATAGGCTGCAGGGGGACAGTGAAGACCAGCAAGATCTTTCAGGGCTGGCACCTTCCGTGTGGGAGAAGGAGCCAGACGTTTGCCTTTTCAGAAAAAGTTTCAGCCGAGAACGAGCACCGTGACATGCTGAGTCTCTGGGAAAGCAGAGATCCCCAGTGCTGTTGCGGCTAAAGATAGGCTGCAGGGGGACGGTGAAGACCTGCAAGATCTTTCAGGGCTGGCAGCATCCCTGTGGGAGAAGGAGCCAGACGTTTGCCTTTTCAGAAAAAGTTTCTGCCGAGGACGAGCACCGTGACATGCTGAGTCTCTGGGAAAGCAGAGATCCCCAGTGCTGTTGCGGCTGAAGATAGGCTGCAGGGGGACGGTGAAGACCTGCAAGATCTTTCAGGGCTCGCACCTTCCGTGTGGGAGAAGGAGCCAGACGTTTGCCTTTTCAGAAAAAGTTTCTGCCGAGAACAAGCACCGTGACATGCTGAGTCTCTGGGAAAGCAGAGATCCCCAGTGCTGTTGCGGCTAAATTTAGGCTGTATAGGGATAGTGCAGACCTGCAAGAGCTCTCAGGGCTGGTACCTTCCTTGTGGGAGAAGGAGCCAGACGTTTGCCTTTTCAGAAAAAGTTTCTGCCGAGAACGAGCACCGTGACATGCTGAGTCTCTGGGAAAGCAGAGATCCCCAGTGCTGTTGCGGCTAAAGATAGGCTGCAGAGGGATAGTGAAGACCTGCAAGATCTTTCAGGGTTGGCAGCTTCCGTGTGGGAGAAGAAGCCAGACGTTTGCCTTTTCAGAAAAAGTTTCTGCCGAGAACGAGCACCGTGATATGCTGAGTCTCTGGGAAAGCAGAGATCCCCAGTGCTGTTGCGGCTAAAGATAAGCTGCAGGGGGACGGTGAAGACCTGCAAGATCTTTCAGGGCTGGCAGCTTCCTTGTGGGAGAAGCGGCCAGATGTTTGCCTTTTCAGAAAAAGTTTCTGCTGAGAACGAGCACCGTGACATGCTGAGTCTATGGGAAAGCAGAGATCCCCAGTGCTGTTGCGGCTAAAGGTAGGCTGCAGAGGGACGGTGAAGACCTGCAAGATCTTTCAGGGCTCGCACCTTCCGTGTGGGAGAAGGAGCCAGACGTTTGCCTTTTCAGAAAAAGTTTCTGCCGAGAACAAGCACCGTGACATGCTGAGTCTCTGGGAAAGCAGAGATCCCCAGTGCTGTTGCGGCTAAATTTAGGCTGTATAGGGATAGTGCAGACCTGCAAGAGCTCTCAGGGCTGGTACCTTCCTTGTGGGAGAAGGAGCCAGACGTTTGCCTTTTCAGAAAAAGTTTCTGCCGAGAACGAGCACTGTGACATGCTGAGTCTCTGGGAAAGCAGAGATCCCCAGTGCTGTTGCGGCTAAAGATAGGCTGCAGAGGGATAGTGAAGACCTGCAAGATCTTTCAGGGTTGGCAGCTTCCGTGTGGGAGAAGGAGCCAGACGTTTGCCTTTTCAGAAAAAGTTTCTGCCGAGAACGAGCACCGTGATATGCTGAGTCTCTGGGAAAGCAGAGATCCCCAGTGCTGTTGCGGCTAAAGATAAGCTGCAGGGGGACGGTGAAGACCTGCAAGATCTTTCAGGGCTGGCAGCTTCCTTGTGGGAGAAGCGGCCAGACGTTTGCCTTTTCAGAAAAAGTTTCTGCCGAGAACGAGCACCGTGACATGCTGAGTCTCTGGGAAAGCAGAGATCCCCAGTGCTGTTGCGGCTAAAGATAGGCAGCAGGGGGACGGTGAAGACCAGCAAGATCTTTCAGGGCTGGCACCTTCCGTGTGGGAGAAGGAGCCAGACGTTTGCCTTTTCAGAAAAAGTTTCTGCCGAGAACGAGCACCGTGACATGCTGAGTCTCTGGCGAAACAGAGATCCCCAGTGCTGTTGCGGCTAAAGATAGGCTGCAGGGGGACGGTGAAGACCTGCAAGATCTTTCAGGGCTGGCACCTTCCGTGTGGGAGAAGGAGCCAGACGTTTGCCTTTTCAGAAAAAGTTTCTGCCGAGAACGAGCACCGTGACATGCTGAGTCTCTGGGAAAGCAGAGATCCCCAGTGCTGTTGCGGCTAAAGATAGGCTGCAGGGGGACGGTGAAGACCTGCAAGATCTTTCAGGGCTGGCAGCTTCCGTGTGGGAGAAGGAGCCAGACGTTTGCCTTTTCAGAAAAAGTTTCTGCCGAGAACGAGCACCTTGACATGCTGAGTCTCTGGGAAAGCAGCGATACCCAGTGCTGTTGCGGCTAAAGATAGGCTGCAGGGGGACGGTGAAGACCAGCAAGATCTTTCAGGTCTGGCAGCTTCCGTGTGGGAGAAGGAGCCAGACGTTTGCCTTTTCAGAAAAAGTTTCTGCCGAGAACGAGCACCGTGACATGCTGAGTCTATGGGAAAGCAGAGATCCCCAGTGCTGTTGCGGCTAAAGGTAGGCTGCAGGGGGACGGTGAAGACCTGCAAGAGCTATCAGGGCTGGCAGCTTCCTTGTGGGAGAAGGAGCCAGACGTTTGCCTTTTCAGAAAAAGTTTCTGCCGAGAACGAGCACCGTGACATGCTGAGTCTCTGGGAAAGCAGAGATCCCCAGTGCTGTTGCGGCTAAAGGTAGGCTGCAGGGGGACGGTGAAGACCAGCAAGATCTTTCAGGTCTGGCAGCTTCCGTGTGGGAGAAGGAGCCAGACGTTTGCCTTTTCAGAAAAAGTTTCTGC
This sequence comes from Astur gentilis, assembly GCF_929443795.1. Classification (NCBI taxonomy): domain Eukaryota; kingdom Metazoa; phylum Chordata; class Aves; order Accipitriformes; family Accipitridae; genus Astur; species Astur gentilis. Next base: position 37,428,649 of record NC_064918.1, read on the forward strand.
CGAGAACGAGCACCGTGACATGCTGAGTCTCTGGGAAAGCAGAGATCCCCAGTGCTGTTGTGGCTAAAGATAGGCTGCAGGGGGACTGTGAAGACCTGCAAGAGCTTTCAGGGCTGGCACCTTCCGTGTGGGAGAAGGAGCCAGACGTTTGCCTTTTCAGAAAAAGTTTCTGCCGAGAACGAGCACCGTGACATGCTGAGTCTCTGGGAAAGCAGAGATCCCCAGTGCTGTTGCGGCTAATGATAGGCTGCAGGGGGACGGTGAAGACCAGCAAGATCTTTCAGGGCTGGCACCTTCCGTGTGGGAGAAGGAGCCAGACGTTTGCCTTTTCAGAAAAAGTTTCTGCCGAGAACGAGCACCGTGACAGGCTGAGTCTCTGGGAAAGCAGAGATCCCCAGTGCTGTTGCAGCTAAAGATAGGCTGCAGAGGGACTGTGAAGACCAGCAAGATCTTTCAGGTCTGGCAGCTTCCGTGTGGGAGAAGGAGCCAGACGTTTTCCTTTTCAGAAAAAGTTTCTGCCGAGAACGATCACCGTGACATGCTGAGTCTCTGGGAAAGCAGAGATCCCCAGTGCTGTTGCGGCTAAAGATAGGCTGCAGGGGGACGGTGAAGATCTGCAAGATCTTTCAGGTCTGGCAGCTTCCGTGTGGGAGAAGGAGCCAGACGTTTGCCTTTTCAGAAAAAGTTTCTGCCGAGAACGAGCACCGTGACATGCTGAGTCTCTGGGAAAGCAGAGATCCCCAGTGGTGTTGCAGCTAAAGATAGGCTGCAGGGGGACGGTGAAGACCAGCAAGATCTTTCAGGGCTGGCAGCTTCCTTGTGGGAGAAGGAGCCAGACGTTTGCCTTTACAGAAAAAGTTTCTGCCGAGAACGAGCACCGTGACATGCTGAGTCTCTGGGAAAGCAGAGATCCCCAGTGCTGTTGCGGCTAAAGATAGGCTGCAGGGGGACGGTGAAGACCTGCAAGATATTTCTGGGCTGGCACCTTCCTTGTGGGAGAAGGAGCCAGACGTTTGCCTTTTCAGAAAAAGTTTCTGCCGAGAACGAGCACCGTGATATGCTGAGTCTCTGGGAAAGCAGAGATCCCCAGTGCTGTTGCGGCTAAAGATAGGCTGCAGGGGGACGGTGAAGACCTGCAAGAGATATCAGGGCTGGCAGCTTCCTTGTGGGAGAAGGAGCCAGACGTTTGCCTTCTCAGAAAAAGTTTCTGCCGAGTACGAGCACCGTGACATGCTGAGTCTCTGGGAAAGCAGAGATCCCCAGTGCTGTTGCGGCTAAAGATAGGCTGCAGGGAGACGGTGAAGACCTGCAAGATCTTTCAGGGCTGGCACCTTCCATGTCGGAGAAGGAGCCAGACGTTTGCCTTTTCAGAAAAAGTTTCTGCCGAGAACGAGCACCGTGACATGCTGAGTCTCTGGGAAAGCAGAGATCCCCAGTGCTGTTGCTTCTAAAGATAGGCTGCAGGGGGACGGTGAAGACCAGCAAGATCTTTTAGGTCTGGCAGCTTCCTTGTGGGAGAAGGAGCCAGACGTTTGCCTTTTCAGAAAAAGTTTCTGCCGAGAACGAGCACCGTGACATGCTGAGTCTCTGGGAAAGCAGAGATCCCCAGTGCTGTTGCGGCTAAAGATAGGCTGCAGGGGGACGGTGAAGACCAGCAAGATCTTTCAGGGCTGGCAGCTTCCTTGTTAGAGAAGGAGCCAGACGTTTGCCTTTTCAGAAAAAGTTTCTGCCGAGAACGAGCACCGTGATATGCTGAGTCCCTGGGAAAGCAGATATCCCCAGTGCTGTTGCGGCTAAAGATAGGCTGCAGGGGGACGGTGAAGACCTGCAAGAGATATCAGGGCTGGCAGCTTCCTTGTGGGAGAAGGAGCCAGACGTTTGCCTTTTCAGAAAAAGTTTCTGCCGAGAACGAGCACCGTGACATGCTGAGTCTCTGGGAAAGCAGAGATCCCCAGTGCTGTTGCGGCTAAAGATAGGCTGCAGGGGGACGGTGAAGACCTGCAAGATCTTTCAGGGCTGGCAGCTTCCGTGTGGGAGAAGGAGCCAGCCGTTTGCCTTTTCAGAAAAAGTTTCTGCCGAGAACGAGCACCGTGACATGCTGAGTCTCTGGGAAAGCAGAGATCCCCAGTGCTGTTGCGGCTAAAGATAGGCTGCAGGGGGACGGTGAAGACCTGCAAGATCTTTCAGGGCTGGCACCTTCCGTGTGGGAGAAGGAGCCAGACGTTTGCCTTTTCAGAAAAAGTTTCTGCCGAGAACGAGCACCGTGACATGCTGAGTCTCTGGGAAAGCAGAGATCCCCAGTGCTGTTGTGGCTAAAGATAGGCTGCAGGGGGATGGTGAAGACCTGCAAGATCTTTCAGGGCTGGCAGCATCCTTGTGGGAGAAGGAGCCAGACGTTTGCCTTTTCAGAAAAAGTTTCTGCCGAGAACGAGCACCGTGACATGCTGAGACTCTGGGAAAGCAGAGATCCCCAGTGCTGTTGCGGCTAAAGATAATCTGCAGGGAGACGGTGAAGACCTGCAAGATCTTTCAGAGCTGGCACCTTCCATGTCGGAGAAGGAGCCAGACGTTTGCCTTTTCAGAAAAAGTTTCTGCCGAGAACGAGCACCGTGACATGCTGAGTCTCTGGGAAAGCAGAGATCCCCAGTGCTGTTGCGGCTAAAGATAGGCTGCAGAGGGACGGTGAAGACCAGCAAGATCTTTCAGGTCTGGCAGCTTCCGGGTGGGAGAAGGAGCCAGACGTTTGCCTTTTCAGAAAAAGTTTCTGCCGAGAACGAGCACCGTGACATGCTGAGTCTCTGGGAAAGCAGAGATCCCCAGTGCTGTTGCGGCTAAAGATAGGCTGCAGGGGGACGGTGAAGACCAGCAAGATCTTTCAGGGCTGGCACCTTCCGTGTGGGAGAAGGAGCCAGACGTTTGCCTTTTCAGAAAAAGTTTCTGCCGAGAACGAGCACCGTGACATGCTGAGTCTCTGGGAAAGCAGAGATCCCCAGCGCTGTTGCTGCTAAAGATAGGCTGCAGAGGGACGGTGAAGACCAGCAAGATCTTTCAGGTCTGGCAGCTTCCTTGTGGGAGAAGGAGCCAGACGTTTGCCTTTCCAGAAAAAGTTTCTGCCGAGAAAGAGCACCGTGACATGCTGAGTCTCTGGGAAAGCAGAGATCCCCAGTGCTGTTGCGACTAAAGATAGGCTGCAGGGGGACGGTGAAGACCTGCAAGATCTTTCAGGGCTGGCACCTTCCGTGTGGGAGAAGGAGCCAGACGTTTGCCTTTTCAGAAAAAGTTTCTGCCAAGAACGAGCACCGTGACATGCTGAGTCTCTGGGAAAGCAGAGATCCCCAGTGCTGTTGCGGCTAAAGATAGGCTGCAGGGGGACGGTGAAGACCTGCAAGATCTTTCAGGGCTGGCACCTTCCGTGTGGGAGAAGGAGCCAGACGTTTGCCTTTTCAGAAAAAGTTTCTGCCGAGAACGAGCACCGTGACATGCTGAGTCTCTGGGAAAGCAGAGATCCCCAGTGCTGTTGCGGCTAAAGATAGGCTGCAGGGGGACGGTGAAGACCAGCAAGATCTTTCAGGGCTGGCAGCTTCCTTGTGGGAGAAGGAGCCAGACGTTTGCCTCTTCAGAAAAAGTTTCTGCCGAGAACGAGCACCGTGACATGCTGAGTCTATGGGAAAGCAGAGATCCCCAGTGCTGTTGCGGCTAAAGATAGGCTGCAGGGGGACGGTGAAGACCTGCAAGAGCTTTCAGGGCTGGCACCTTCCGTGTGGGAGAAGGAGCCAGACGTTTGCCTTTTCAGAAAAAGTTTCTGCCGAGAACGAGCACCGTGACATGCTGAGTCTCTGGGAAAGCAGAGATCCCCAGTGCTGTTGCGGCTAAAGATAGGCTGCAGGGGGACGGTGAAGACCTGCAAGATCTTTCTGGGCTGGCACCTTCCGTGTGGGAGAAGGAGCCAGACGTTTGCCTTTTCAGAAAAAGTTTCTGCCGAGAACGAGCACCGTGACATGCTGAGTCTCTGGGAAAGCAGAGATCCCCAGTGCTGTTGTGGCTAAAGATAGGCTGAAGGGGGACGGTGAAGACCAGCAAGATCTTTCAGGGCTGGCAGCTTCCTTGTGGGAGAAGGAGCCAGACGTTTGCCTTTTCAGAAATAGTTTCTGCCAAGAACGAGCACCCTGACATGCTGAGTCTCTGGGAAAGCAGAGATCCCCAGTGCTGTTGCGGCTAAAGATAGGCTGCAGGGGGACGGTGAAGACCTGCAAGATCTTTCAGGGCTGGCACCTTCCGTGTGGGAGAAGGAGCCAGACGTTTGCTTTTTCAGAAAAAGTTTCTGCCGAAAACGAGCACCGTGACATGCTGAGTCTCTGGGAAAGCAGAGATCCCCAGTGCTGTTGCGGCTAAAGATAGGCTGCAGGGGGACGGTGAAGACCAGCAAGATCTTTCAGGGCTGGCACCTTCCGTGTGGGAGAAGGAGCCAGACGTTTGCCTTTTCAGAAAAAGTTTCTGTCGAGAACGAGCACCGTGACATGCTGAGTCTCTGGGAAAGCAGAGATCCCCAGTGCTGTTGCGGCTAAAGATAGGCTGCAGGGGGACGGTGAAGACCTGCAAGATCTTTCAGGGCTGGCAGCTTCCGTGTGGGAGAAGGAGCCAGACGTTTGCCTTTTCAGAAAAAGGTTCTGCCGAGAACGAGCACCGTGACATGCTGAGTCTCTGGGAAAGCAGAGATCCCCAGTGCTGTTGCGGCTAAAGATAGGCTGCAGGGGGACGGTGAAGATCTGCAAGAGCTTTCAGGTCTGGCAGCTTCCGTGTGGGAGAAGGAGCCAGACGTTTGCCTTTTCAGAAAAAGTTTCTGCCGAGAACGAGCACCGTGACATGCTGAGTCTATGGGAAAGCAGAGATCCCCAGTGCTGTTGCGGCTAAAGATAGGCTGCAGGGGGACGGTGAAGACCTGCAAGATCTTTCAGGTCTGGCAGCTTCCGTGTGGGAGAAGGAGCCAGACGTTTGCCTTTTCAGAAAAAGTTTCTGCCGAGAACGAGCACCGTGACATGCTGAGTCTCTGGGAAAGCAGAGATCCCCAGTGCTGTTGCGGCTAAAGATAGGCTGCAGGGGGACGGTGAAGACCAGCAAGATCTTTCAGGGCTGGCAGCTTCCTTGTGGGAGAAGGGGCCAGACGTTTGCCTTTTCAGAAAAAGTTTCTGCCGAGAACGAGCACCGTGACATGCTGAGTCTATGGGAAAGCAGAGATCCCCAGTGCTGTTGCGGCTAAAGATAGGCTGCAGACGGATAGTGAAGACCTGCAAGAGCTTTCAGGGCTAGCAGCTTCCTTGTGGGAGAAGGAGCCAGACGTTTGCCTTTTCAGAGAATGTTTCTGCCGAAAACGAGCACCGTGACATGCTGAGTCTCTGGGAAAGCAGAGATCCCCAGTGCTGTTGCGGCTAAAGATAGGCAGCAGGGGGACGGTGAAGACCAGCAAGATCATTCAGGGCTGGCACCTTCCTTGTGGGAGAAGGAGCCAGACGTTTGCCTTTTCAGAAAAAGTTTCTGCCGAGAACGAGCACCGTGACATGCTGAGTCTCTGGGAAAGCAGAGATCCCCAGTGCTGTTGCGGCTAAAGATAGGCTGCAGGGGGACGGTGAAGACCAGCAAGATCTTTCAGGGCTGGCACCTTCCGTGTGGGAGAAGGAGCCAGACGTTTGCCTTTTCAGAAAAAGTTTCTGCCGAGAACGAGCACCGTGACATGCTGAGTCTCTGGGAAAACAGAGATCCCCAGTGCTGTTGCGGCTAAAGATAGGCTGCAGGGGGACGGTGAAGACCAGCAAGATCTTTCAGGGCTGGCAGCTTCCATGTCGGAGAAGGAGCCAGACGTTTGCCTTTTCAGAAAAAGTTTCTGTCGAGAACGATCACCGTGACATGCTGAGTCTCTGGGAAAGCAGATATCCCCAGTGCTGTTGCGGCTAAAGATAGGCTGCAGGGGGACGGTGAAGACCTGCAAGATCTTTCAGGGCTGGCACCTTCCGTGTGGGAGAAGGAGCCAGACGTTTGCCTTTTCAGAAAAAGTTTCTGCCGAGAACGAGCACCGTGACATGCTGAGTCTCTGGGAAAGCAGAGATCCCCAGTGCTGTTGCAGCTAAAGATAGGCTGCAGGGGGACGGTGAAGATCTGCAAGATCTTTCAGGTCTGGCAGCTTCCGTGTGGGAGAAGGAGCCAGACGTTTGCCTTTTCAGAAAAAGTTTCTGCCGAGAACGAGCACCGTGACATGCTGAGTCTCTGGGAAAGCAGAGATCCCCAGTGCTGTTGCGGCTAAAGATAGGCTGCAGGGGGACGGTGAAGACCAGCAAGATCTTTCAGGGCTGGCAGCTTCCTTGTGGGAGAAGGGGCCAGACGTTTGCCTTTTCAGAAAAAGTTTCTGCCGAGAACGAGCACCGTGACATGCTGAGTCTCTGGGAAAGCAGAGATCCCCAGTGCTGTTGCGGCTAAAGATAGGCTGCAGACAGATAGTGAAGACCTGCAAGAGCTTTCAGGTCTGGCAGCTTCCTTGTGGGAGAAGGAGCCAGACGTTTGCCTTTTCAGAAAAAGTTTCTGCCGAGAACGAGCACCGTGACATGCTGAGTCTCTGGGAAAGCAGAGATCCCCAGTGCTGTTGCGGCTAAAGATAGGCTGCAGGGGGACCGTGAAGACCAGCAAGATCTTTCAGGGCTGGCAGCTTCCGTGTGGGAGAAGGAGCCAGACGTTTGCCTTTTCAGACAATGTTTCTGCCGAGAACGAGCACCGTGACATGCTGAGTCTCTGGGAAAGCAGAGATCCCCAGTGCTGTTGTGGCTAAAGATAGGCTGCAGGGGGACGGTGAAGACCAGCAAGATCATTCAGGGCTGGCACCTTCCGTGTGGGAGAAGGAGCCAGACGTTTGCCTTTTCAGAAAAAGTTTCTGCCGAGAACGAGCACCGTGACATGCTGAGTCTCTGGGAAAGCAGAGATCACCAGTGCTGTTGCGGCTAAAGATAGGCTGCAGGGGGACGGTGAAGATCTGCAAGATCTTTCAGGTCTGGCAGCTTCCGTGTGGGAGAAGGAGCCAGACGTTTGCCTTTTCAGAAAAAGTTTCTGCCGAGAACGAGCACCGTGACATGCTGAGTCTCTGGGAAAGCAGAGATCCCCAGTGCTGTTGCGGCTAAAGATAGGCTGCAGGGGGACGGTGAAGACCAGCAAGATCTTTCAGGGCTGGCAGCTTCCTTGTGGGAGAAGGGGCCAGACGTTTGTCTTTTCAGAAAAAGTTTCTGCCGAGAACGAGCACCGTGACATGCTGAGTCTCTGGGAAAGCAGAGATCCCCAGTGCTGTTGCGGCTAAAGATAGGCTGCAGACGGATAGTGAAGACCTGCAAGAGCTTTCAGGGCTGGCAGCTTCCTTGTGGGAGAAGGAGCCAGACGTTTGCCTTTTCAGAGAATGTTTCTGCCGAGAACGAGCACCGTGACATGCTGAGTCTCTGGGAAAGCAGAGATCCCCAGTGCTGTTGCGGCTAAAGATAGGCAGCAGGGGGACGATGAAGACCAGCAAGATCTTTCAGGGCTGGCAGCATCCTTGTGGGAGAAGGAGCCAGACGTTTGCCTTTTCAGAAAAAGTTTCTGCCGAGAACGAGCACCGTGACATGCGGAGTCTCTGGCAAAACAGAGATCCCCAGTGCTGTTGCGGCTAAAGATAGGCTGCAGGGGGACGGTGAAGACCTGCAAGATCTTTCAGGGCTGGCACCTTCCGTGTGGGAGAAGGAGCCAGACGTTTGCCTTTTCAGAAAAAGTTTCTGCCGAGAACGAGCACCGTGACATGCTGAGTCTCTGGGAAAGCAGAGATCCCCAGTGCTGTTGCGGCTAAAGATAGGCTGCAGGGGGACGGTGAAGACCTGCAAGAGCTATCAGGGCTGGCAGCTTCCTTGTGGGAGAAGGAGCCAGACGTTTGCCTTTTCAGAAAAAGTTTCTGCCGAGAACGATCACCGTGACATGCTGAGTCTCTGGGAAAGCAGAGATCCCCAGTGCTGTTGCGGCTAAAGATAGGCTGCAGGGGGACGGTGAAGATCTGCAAGATCTTTCAGGTCTGGCAGCTTCCGTGTGGGAGAAGGAGCCAGACGTTTGCCTTTTCAGAAAAAGTTTCTGCCGAGAACGAGCACCGTGACATGCTGAGTCTCTGGGAAAGCAGAGATCCCCAGTGCTGTTGCGGCTAAAGATAGGCTGCAGGGGGACGGTGAAGACCAGCAAGATCTTTCAGGGCTGGCAGCTTCCTTGTGGGAGAAGGGGCCAGACGTTTGTCTTTTCAGAAAAAGTTTCTGCCGAGAACGAGCACCGTGACATGCTGAGTCTCTGGGAAAGCAGAGATCCCCAGTGCTGTTGCGGCTAAAGATAGGCTGCAGACGGATAGTGAAGACCTGCAAGAGCTTTCAGGGCTGGCAGCATCCTTGTGGGAGAAGGAGCCAGACGTTTGCCTTTTCAGAGAATGTTTCTGCCGAGAACGAGCACCGTGACATGCTGAGTCTCTGGGAAAGCAGAGATCCCCAGTGCTGTTGCGGCTAAAGATAGGCAGCAGGGGGACGATGAAGACCAGCAAGATCTTTCAGGTCTGGCACCTTCCGTGTGGGAGAAGGAGCCAGACGTTTGCCTTTTCAGAAAAAGTTTCTGCCGAGAACGAGCACCGTGACATGCTGAGTCTCTGGGAAAGCAGAGATCCCCAGTGCTGTTGTGGCTAAAGATAGGCTGCAGGGGGACGGTGAAGACCTGCAAGATCTTTCAGGGCTGGCAGCATCCTTGTGGGAGAAGGAGCCAGACGTTTGCCTTTTCAGAAAAAGTTTCTGCCGAGAACGAGCACCTTGACATGCTGAGTCTCTGGGAAAGCAGCGATACCCAGTGCTGTTACGGCTAAAGATAGGCTGCAGGGGGACGGTGAAGACCTGCAAGATCTTTCTGGGCTGGCACCTTCCTTGTGGGAGAAGGAGCCAGACGTTTGCCTTTTCAGAAAAAGTTTCTGCCGAGAACGAGCACCGTGACATGCTGAGTCTCTGGGAAAGCAGAGATCCCCAGTGCTGTTGCGGCTAAAGATAGGCTGCAGGGGGACGGTGAAGACCAGCAAGATCTTTCAGGGCTGGCAGCTTCCGTGTGGGAGAAGGAGCCAGACGTTTGCCTTTTCAGAAAAAGTTTCTGCCGAGAACGAGCACCGTGACATGCTGAGTCTCTGGGAAAGCAGAGATCCCCAGTGCTGTTGCGGCTAAAGATAGGCTGCAGGGGGACGGTGAAGACCTGCAAGATCTTTCAGGGCTGGCAGCTTCCGTGTGGGAGAAGGAGCCAGACGTTTGCCTTTTCAGAAAAAGGTTCTGCCGAGAACGAGCACCGTGACATGCTGAGTCTCTGGGAAAGCAGAGATCCCCAGTGCTGTTGCGGCTAAAGATAGGCTGCAGGGGGACGGTGAAGATCTGCAAGAGCTTTCAGGTCTGGCAGCTTCCGTGTGGGAGAAGGAGCCAGACGTTTGCCTTTTCAGAAAAAGTTTCTGCCGAGAACGAGCACCGTGACATGCTGAGTCTATGGGAAAGCAGAGATCCCCAGTGCTGTTGCGGCTAAAGATAGGCTGCAGGGGGACGGTGAAGACCTGCAAGATCTTTCAGGTCTGGCAGCTTCCGTGTGGGAGAAGGAGCCAGACGTTTGCCTTTTCAGAAAAAGTTTCTGCCGAGAACGAGCACCGTGACATGCTGAGTCTCTGGGAAAGCAGAGATCCCCAGTGCTGTTGCGGCTAAAGATAGGCTGCAGGGGGACGGTGAAGACCAGCAAGATCTTTCAGGGCTGGCAGCTTCCTTGTGGGAGAAGGGGCCAGACGTTTGCCTTTTCAGAAAAAGTTTCTGCCGAGAACGAGCACCGTGACATGCTGAGTCTATGGGAAAGCAGAGATCCCCAGTGCTGTTGCGGCTAAAGATAGGCTGCAGACGGATAGTGAAGACCTGCAAGAGCTTTCAGGGCTAGCAGCTTCCTTGTGGGAGAAGGAGCCAGACGTTTGCCTTTTCAGAGAATGTTTCTGCCGAAAACGAGCACCGTGACATGCTGAGTCTCTGGGAAAGCAGAGATCCCCAGTGCTGTTGCGGCTAAAGATAGGCAGCAGGGGGACGGTGAAGACCAGCAAGATCATTCAGGGCTGGCACCTTCCTTGTGGGAGAAGGAGCCAGACGTTTGCCTTTTCAGAAAAAGTTTCTGCCGAGAACGAGCACCGTGACATGCTGAGTCTCTGGGAAAGCAGAGATCCCCAGTGCTGTTGCGGCTAAAGATAGGCTGCAGGGGGACGGTGAAGACCAGCAAGATCTTTCAGGGCTGGCACCTTCCGTGTGGGAGAAGGAGCCAGACGTTTGCCTTTTCAGAAAAAGTTTCTGCCGAGAACGAGCACCGTGACATGCTGAGTCTCTGGGAAAACAGAGATCCCCAGTGCTGTTGCGGCTAAAGATAGGCTGCAGGGGGACGGTGAAGACCAGCAAGATCTTTCAGGGCTGGCAGCTTCCATGTCGGAGAAGGAGCCAGACGTTTGCCTTTTCAGAAAAAGTTTCTGTCGAGAACGATCACCGTGACATGCTGAGTCTCTGGGAAAGCAGATATCCCCAGTGCTGTTGCGGCTAAAGATAGGCTGCAGGGGGACGGTGAAGACCTGCAAGATCTTTCAGGGCTGGCACCTTCCGTGTGGGAGAAGGAGCCAGACGTTTGCCTTTTCAGAAAAAGTTTCTGCCGAGAACGAGCACCGTGACATGCTGAGTCTCTGGGAAAGCAGAGATCCCCAGTGCTGTTGCAGCTAAAGATAGGCTGCAGGGGGACGGTGAAGATCTGCAAGATCTTTCAGGTCTGGCAGCTTCCGTGTGGGAGAAGGAGCCAGACGTTTGCCTTTTCAGAAAAAGTTTCTGCCGAGAACGAGCACCGTGACATGCTGAGTCTCTGGGAAAGCAGAGATCCCCAGTGCTGTTGCGGCTAAAGATAGGCTGCAGGGGGACGGTGAAGACCAGCAAGATCTTTCAGGGCTGGCAGCTTCCTTGTGGGAGAAGGGGCCAGACGTTTGCCTTTTCAGAAAAAGTTTCTGCCGAGAACGAGCACCGTGACATGCTGAGTCTCTGGGAAAGCAGAGATCCCCAGTGCTGTTGCGGCTAAAGATAGGCTGCAGACAGATAGTGAAGACCTGCAAGAGCTTTCAGGTCTGGCAGCTTCCTTGTGGGAGAAGGAGCCAGACGTTTGCCTTTTCAGAAAAAGTTTCTGCCGAGAACGAGCACCGTGACATGCTGAGTCTCTGGGAAAGCAGAGATCCCCAGTGCTGTTGCGGCTAAAGATAGGCTGCAGGGGGACCGTGAAGACCAGCAAGATCTTTCAGGGCTGGCAGCTTCCGTGTGGGAGAAGGAGCCAGACGTTTGCCTTTTCAGACAATGTTTCTGCCGAGAACGAGCACCGTGACATGCTGAGTCTCTGGGAAAGCAGAGATCCCCAGTGCTGTTGTGGCTAAAGATAGGCTGCAGGGGGACGGTGAAGACCAGCAAGATCATTCAGGGCTGGCACCTTCCGTGTGGGAGAAGGAGCCAGACGTTTGCCTTTTCAGAAAAAGTTTCTGCCGAGAACGAGCACCGTGACATGCTGAGTCTCTGGGAAAGCAGAGATCACCAGTGCTGTTGCGGCTAAAGATAGGCTGCAGGGGGACGGTGAAGATCTGCAAGATCTTTCAGGTCTGGCAGCTTCCGTGTGGGAGAAGGAGCCAGACGTTTGCCTTTTCAGAAAAAGTTTCTGCCGAGAACGAGCACCGTGACATGCTGAGTCTCTGGGAAAGCAGAGATCCCCAGTGCTGTTGCGGCTAAAGATAGGCTGCAGGGGGACGGTGAAGATCTGCAAGATCTTTCAGGGCTGGCAGCTTCCTTGTGGGAGAAGGGGCCAGACGTTTGTCTTTTCAGAAAAAGTTTCTGCCGAGAACGAGCACCGTGACATGCTGAGTCTCTGGGAAAGCAGAGATCCCCAGTGCTGTTGCGGCTAAAGATAGGCTGCAGACGGATAGTGAAGACCTGCAAGAGCTTTCAGGGCTGGCAGCTTCCTTGTGGGAGAAGGAGCCAGACGTTTGCCTTTTCAGAGAATGTTTCTGCCGAGAACGAGCACCGTGACATGCTGAGTCTCTGGGAAAGCAGAGATCCCCAGTGCTGTTGCGGCTAAAGATAGGCAGCAGGGGGACGATGAAGACCAGCAAGATCTTTCAGGGCTGGCAGCATCCTTGTGGGAGAAGGAGCCAGACGTTTGCCTTTTCAGAAAAAGTTTCTGCCGAGAACGAGCACCGTGACATGCTGAGTCTCTGGCAAAACAGAGATCCCCAGTGCTGTTGCGGCTAAAGATAGGCTGCAGGGGGACGGTGAAGACCTGCAAGATCTTTCAGGGCTGGCACCTTCCGTGTGGGAGAAGGAGCCAGACGTTTGCCTTTTCAGAAAAAGTTTCTGCCGAGAACGAGCACCGTGACATGCTGAGTCTCTGGGAAAGCAGAGATCCCCAGTGCTGTTGCGGCTAAAGATAGGCTGCAGGGGGACGGTGAAGACCAGAAAGATCTTTCAGGGCTGGCACCTTCCGTGTGGGAGAAGGAGCCAGACGTTTGCCTTTTCAGAAAAAGTTTCTGCCGAGAACGATCACCGTGACATGCTGAGTCTCTGGGAAAGCAGAGATCCCCAGTGCTGTTGCGGCTAAAGATAGGCTGCAGGGGGACGGTGAAGATCTGCAAGATCTTTCAGGTCTGGCAGCTTCCGTGTGGGAGAAGGAGCCAGACGTTTGCCTTTTCAGAAAAAGTTTCTGCCGAGAACGAGCACCGTGACATGCTGAGTCTCTGGGAAAGCAGAGATCCCCAGTGCTGTTGCGGCTAAAGATAGGCTGCAGGGGGACGGTGAAGACCAGCAAGATCTTTCAGGGCTGGCAGCTTCCTTGTGGGAGAAGGGGCCAGACGTTTGTCTTTTCAGAAAAAGTTTCTGCCGAGAACGAGCACCGTGACATGCTGAGTCTCTGGGAAAGCAGAGATCCCCAGTGCTGTTGCGGCTAAAGATAGGCTGCAGACGGATAGTGAAGACCTGCAAGAGCTTTCAGGGCTGGCAGCTTCCTTGTGGGAGAAGGAGCCAGACGTTTGCCTTTTCAGAGAATGTTTCTGCCGAGAACGAGCACCGTGACTTGCTGAGTCTCTGGGAAAGCAGAGATCCCCAGTGCTGTTGCGGCTAAAGATAGGCAGCAGGGGGACGATGAAGACCAGCAAGATCTTTCAGGGCTGGCACCTTCCGTGTGGGAGAAGGAGCCAGACGTTTGCCTTTTCAGAAAAAGTTTCTGCCGAGAACGAGCACCGTGACATGCTGAGTCTCTGGGAAAGCAGAGATCCCCAGTGCTGTTGTGGCTAAAGATAGGCTGCAGGGGGACGGTGAAGACCTGCAAGATCTTTCAGGGCTGGCAGCATCCTTGTGGGAGAAGGAGCCAGACGTTTGCCTTTTCAGAAAAAGTTTCTGCCGAGAACGAGCACCTTGACATGCTGAGTCTCTGGGAAAGCAGCGATACCCAGTGCTGTTACGGCTAAAGATAGGCTGCAGGGGGACGGTGAAGACCTGCAAGATCTTTCTGGGCTGGCACCTTCCTTGTGGGAGAAGGAGCCAGACGTTTGCCTTTTCAGAAAAAGTTTCTGCCGAGAACGAGCACCGTGACATGCTGAGTCTCTGGGAAAGCAGTGATCCCCAGTGCTGTTGCGGCTAAAGATAGGCTGCAGAGGGACGGTGAAGACCAGCAAGATCTTTCAGGTCTGGCAGCTTCCGTGTGGGAGAAGGAGCCAGACGTTTGCCTTTTCAGAAAAAGTTTCTGCCGAGAACGAGCACCGTGACATGCTGAGTCTCTGGGAAAGCAGAGATCCCCAGTGCTGTTGCGGCTAAAGATAGGCTGCAGGGGGACGGTGAAGACCTGCAAGAGCTATCAGGGCTGGCAGCTTCCTTGTGGGAGAAGGAGCCAGACGTTTGCCTTTTCAGAAAAAGTTTCTGCCGAGAACGAGCACCGTGACATGCTGAGTCTCTGGGAAAGCAGAGATCCCCAGTGCTGTTGCGGCTAAAGATAGGCTGCAGGGGGACGGTGAAGACCAGCAAGATCTTTCAGGGCTGGCAGCTTCCGTGTGGGAGAAGGAGCCAGACGTTTGCCTTTTCAGAAAAAGTTTCTGCCGAGAACGAGCACCGTGACATGCTGAGTCTCTGGGAAAGCAGAGATCCCCAGTGCTGTTGCGGCTAAAGATAGGCTGCAGGGGGACGGTGAAGACCTGCAAGATCTTTCTGGGCTGGCACCTTCCGTGTGGGAGAAGGAGCCAGACGTTTGCCTTTTCAGAAAAAGTTTCTGCCGAGAACGAGCACCGTGACATGCTGAGTCTCTGGGAAAGCAGAGATCCCCAGTGCTGTTGCGGCTAAAGATAGGCTGCAGACGGATAGTGAAGACCTGCAAGAGCTTTCAGGGCTGGCAGCTTCCTTGTGGGAGAAGGAGCCAGACGTTTGCCTTTTCAGAGAATGTTTCTGCCGAGAACGAGCACCGTGACATGCTGAGTCTCTGGGAAAGCAGAGATCCCCAGTGCTGTTGCGGCTAAAGATAGGCAGCAGGGGGACGATGAAGACCAGCAAGATCTTTCAGGGCTGGCACCTTCCGTGTGGGAGAAGGAGCCAGACGTTTGCCTTTTCAGAAAAAGTTTCTGCCGAGAACGAGCACCGTGACATGCTGAGTCTCTGGGAAAGCAGAGATCCCCAGTGCTGTTGTGGCTAAAGATAGGCTGCAGGGGGACGGTGAAGACCTGCAAGATCTTTCAGGGCTGGCAGCATCCTTGTGGGAGAAGGAGCCAGACGTTTGCCTTTTCAGAAAAAGTTTCTGCCGAGAACGAGCACCTTGACATGCTGAGTCTCTGGGAAAGCAGCGATACCCAGTGCTGTTACGGCTAAAGATAGGCTGCAGGGGGACGGTGAAGACCTGCAAGATCTTTCTGGGCTGGCACCTTCCTTGTGGGAGAAGGAGCCAGACGTTTGCCTTTTCAGAAAAAGTTTCTGCCGAGAACGAGCACCGTGACATGCTGAGTCTCTGGGAAAGCAGTGATCCCCAGTGCTGTTGCGGCTAAAGATAGGCTGCAGAGGGACGGTGAAGACCAGCAAGATCTTTCAGGTCTGGCAGCTTCCGTGTGGGAGAAGGAGCCAGACGTTTGCCTTTTCAGAAAAAGTTTCTGCCGAGAACGAGCACCGTGACATGCTGAGTCTCTGGGAAAGCAGAGATCCCCAGTGCTGTTGCGGCTAAAGATAGGCTGCAGGGGGACGGTGAAGACCTGCAAGAGCTATCAGGGCTGGCAGCTTCCTTGTGGGAGAAGGAGCCAGACGTTTGCCTTTTCAGAAAAAGTTTCTGCCGAGAACGAGCACCGTGACATGCTGAGTCTCTGGGAAAGCAGAGATCCCCAGTGCTGTTGCGGCTAAAGATAGGCTGCAGGGGGACGGTGAAGACCAGCAAGATCTTTCAGGGCTGGCAGCTTCCGTGTGGGAGAAGGAGCCAGACGTTTGCCTTTTCAGAAAAAGTTTCTGCCGAGAACGAGCACCGTGACATGCTGAGTCTCTGGGAAAGCAGAGATCCCCAGTGCTGTTGCGGCTAAAGATAGGCTGCAGGGGGACGGTGAAGACCTGCAAGATCTTTCTGGGCTGGCACCTTCCGTGTGGGAGAAGGAGCCAGACGTTTGCCTTTTCAGAAAAAGTTTCTGCCGAGAACGAGCACCGTGACATGCTGAGTCTCTGGGAAAGCAGAGATCCCCAGTGCTGTTGAGGCTAAAGATAGGCAGCAGGGGGACGGTGAAGACCTGCAAGATCTTTCAGGGCTGGCACCTTCCGTGTGGGAGAAGGAGCCAGACGTTTGCCTTTTCAGAAAAAGTTTCTGCCGAGAACGAGCACCGTGACATGCTGAGTCTCTGGCAAAACAGAGATCCCCAGTGCTGTTGCGGCTAAAGATAGGCTGCAGGGGGACGGTGAAGACCTGCAAGATCTTTCAGGGCTGGCACCTTCCGTGTGGGAGAAGGAGCCAGACGTTTGCCTTTTCAGAAAAAGTTTCTGCCGAGAACGAGCACCCTGACATGCTGAGTCTCTGGGAAAGCAGAGATCCCCAGTGCTGTTGCGGCTAAAGATAGGCTGCAGGGGGACGGTGAAGACCTGCAAGATCTTTCAGGGCTGGCAGATTCCGTGTGGGAGAAGGAGCCAGACGTTTGCCTTTTCAGAAAAAGTTTCTGCCGAGAACGAGCACCGTGACATGCTGAGTCTCTGGGAAAGCAGAGATCCCCAGTGCTGTTGTGGCTAAAGATAGGCTGCAGGGGGACGGTGAAGACCTGCAAGATCTTTCAGGGCTGGCAGCATCCTTGTGGGAGAAGGAGCCAGACGTTTGCCTTTTCAGAAAAAGTTTCTGCCGAGAACGAGCACCTTGACATGCTGAGTCTCTGGGAAAGCAGCGATACCCAGTGCTGTTACGGCTAAAGATAGGCTGCAGGGGGACGGTGAAGACCTGCAAGATCTTTCTGGGCTGGCACCTTCCTTGTGGGAGAAGGAGCCAGACGTTTGCCTTTTCAGAAAAAGTTTCTGCCGAGAACGAGCACCGTGACATGCTGAGTCTCTGGGAAAGCAGTGATCCCCAGTGCTGTTGCGGCTAAAGATAGGCTGCAGAGGGACGGTGAAGACCAGCAAGATCTTTCAGGTCTGGCAGCTTCCGTGTGGGAGAAGGAGCCAGACGTTTGCCTTTTCAGAAAAAGTTTCTGCCGAGAACGAGCACCGTGACATGCTGAGTCTCTGGGAAAGCAGAGATCCCCAGTGCTGTTGCGGCTAAAGATAGGCTGCAGGGGGACGGTGAAGACCTGCAAGAGCTATCAGGGCTGGCAGCTTCCTTGTGGGAGAAGGAGCCAGACGTTTGCCTTTTCAGAAAAAGTTTCTGCCGAGAACGAGCACCGTGACATGCTGAGTCTCTGGGAAAGCAGAGATCCCCAGTGCTGTTGCGGCTAAAGATAGGCTGCAGGGGGACGGTGAAGACCAGCAAGATCTTTCAGGGCTGGCAGCTTCCGTGTGGGAGAAGGAGCCAGACGTTTGCCTTTTCAGAAAAAGTTTCTGCCGAGAACGAGCACCGTGACATGCTGAGTCTCTGGGAAAGCAGAGATCCCCAGTGCTGTTGCGGCTAAAGATAGGCTGCAGGGGGACGGTGAAGACCTGCAAGATCTTTCTGGGCTGGCGCCTTCCGTGTGGGAGAAGGAGCCAGACGTTTGCCTTTTCAGAAAAAGTTTCTGCCGAGAACGAGCACCGTGACATGCTGAGTCTCTGGGAAAGCAGAGATCCCCAGTGCTGTTGCGGCTAAAGATAGGCAGCAGGGGGACGGTGAAGACCTGCAAGATCTTTCAGGGCTGGCACCTTCCGTGTGGGAGAAGGAGCCAGACGTTTGCCTTTTCAGAAAAAGTTTCTGCCGAGAACGAGCACCGTGACATGCTGAGTCTCTGGCAAAACAGAGATCCCCAGTGCTGTTGCGGCTAAAGATAGGCTGCAGGGGGACGGTGAAGACCTGCAAGATCTTTCAGGGCTGGCACCTTCCGTGTGGGAGAAGGAGCCAGACGTTTGCCTTTTCAGAAAAAGTTTCTGCCGAGAACGAGCACCGTGACATGCTGAGTCTCTGGGAAAGCAGAGATCCCCAGTGCTGTTGCGGCTAAAGATAGGCTGCAGGGGGACGGTGAAGACCTGCAAGATCTTTCAGGGCTGGCAGCTTCCGTGTGGGAGAAGGAGCCAGACGTTTGCCTTTTCAGAAAAAGTTTCTGCCGAGAACGAGCACCGTGACATGCTGAGTCTCTGGGAAAGCAGAGATCCCCAGTGCTGTTGTGGCTAAAGATAGGCTGCAGGGGGACGGTGAAGACCTGCAAGATCTTCAGGGCTGGCAGCATCCTTGTGGGAGAAGGAGCCAGACGTTTGCCTTTTCAGAAAAAGTTTCTGCCGAGAACGAGCACCTTGACATGCTGAGTCTCTGGGAAAGCAGCGATACCCAGTGCTGTTACGGCTAAAGATAGGCTGCAGGGGGACGGTGAAGACCTGCAAGATCTTTCTGGGCTGGCACCTTCCTTGTGGGAGAAGGAGCCAGACGTTTGCCTTTTCAGAAAAAGTTTCTGCCGAGAACGAGCACCTTGACATGCTGAGTCTCTGGGAAAGCAGCGATCCCCAGTGCTGTTGCGGCTAAAGATAGGCTGCAGGGGGACGGTGAAGACCTGCAAGATCTTTCTGGGCTGGCACCTTCCTTGTGGGAGAAGGAGCCAGACGTTTGCCTTTTCAGAAAAAGTTTCTGCCGAGAACGAGCACCGTGACATGCTGAGTCTCTGGGAAAGCAGTGATCCCCAGTGCTGTTGCGGCTAAAGATAGGCTGCAGAGGGACGGTGAAGACCAGCAAGATCTTTCAGGTCTGGCAGCTTCCGTGTGGGAGAAGGAGCCAGACGTTTGCCTTTTCAGAAAAAGTTTCTGCCGAGAACGAGCACCGTGACATGCTGAGTCTCTGGGAAAGCAGAGATCCCCAGTGCTGTTGCGGCTAAAGATAGGCTGCAGGGGGACGGTGAAGACCTGCAAGAGCTATCAGGGCTGGCAGCTTCCTTGTGGGAGAAGGAGCCAGACGTTTGCCTTTTCAGAAAAAGTTTCTGCCGAGAACGAGCACCGTGACATGCTGAGTCTCTGGGAAAGCAGAGATCCCCAGTGCTGTTGCGGCTAAAGATAGGCAGCAGGGGGACGGTGAAGACCTGCAAGATCTTTCAGGGCTGGCACCTTCCGTGTGGGAGAAGGAGCCAGACGTTTGCCTTTTCAGAAAAAGTTTCTGCCGAGAACGAGCACCGTGACATGCTGAGTCTCTGGCAAAACAGAGATCCCCAGTGCTGTTGCGGCTAAAGATAGGCTGCAGGGGGACGGTGAAGACCTGCAAGATCTTTCAGGGCTGGCACCTTCCGTGTGGGAGAAGGAGCCAGACGTTTGCCTTTTCAGAAAAAGTTTCTGCCGAGAACGAGCACCCTGACATGCTGAGTCTCTGGGAAAGCAGAGATCCCCAGTGCTGTTGTGGCTAAAGATAGGCTGCAGGGGGACGGTGAAGACCTGCAAGATCTTTCAGGGCTGGCAGCATCCTTGTGGGAGAAGGAGCCAGACGTTTGCCTTTTCAGAAAAAGTTTCTGCCGAGAACGAGCACCTTGACATGCTGAGTCTCTGGGAAAGCAGCGATACCCAGTGCTGTTACGGCTAAAGATAGGCTGCAGGGGGACGGTGAAGACCTGCAAGATCTTTCTGGGCTGGCACCTTCCTTGTGGGAGAAGGAGCCAGACGTTTGCCTTTTCAGAAAAAGTTTCTGCCGAGAACGAGCACCGTGACATGCTGAGTCTCTGGGAAAGCAGTGATCCCCAGTGCTGTTGCGGCTAAAGATAGGCTGCAGAGGGACGGTGAAGACCAGCAAGATCTTTCAGGTCTGGCAGCTTCCGTGTGGGAGAAGGAGCCAGACGTTTGCCTTTTCAGAAAAAGTTTCTGCCGAGAACGAGCACCGTGACATGCTGAGTCTCTGGGAAAGCAGAGATCCCCAGTGCTGTTGCGGCTAAAGATAGGCTGCAGGGGGACGGTGAAGACCTGCAAGAGCTATCAGGGCTGGCAGCTTCCTTGTGGGAGAAGGAGCCAGACGTTTGCCTTTTCAGAAAAAGTTTCTGCCGAGAACGAGCACCGTGACATGCTGAGTCTCTGGGAAAGCAGAGATCCCCAGTGCTGTTGCGGCTAAAGATAGGCTGCAGGGGGACGGTGAAGACCAGCAAGATCTTTCAGGGCTGGCAGCTTCCGTGTGGGAGAAGGAGCCAGACGTTTGCCTTTTCAGAAAAAGTTTCTGCCGAGAACGAGCACCGTGACATGCTGAGTCTCTGGGAAAGCAGAGATCCCCAGTGCTGTTGCGGCTAAAGATAGGCTGCAGGGGGACGGTGAAGACCTGCAAGATCTTTCTGGGCTGGCACCTTCCGTGTGGGAGAAGGAGCCAGACGTTTGCCTTTTCAGAAAAAGTTTCTGCCGAGAACGAGCACCGTGACATGCTGAGTCTCTGGGAAAGCAGAGATCCCCAGTGCTGTTGCGGCTAAAGATAGGCAGCAGGGGGACGGTGAAGACCTGCAAGATCTTTCAGGGCTGGCACCTTCCGTGTGGGAGAAGGAGCCAGACGTTTGCCTTTTCAGAAAAAGTTTCTGCCGAGAACGAGCACCGTGACATGCTGAGTCTCTGGCAAAACAGAGATCCCCAGTGCTGTTGCGGCTAAAGATAGGCTGCAGGGGGACGGTGAAGACCTGCAAGATCTTTCAGGGCTGGCACCTTCCGTGTGGGAGAAGGAGCCAGACGTTTGCCTTTTCAGAAAAAGTTTCTGCCGAGAACGAGCACCGTGACATGCTGAGTCTCTGGGAAAGCAGAGATCCCCAGTGCTGTTGCGGCTAAAGATAGGCTGCAGGGGGACGGTGAAGACCTGCAAGATCTTTCAGGGCTGGCAGCTTCCGTGTGGGAGAAGGAGCCAGACGTTTGCCTTTTCAGAAAAAGTTTCTGCCGAGAACGAGCACCGTGACATGCTGAGTCTCTGGGAAAGCAGAGATCCCCAGTGCTGTTGTGGCTAAAGATAGGCTGCAGGGGGACGGTGAAGACCTGCAAGATCTTTCAGGGCTGGCAGCATCCTTGTGGGAGAAGGAGCCAGACGTTTGCCTTTTCAGAAAAAGTTTCTGCCGAGAACGAGCACCTTGACATGCTGAGTCTCTGGGAAAGCAGCGATACCCAGTGCTGTTACGGCTAAAGATAGGCTGCAGGGGGACGGTGAAGACCTGCAAGATCTTTCTGGGCTGGCACCTTCCTTGTGGGAGAAGGAGCCAGACGTTTGCCTTTTCAGAAAAAGTTTCTGCCGAGAACGAGCACCGTGACATGCTGAGTCTCTGGGAAAGCAGTGATCCCCAGTGCTGTTGCGGCTAAAGATAGGCTGCAGAGGGACGGTGAAGACCAGCAAGATCTTTCAGGTCTGGCAGCTTCCGTGTGGGAGAAGGAGCCAGACGTTTGCCTTTTCAGAAAAAGTTTCTGCCGAGAACGAGCACCGTGACATGCTGAGTCTCTGGGAAAGCAGAGATCCCCAGTGCTGTTGCGGCTAAAGATAGGCTGCAGGGGGACGGTGAAGACCTGCAAGAGCTATCAGGGCTGGCAGCTTCCTTGTGGGAGAAGGAGCCAGACGTTTGCCTTTTCAGAAAAAGTTTCTGCCGAGAACGAGCACCGTGACATGCTGAGTCTCTGGGAAAGCAGAGATCCCCAGTGCTGTTGCGGCTAAAGATAGGCTGCAGGGGGACGGTGAAGACCAGCAAGATCTTTCAGGGCTGGCAGCTTCCGTGTGGGAGAAGGAGCCAGACGTTTGCCTTTTCAGAAAAAGTTTCTGCCGAGAACGAGCACCGTGACATGCTGAGTCTCTGGGAAAGCAGAGATCCCCAGTGCTGTTGCGGCTAAAGATAGGCTGCAGGGGGACGGTGAAGACCTGCAAGATCTTTATGGGCTGGCACCTTCCGTGTGGGAGAAGGAGCCAGACGTTTGCCTTTTCAGAAAAAGTTTCTGCCGAGAACGAGCACCGTGACATGCTGAGTCTCTGGGAAAGCAGAGATCCCCAGTGCTGTTGCGGCTAAAGATAGGCTGCAGACGGATAGTGAAGACCTGCAAGAGCTTTCAGGGCTGGCAGCTTCCTTGTGGGAGAAGGAGCCAGACGTTTGCCTTTTCAGAGAATGTTTCTGCCGAGAACGAGCACCGTGACATGCTGAGTCTCTGGGAAAGCAGAGATCCCCAGTGCTGTTGCGGCTAAAGATAGGCAGCAGGGGGACGATGAAGACCAGCAAGATCTTTCAGGGCTGGCACCTTCCGTGTGGGAGAAGGAGCCAGACGTTTGCCTTTTCAGAAAAAGTTTCTGCCGAGAACGAGCACCGTGACATGCTGAGTCTCTGGGAAAGCAGAGATCCCCAGTGCTGTTGTGGCTAAAGATAGGCTGCAGGGGGACGGTGAAGACCTGCAAGATCTTTCAGGGCTGGCAGCATCCTTGTGGGAGAAGGAGCCAGACGTTTGCCTTTTCAGAAAAAGTTTCTGCCGAGAACGAGCACCTTGACATGCTGAGTCTCTGGGAAAGCAGCGATACCCAGTGCTGTTACGGCTAAAGATAGGCTGCAGGGGGACGGTGAAGACCTGCAAGATCTTTCTGGGCTGGCACCTTCCTTGTGGGAGAAGGAGCCAGACGTTTGCCTTTTCAGAAAAAGTTTCTGCCGAGAACGAGCACCGTGACATGCTGAGTCTCTGGGAAAGCAGTGATCCCCAGTGCTGTTGCGGCTAAAGATAGGCTGCAGAGGGACGGTGAAGACCAGCAAGATCTTTCAGGGATGGCACCTTCCGTGTGGGAGAAGGAGCCAGACGTTTGCCTTTTCAGAAAAAGTTTCTGCTGAGAACGAGCACCGTGACATGCTGAGTCTCTGGGAAAGCAGAGATCCCCAGTGCTGTTGTGGCTAAAGATAGGCTGCAGGGGGACTGTGAAGACCTGCAAGAGCTTTCAGGGCTGGCACCTTCCGTGTGGGAGAAGGAGCCAGACGTTTGCCTTTTCAGAAAAAGTTTCTGCCGAGAACGAGCACCGTGACATGCTGAGTCTCTGGGAAAGCAGAGATCCCCAGTGCTGTTGCGGCTAATGATAGGCTGCAGGGGGACGGTGAAGACCAGCAAGATCTTTCAGGGCTGGCACCTTCCGTGTGGGAGAAGGAGCCAGACGTTTGCCTTTTCAGAAAAAGTTTCTGCCGAGAACGAGCACCGTGACAGGCTGAGTCTCTGGGAAAGCAGAGATCCCCAGTGCTGTTGCGGCTAAAGATAGGCTGCAGGGGGACGGTGAAGACCTGCAAGATCTTTCAGGTCTGGCAGCTTCCGTGTGGGAGAAGGAGCCAGACGTTTTCCTTTTCAGAAAAAGTTTCTGCCGAGAACGAGCACCGTGACATGCTGAGTCTCTGGGAAAGCAGATATCCCCAGTGCTGTTGCGGCTAAAGATAGGCTGCAGGGGGACGGTGAAGACCTGCAAGATCTTTCAGGGCTGGCACCTTCCGTGTGGGAGAAGGAGCCAGACGTTTGCCTTTTCAGAAAAAGTTTCTGCCGAGAACGAGCACCGTGACATGCTGAGTCTCTGGGAAAGCAGAGATCCCCAGTGCTGTTGTGGCTAAAGATACGCTGCAGGGGGACGGTGAAGACCTGCAAGATCTTTCAGGGCTGGCACCTTCCGTGTGGGAGAAGGAGCCAGACGTTTGCCTTTTCAGAAAAAGTTTCTGCCGAGAACGAGCACCGTGACATGCTGAGTCTCTGGGAAAGCAGAGATCCCCAGTGCTGTTGTGGCTAAAGATACGCTGCAGGGGGACGGTGAAGACCTGCAAGATCTTTCAGGGCTGGCAGCATCCTTGTGGGAGGAGCCAGACGTTTGCCTTTTCAGAAAAAGTTTCTGCCGAGAACGAGCACCGTGACATGCTGAGTCTCTGGGAAAGCAGAGATCCCCAGTGCTGTTGCGGCTAAAGATAGGCTGCAGGAAGACGGTGAAGACCTGCAAGATCTTTCAGGGCTGGCACCTTCCATGTCGGAGAAGGAGCCAGACGTTTGCCTTTTCAGAAAAAGTTTCTGCCGAGAACGAGCACCGTGACATGCTGAGTCTCTGGGAAAGCAGAGATCCCCAGTGCTGTTGCTTCTAAAGATAGGCTGCAGGGGGACGGTGAAGACCAGCAAGATCTTTTAGGTCTGGCAGCTTCCTTGTGGGAGAAGGAGCCAGACGTTTGCCTTTTCAGAAAAAGTTTCTGCCGAGAACGAGCACCGTGACATGCTGAGTCTCTGGGAAAGCAGAGATCCCCAGTGCTGTTGCGGCTAAAGATAGGCTGCAGGGGGACGGTGAAGACCAGCAAGATCTTTCAGGGCTGGCAGCTTCCTTGTTAGAGAAGGAGCCAGACGTTTGCCTTTTCAGAAAAAGTTTCTGCCGTTAACGAGCACCGTGACATGCTGAGTCTCTGGGAAAGCAGAGATCCCCAGTGCTGTTGCTTCTAAAGATAGGCTGCAGGGGGACGGTGAAGACCTGCAAGATCTTTCTGGGCTGGCACCTTCCTTGTGGGAGAAGGAGCCAGACGTTTGCCTTTTCAGAAAAAGTTTCTGCCGAGAACGAGCACCGTGACATGCTGACTCTCTGGGAAAGCAGAGATCCCCAGTGCTGTTGCGGCTAAAGATAGGCTGCAGGGGGACGGTGAAGACCAGCAAGATCTTCAGGGCTGGCAGCTTCCGTGTGGGAGAAGGAGCCAGACGTTTGCCTTTTCAGAAAAAGTTTCTGCCGAGAACGAGCACCGTGACATGCTGAGTCTCTGGGAAAGCAGAGATCCCCAGTGCTGTTGCGGCTAAAGATAGGCTGCAGGGGGACGGTGAAGACCTGCAAGATCTTTCAGGGCTGGCCGCTTCCTTGTGGGAGAAGGAGCCAGACGTTTGCCTTTTCAGAAAAAGTTTCTGCCGAGAACGAGCACCGTGACATGCTGAGTCTCTGGGAAAGCAGAGATCCCCAGCGCTGTTGCGGCTAAAGATAGGCTGCAGGGGGACGGTGAAGACCAGCAAGATCTTTCAGGTCTGGCAGCTTCCGTGTGGGAGAAGGAGCCAGACGTTTTCCTTTTCAGAAAAAGTTTCTGCCGAGAACGAGCACCGTGACATGCTGAGTCTCTGGGAAAGCAGAGATCCCCAGTGCTGTTGCGGCTAAAGATAGGCTGCAGGGGGATGGTGAAGACCTGCAAGATCTTTCAGGGCTGGCACCTTCCGTGTGGGAGAAGGAGCCAGACGTTTTCCTTTTCAGAAAAAGTTTCTGCCGAGAACGAGCACCGTGACATGCTGAGTCTCTGGGAAAGCAGAGATCCCCAGTGCTGTTGCGGCTAAAGATAGGCTGCAGGGGGACGGTGAAGACCTGCAAGAGATATCAGGGCTGGCCGCTTCCTTGTGGGAGAAGGAGCCAGACGTTTGCCTTTTCAGAAAAAGTTTCTGCCGAGAACGAGCACCGTGACATGCTGAGTCTCTGGGAAAGCAGAGATCCCCAGTGCTGTTGCGGCTAAAGATAGGCTGCAGGGGGACGGTGAAGACCAGCAAGATCATTCAGGGCTGGCACCTTCCGTGTGGGAGAAGGAGCCAGACGTTTGCCTTTTCAGAAAAAGTTTCTGCCGAGAACGAGCACCGTGACATGCTGAGTCTCTGGGAAAGCAGAGATCCCCAGTGCTGTTGCGGCTAAAGATAGGCTAGAGGGGGACGGTGAAGACCAGCAAGATCTTTCAGGGCTGGCAGCTTCCGTGTGGGAGAAGGAGCCAGACGTTTGCCTTTTCAGAAAAAGTTTCTGCCGAGAACGAGCACCGTGACATGCTGAGTCTCTGGGAAAGCAGAGATCCCCAGTGCTGTTGCGGCTAAAGATAGGCTGCAGGGGGACGGTGAAGACCAGCAAGATCTTTCAGGTCTGGCAGCTTCCGTGTGGGAGAAGGAGCCAGACGTTTGCCTTTTCAGAAAAAGTTTCTGCCGAGAACGAGCACCGTGACATGCTGAGTCTCTGGGAAAGCAGAGATACCCAGTGTTGTTGCGGCTAACGATAGGCTGCAGGGGGACGGTGAAGACCAGCACGATCTTTCAGGGCTGGCAGCTTCCTTGTTAGAGAAGGAGCCAGACGTTTGCCTTTTCAGAAAAAGTTTCTGCCGTTAATGAGCACCGTGACATGCTGAGTCTCTGGGAAAGCAGAGATCCCCAGTGCTGTTGCGGCTAAATATAGGCTGCAGGGGGACGGTGAAGACCTGCAAGATCTTTCTGGGCTGGCACCTTCCTTGTGGGAGAAGGAGCCAGACGTTTGCCTTTTCAGAAAAAGTTTCTGCCGAGAACGAGCACCGTGACATGCTGACTCTCTGGGAAAGCAGAGATCCCCAGTGCTGTTGCGGCTAAAGATAGGCTGCAGGGGGACGGTGAAGACCTGCAAGAGATATCAGGGCTGGCCGCTTCCTTGTGGGAGACGAGCCAGACGTTTGCCTTTTCAGAAAAAGTTTCTGCCGAGAACGAGCACCGTGACATGCTGAGTCTCTGGGAAAGCAGAGATCCCCAGTGCTGTTGCGGCTAAAGATAGGCTGCAGAGGGACGGTGAAGACCAGCAAGATCTTTCAGGTCTGGCAGCTTCCGTGTGGGAGAAGGAGCCAGACGTTTTCCTTTTCAGAAAAAGTTTCTGCCGAGAACGAGCACCGTGACATGCTGAGTCTCTGGGAAAGCAGAGATCCCCAGTGCTGTTGCGGCTAAAGATAGGCTGCAGGGGGACGGTGAAGACCAGCAAGATCTTTCAGGGCTGGCACCTTCCGTGTGGGAGAAGGAGCCAGACGTTTGCCTTTTCAGAAAAAGTTTCTGCCGAGAACGAGCACCGTGACATGCTGAGTCTCTGGGAAAGCAGAGATCCCCAGTGCTGTTGCGGCTAAAGATAGGCAGCAGGGGGACGGTGAAGACCAGCAAGATCTTTCAGGGCTGGCAGCTTCCTTGTGGGAGAAGGAGCCAGACGTTTGCCTTTTCAGAAAAAGTTTCTGCCGAGAACGAGCACCGTGACATGCTGAGTCTCTGGGAAAGCAGAGATCCCCAGTGCTGTTGCGGCTAAAGATAGGCTGCAGGGGGACGGTGAAGACCTGCAAGATATTTCTGGGCTGGCACCTTCCTTGTGGGAGAAGGAGCCAGACGTTTGCCTTTTCAGAAAAAGTTTCTGCCGAGAACGAGCACCGTGATATGCAGAGTCCCTGGGAAAGCAGATATCCCCAGTGCTGTTGCGGCTAAAGATAGGCTGCAGGGGGACGGTGAAGACCAGCAAGATCTTTCAGGTCTGGCAGCTTCCTTGTGGGAGAAGGAGCCAGACGTTTGCCTTTTCAGAAAAAGTTTCTGCCGAGAACGAGCACCGTGACATGCTGAGTCTCTGGGAAAGAAGAGATCCCCAGTGCTGTTGCGGCTAAAGATAGGCTGCAGGGGGACGGTGAAGACCTGCAAGAGATATCAGGGCTGGCAGCTTCCTTGTGGGAGAAGGAGCCAGACGTTTGCCTTTTCAGAAAAAGTTTCTGCCGAGAACGAGCACCGTGACATGCTGAGTCTCTGGGAAAGCAGAGATCCCCAGTTCTGTTGCGGCTAAAGATAGGCTGCAGGGGGACGGTGAAGACCTGCAAGATCTTTCAGGGCTGGCACCTTCCGTGTGGGAGAAGGAGCCAGACGTTTGCCTTTTCAGAAAAAGTTTCTGCCGAGAACGAGCACCGTGACATGCTGAGTCTCTGGGAAAGCAGAGATCCCCAGTGCTGTTGTGGCTAAAGATACGCTGCAGGGGGACGGTGAAGACCTGCAAGATCTTTCAGGGCTGGCAGCATCCTTGTGGGAGAAGGAGCCAGACGTTTGCCTTTTCAGAAAAAGTTTCTTCCGAGAACAAGCACCGTGACATGCTGAGTCTCTGGGAAAGCAGAGATCCCCAGTGCTGTTGCGGCTAAAGATAGGCTGCAGGGAGACGGTGAAGACCTGCAAGATCTTTCAGGGCTGGCACCTTCCATGTCGGAGAAGGAGCCAGACATTTGCCTTTTCAGAAAAAGTTTCTGCCGAGAACGAGCACCGTGACATGCTGAGTCTCTGGGAAAGCAGAGATCCCCAGTGCTGTTGCGGCTAAAGATAGGCTGCAGGGGGACGGTGAAGACCAGCAAGATCTTTCAGGTCTGGCAGCTTCCTTGTGGGAGAAGGAGCCAGACGTTTGCCTTTTCAGAAAAAGTTTCTGCCGAGAACGAGCACCGTGACATGCTGAGTCTCTGGGAAAGCAGAGATCCCCAGTGCTGTTGCGGCTAAAGATAGGCTGCAGGGGGACGGTGAAGACCAGCAAGATCTTTCAGGGCTGGCAGCTTCCTTGTTAGAGAAGGAGCCAGACGTTTGCCTTTTCAGAAAAAGTTTCTGCCGTTAACGAGCACCGTGACATGCTGAGTCTCTGGGAAAGCAGAGATCCCCAGTGCTGTTGCGGCTAAAGATAGGCTGCAGGGGGACGGTGAAGACCTGCAAGATCTTTCAGGGCTGGCACCTTCCGTGTGGGAGAAGGAGCCAGACGTTTGCCTTTTCAGAAAAAGTTTCTGCCGAGAATGAGCACCGTGACATGCTGAGTCTATGGGAAAGCAGAGATCCCCAGTGCTGTTGCGGCTAAAGATAGGCTGCAGGGGGATAGTGAAGACCTGCAAGAGCTTTCAGGGCTGGCAGCTTCCTTGTTGGAGAAGGAGCCAGACGTTTGCCTTTTCAGAGAAAGTTTCTGCCGAGAACGAGCACCGTGACATGCTGAGTCTCTGGGAAAGCAGAGATCCCCAGTGCTGTTGCGGCTAAAGATAGGCAGCAGGGGGACGGTGAAGACCAGCAAGATCATTCAGGGCTGGCACCTTCCGTGTGGGAGAAGGAGCCAGACGTTTGCCTTTTCAGAATAAGTTTCTGCCGAGAACGAGCACCGTGACATGCTGAGTCTCTGGGAAAGCAGAGATCCCCAGTGCTGTTGCGGCTAAAGATAGGCTGCAGGGGGACGGTGAAGACCAGCAAGATCTTTCAGGGCTGGCAGCTTCCGTGTGGGAGAAGGAGCCAGACGTTTGCCTTTTCAGAAAAAGTTTCTGCCGAGAACGAGCACCGTGACATGCTGAGTCTCTGGGAAAGCAGAGATCCCCAGTGCTGTTGTGGCTAAAGATAGGCTGCAGTGGGACGGTGAAGACCTGCAAGATCTTTCAGGGCTGGCAGCATCCTTGTGGGAGAAGGAGCCAGACGTTTGCCTTTTCAGAAAAAGTTTCTGCCGAGAACGAGCACCGTGACATGCTGAGTCTCTGGGAAAGCAGAGATCCCCAGTGCTGTTGTGGCTAAAGATAGGCTGCAGGCGGACGGTGAAGACCTGCAAGATCTTTCAGGGCTGGCAGCATCCTTGTGGGAGAAGGAGCCAGACGTTTGCCTTTTCAGAAAAAGTTTCTGCCGAGAACGAGCACCGTGACATGCTGAGTCTCTGGGAAAGCAGAGATCCCCAGTGCTGTTGTGGCTAAAGATAGGCTGCAGGCGGACGGTGAAGACCTGCAAGATCTTTCAGGGCTGGCAGCATCCTTGTGGGAGAAGGAGCCAGACGTTTGCCTTTTCAGAAAAAGTTTCTGCCGAGAACGAGCACCGTGACATGCTGAGTCTCTGGGAAAGCAGAGATCCCCAGTGCTGTTGCGGCTAAAGATAGGCTGCAGGGAGACGGTGAAGACCTGCAAGATCTTTCAGGGCTGGCAGCTTCCGGGTGGGAGAAGGAGCCAGACGTTTGCCTTTTCAGAAAAAGTTTCTGCCGAGAACGAGCACCGTGACATGCTGAGTCTCTGGGAAAGCAGAGATCCCCAGTGCTGTTGCGGCTAAAGATAGGCTGCAGGGGGACGGTGAAGACCAGCAAGATCATTCAGGGCTGGCAGCTTCCGTGTGGGAGAAGGAGCCAGACGTTTGCCTTTTCAGAAAAAGTTTCTGCCGAGAACGAGCACCGTGACATGCTGAGTCTCTGGGAAAGCAGAGATCCCCAGTGCTGTTGCGGCTAAAGATAGGCTGCAGGGGGACAGTGAAGACCAGCAAGATCTTTCAGGGCTCGCAGCTCCGTGTGGGAGAAGGAGCCAGACGTTTGCCTTTTCAGAAAAAGTTTCTGACGAGAAAAAGCACCGTGATATGCTGAGTCTCTGGGAAAGCAGAGATCCCCAGTGATGTTGCGGCTAAAGATAGGCTGCAGGGGGATGGTGAAGACCTGCAAGATCTTTCAGGACTGGCAGCATCCTTGTGGGAGAAGGAGCCAGACGTTTGCCTTTTCAGAAAAAGTTTCTGCCGAGAACGAGCACCGTGACATGCTGAGTCTCTGGGAAAACAGAGATCCCCAGTGCTGTTGCGGCTAAAGATAGGCTGCAGGGAGAAGGTGAAGACCTGCAAGATCTTTCAGGGCTGGCACCTTCCGGGTGGGAGAAGGAGCCAGACGTTTGCCTTTTCAGAAAAAGTTTCTGCCGAGAACGAGCACCGTGACATGCTGAGTCTACGGGAAAGCAGAGATCCCCAGTGCTGTTGCGGCTAAAGATAGGCTGCAGGGGGATAGTGAAGACCTGCAAGAGCTTTCAGGGCTGGCAGCTTCCTTGTTGGAGAAGGAGCCAGACGTTTGCCTTTTCAGAGAAAGTTTCTGCCGAGAACGAGCACCGTGACATGCTGAGTCTCTGGGAAAGCAGAGATCCCCAGTGCTGTTGCGGCTAAAGATAGGCAGCAGGGGGACGGTGAAGACCAGCAAGATCATTCAGGGCTGGCACCTTCCGTGTGGGAGAAGGAGCCAGACGTTTGCCTTTTCAGAATAAGTTTCTGCCGAGAACGAGCACCGTGACATGCTGAGTCTCTGGGAAAGCAGAGATCCCCAGTGCTGTTGCGGCTAAAGATAGGCAGCAGGGGGACGGTGAAGACCAGCAAGATCTTTCAGGGCTGGCAGCTTCCGTGTGGGAGAAGGAGCCAGACGTTTGCCTTTTCAGAAAAAGTTTCTGCCGAGAACAAGCACCGTGACATGCTGAGTCTCTGGGAAAGCAGAGATCCCCAGTGCTGTTGTGGATAAAGATAGGCTGCAGTGGGACGGTGAAGACCTGCAAGATCTTTCAGGGCTGGCAGCATCCTTGTGGGAGAAGGAGCCAGACGTTTGCCTTTTCAGAAAAAGTTTCTGCCGAGAACGAGCACCGTGACATGCTGAGTCTCTGGGAAAGCAGAGATCCCCAGTGCTGTTGTGGCTAAAGATAGGCTGCAGGCGGACGGTGAAGACCTGCAAGATCTTTCAGGGCTGGCAGCATCCTTGTGGGAGAAGGAGCCAGACGTTTGCCTTTTCAGAAAAAGTTTCTGCCGAGAACGAGCACCGTGACATGCTGAGTCTCTGGGAAAGCAGAGATCCCCAGTGCTGTTGCGGCTAAAGATAGGCTGCAGGGGGATAGTGAAGACCTGCAAGAGCTTTCAGGGCTGGCAGCTTCCTTGTGGGAGAAGGAGCCAGACGTTTGCCTTTTCAGAGAAAGTTTCTGCCGAGGACGAGCACCGTGACATGCTGAGTCTCTGGGAAAGCAGAGATCCCCAGTGCTGTTGCGGCTAAAGATAGGCAGCAGGGGGACGGTGAAGACCAGCAAGATCATTCAGGGCTGGCACCTTCCGTGTGGGAGAAGGAGCCAGACGTTTGCCTTTTCAGAAAAAGTTTCTGCCGAGAACGAGCACCGTGACATGCTGAGTCTCTGGGAAAGCAGAGATCCCCAGTGCTGTTGCGGCTAAAGATAGCCTGCAGGGGGACGGTGAAGACCAGCAAGATCTTTCAGGGCTGGCACCTTCCGTGTGGGAGAAGGAGCCAGACGTTTGCCTTTTCAGAAAAAGTTTCTGCCGTTAATGAGCACCGTGACATGCTGAGTCTCTGGGAAAGCAGAGATCCCCAGTGCTGTTGCAGCTAAATATAGGCTGCAGGGGGACGGTGAAGACCTGCAAGATCTTTCTGGGCTGGCACCTTCCTTGTGGGAGAAGGAGCCAGACGTTTGCCTTTTCAGAAAAAGTTTCTGCCGAGAACGAGCACCGTGACATGCTGAGTCTATGGGAAAGCAGAGATCCCCAGTGCTGTTGCGGCTAAAGATAGGCTGCAGGGGGACGGTGAAGACCAGCAAGATCTTTCAGGGCTGGCACCTTCAGTGTGGGAGAAGGAGCCAGACTTTTGCCTTTTCAGAAAAAGTTTCTGCCGAGAACGAGCACCGTGATATGCTGAGTCTCTGGGAAAGCAGAGATCCCCAGTGCTGTTGCGGCTAAAGATAGGCTGCAGGGGGACGGTGAAGACCAGCAAGATCTTTCAGGGCTGGCAGCTTCCATGTGGGAGAAGGAGCCAGACGTTTGCCTTTTCAGAAAAAGTTTCTGCCGAGAACGAGCACCGTGACATGCTGAGTCTCTGGGAAAGCAGAGATCCCCAGTGCTGTTGCGGCTAAAGATAGGCTGCAGGGGGACGGTGAAGACCAGCAAGATCTTTCAGGGCTGGCAGCTTCCGTGTGGGAGAAGGAGCCAGACGTTTGCCTTTTCAGAAAAAGTTTCTGCCGAGAACGAGCACCGTGACATGCTGAGTCTCTGGGAAAACAGAGATCCCCAGTGCTGTTGCGGCTAAAGATAGGCTGCAGGGAGACGGTGAAGACCTGCAAGATCTTTCAGGGCTGGCAGCTTCCGGGTGGGAGAAGGAGCCAGACGTTTGCCTTTTCAGAAAAAGTTTCTGCCGAGAACGAGCACCGTGACATGCTGAGTCTCTGGGAAAGCAGAGATCCCCAGTGCTGTTGCGGCTAAAGATAGGCTGCAGGGGGATAGTGAAGACCTGCAAGAGCTTTCAGGGCTGGCAGCTTCCTTGTGGGAGAAGGAGCTAGACGTTTGCCTTTTCAGAGAAAGTTTCTGCCGAGGACGAGCACCGTGACATGCTGAGTCTCTGGGAAAGCAGAGATCCCCAGTGCTGTTGCGGCTAAAGATAGGCAGCAGGGGGACGGTGAAGACCAGCAAGATCATTCAGGGCTGGCACCTTCCGTGTGGGAGAAGGAGCCAGACGTTTGCCTTTTCAGAAAAAGTTTCTGCCGAGAACGAGCACCGTGACATGCTGAGTCTCTGGGAAAGCAGAGATCCCCAGTGCTGTTGCGGCTAAAGATAGCCTGCAGGGGGACGGTGAAGACCAGCAAGATCTTTCAGGGCTGGCACCTTCCGTGTGGGAGAAGGAGCCAGACGTTTGCCTTTTCAGAAAAAGTTTCTGCCGAGAAAGAGCACCGTGACATGCTGAGTCTCTGGGAAAGCAGAGATCCCCAGTGCTGTTGCGGCTAAAGATAGGCTGCAGGGGGATGGTGAAGACCAGCAAGATCTTTCAGGGATGGCAGCTTCCGTGTGGGAGAAGGAGCCAGACGTTTGCCTTTTCAGAAAAAGTTTCTGCCGTTAATGAGCACCGTGACATGCTGAGTCTCTGGGAAAGCAGAGATCCCCAGTGCTGTTGCGGCTAAATATAGGCTGCAGGGGGACGGTGAAGACCTGCAAGATCTTTCAGGTCTGGCACCTTCCTTGTGGGAGAAGGAGCCAGACGTTTGCCTTTTCAGAAAAAGTTTCTGCCGAGAACGAGCACCGTGACATGCTGAGTCTCTGGGAAAGCAGAGATCCCCAGTGCTGTTGCGGCTAAAGATAGGCTGCAGGGGGACGGTGAAGACCAGCAAGATCTTTCAGGGCTGGCACCTTCTGTGTGGGAGAAGGAGCCAGACGTTTGCCTTTTCAGAAAAAGTTTCTGCCGAGAAAGAGCACCGTGACATGCTGAGTCTCTGGGAAAGCAGAGATCCCCAGTGCTGTTGCGGCTAAAGATAGGCTGCAGGGGGACGGTGAAGACCAGCAAGATCTTTCAGGGCTGGCACCTTCAGTGTGGGAGAAGGAGCCAGACTTTTGCCTTTTCAGAAAAAGTTTCTGCCGAGAACGAGCACCGTGATATGCTGAGTCTCTGGGAAAGCAGAGATCCCCAGTGCTGTTGCGGCTAAAGATAGGCTGCAGGGGGACGGTGAAGACCAGCAAGATCTTTCAGGGCTGGCAGCTTCCGTGTGGGAGAAGGAGCCAGACGTTTGCCTTTTCAGAAAAAGTTTCTGCCGAGAACGAGCACCGTGACATGCTGAGTCTCTGGGAAAGCAGAGATCCCCAGTGCTGTTGCGGCTAAAGATAGGCTGCAGGGGGACGGTGAAGACCAGCAAGATCTTTCAGGGCTGGCAGCTTCCGTGTGGGAGAAGGAGCCAGACGTTTGCCTTTTCAGAAAAAGTTTCTGCCGAGAACGAGCACCGTGACATGCTGAGTCTCTGGGAAAGCAGAGATCCCCAGTGCTGTTGCGGCTAAAGATAGGCTGCAGGGGGATGGTGAAGATCTGCAAGATCTTTCAAGTCTGGCAGCTTCTGTGTGGGAGAAGGAGCCAGACGTTTGCCTTTTCAGAAAAAGTTTCTGCCGAGAACGAGCACCGTGACATGCTGAGTCTCTGGGAAAGCAGAGATCCCCAGTGCTGTTGCGGCTAAAGATAGGCTGCAGGGGCACGGTGAAGACCAGCAAGATCTTTCAGGGCTGGCAGCTTCCTTGTGGGAGAAGGAGCCAGACGTTTGCCTTTTCAGAAAAAGTTTCTGCCGAGAACGAGCACCGTGACATGCTGAGTCTCTGGGAAAACAGAGATCCCCAGTGCTGTTGCGGCTAAAGATAGGCTGCAGGGGGACGGTGAAGACCAGCAAGATCTTTCAGGGCTGGCAGCTTCCGTGTGGGAGAAGGAGCCAGACGTTTGCCTTTTCAGAAAAAGTTTCTGCCGAGAACGAGCACCGTGACATGCTGAGTCTCTGGGAAAGCAGAGATCCCCAGTGCTGCTGCGGCTAAAGATAGGCTGCAGGGGGACGGTGAAGACCTGCAAGATCTTTCAGGGCTGGCAGCTTCCGTGTGGGAGAAGGAGCCAGACGTTTGCCTTTTCAGAAAAAGTTTCTGCCGAGAACGAGCACCGTGACATGCTGAGTCTCTGGGAAAGCAGAGATCCCCAGTGCTGTTGCGGCTAAAGATAGGCTGCAGGGGGACGGTGAAGACCAGCAAGATCTTTCAGGGCTGGCAGCTTCCGTGTGGGAGAAGGAGCCAGACGTTTGCCTTTTCAGAAAAAGTTTCTGCCGAGAACGAGCACCGTGATATGCTGAGTCTCTGGGAAAGCAGAGATCCCCAGTGCTGTTGCGGCTAAAGATAGGCTGCAGGGGGACGGTGAAGACCAGCAAGATCTTTCAGGGCTGGCAGCTTCCGTGTGGGAGAAGGAGCCAGACGTTTGCCTTTTCAGAAAAAGTTTCTGCCGAGAACGAGCACCGTGACATGCTGAGTCTCTGGGAAAGCAGAGATCCCCAGTGCTGTTGCGGCTAAAGATAGGCTGCAGGGGGATGGTGAAGATCTGCAAGATCTTTCAGGTCTGGCAGCTTCTGTGTGGGAGAAGGAGCCAGACGTTTGCCTTTTCAGAAAAAGTTTCTGCCGAGAACGAGCACCGTGACATGCTGAGTCTCTGGGAAAGCAGAGATCCCCAGTGCTGTTGCGGCTAAAGATAGGCTGCAGGGGCACGGTGAAGACCAGCAAGATCTTTCAGGGCTGGCAGCTTCCTTGTGGGAGAAGGAGCCAGACGTTTGCCTTTTCAGAAAAAGTTTCTGCCGAGAACGAGCACCGTGACATGCTGAGTCTCTGGGAAAGCAGAGATCCCCAGTGCTGTTGCAGCTAAAGATAGGCTGCAGGGGGACGGTGAAGACCTGCAAGATCTTTCAGGGCTGGCACCTTCCGTGTGGGAGAAGGAGCCAGACGTTTGCCTTTTCAGAAAAAGTTTCTGCCGAGAACGAGCACCGTGATATGCTGAGTCTCTGGGAAAGCAGAGATCCCCAGTGCTGTTGCGGCTAAAGATAGGCTGCAGGGGGACGGTGAAGACCAGCAAGATCTTTCAGGGCTGGCAGCTTCCTTGTGGGAGAAGGAGCCAGACGTTTGCCTTTTCAGAAAAAGTTTCTGCCGAGAACGAGCACCGTGACATGCTGAGTCTCTGGGAAAGCAGAGATCCCCAGTGCTGTTGCGGCTAAAGATAGGCTGCAGGGGGACGGTGAAGACCAGCAAGATCTTTCAGGGCTGGCAGCTTCCGTGTGGGAGAAGGAGCCAGACGTTTGCCTTTTCAGAAAAAGTTTCTGCCGAGAACGAGCACCGTGACATGCTGAGTCTCTAGGAAAGCAGAGATCCCCAGTGCTGTTGCGGCTAAAGATAGGCTGCAGGGGGACGGTGAAGACCAGCAAGATCTTTCAGGGCTGGCAGCTTCCGTGTGGGAGAAGGAGCCAGACGTTTGCCTTTTCAGAAAAAGTTTCTGCCGAGAACGAGCACCGTGACATGCTGAGTCTCTGGGAAAGCAGAGATACCCAGTGCTGTTGCGGCTAAAGATAGGCTGCAGGGGGACGGTGAAGACCAGCACGATCTTTCAGGGCTGGCAGCTTCCTTGTCGGAGAAGGAGCCAGACGTTTGCCTTTTCAGAAAAAGTTTCTGCCGAGAACGAGCACCGTGACATGCTGAGTCTCTGGGAAAGCAGAGATCCCCAGTGCTGTTGCGGCTAAAGATAGGCTGCAGAGGGACGGTGAGGACCAGCAAGATCTTTCAGGTCTGGCAGCTTCCTTGTGGGAGAAGGAGCCAGACGTTTGCCTTTTCAGAAAAAGTTTCTGCCGAGAACGAGCACCGTGACATGCTGAGTCTCTGGGAAAGCAGAGATCCCCAGTGCTGTTGCGGCTAAAGATAGGCTGCAGGGGGATAGTGAAGACCTGCAAGAGCTTTCAGGGCTGGCAGCTTCCTTGTGGGAGAAGGAGCCAGACGTTTGCCTTTTCAGAAAAAGTTTCTGCCGAGAACGAGCACCGTGACATGCTGAGTCTCTGGGAAAGCAGAGATCCCCAGTGCTGTTGCGGCTAAAGATAGGCTGCAGGGGGACGGTGAAGACCAGCAAGATCATTCAGGGCTGGCAGCTTCCGTGTGGGAGAAGGAGCCAGACGTTTGCCTTTTCAGAAAAAGTTTCTGCCGAGAACGAGCACCGTGACATGCTGAGTCTCTGGGAAAGCAGAGATCCCCAGTGCTGTTGCGGCTAAAGATAGGCTGCAGGGGGACGGTGAAGACCAGCAAGATCTTTCAGGGCTGGCAGCTTCCGTGTGGGAGAAGGAGCCAGACGTTTGCCTTTTCAGAAAAAGTTTCTGCCGAGAACGAGCACCGTGACATGCTGAGTCTCTGGGAAAGCAGAGATCCCCAGTGCTGTTGCGGCTAAAGATAGGCTGCAGGGGGATGGTGAAGATCTGCAAGATCTTTCAAGTCTGGCAGCTTCTGTGTGGGAGAAGGAGCCAGACGTTTGCCTTTTCAGAAAAAGTTTCTGCCGAGAACGAGCACCGTGACATGCTGAGTCTCTGGGAAAGCAGAGATCCCCAGTGCTGTTGCGGCTAAAGATAGGCTGCAGGGGCACGGTGAAGACCAGCAAGATCTTTCAGGGCTGGCAGCTTCCTTGTGGGAGAAGGAGCCAGACGTTTGCCTTTTCAGAAAAAGTTTCTTCCGAGAACGAGCACCGTGACATGCTGAGTCTCTGGGAAAGCAGAGATCCCCAGTGCTGTTGCGGCTAAAGATAGGCTGCAGGGGGAAGGTGAAGACCAGCAAGATCTTTCAGGGCTGGCAGCTTCCGTGTGGGAGAAGGAGCCAGACGTTTGCCTTTTCAGAAAAAGTTTCTGCCGAGAACGAGCACCGTGACATGCTGAGTCTCTGGGAAAGCAGAGATCCCCAGTGCTGTTGCGGCTAAAGATAGGCTGCAGGGGGACGGTGAAGACCTGCAAGATCTTTCAGGGCTGGCAGCTTCCGTGTGGGAGAAGGAGCCAGACGTTTGCCTTTTCAGAAAAAGTTTCTGCCGAGAACGAGCACCGTGACATGCTGAGTCTCTGGGAAAGCAGAGATCCCCAGTGCTGTTGCGGCTAAAGATAGGCTGCAGGGGGACGGTGAAGACCAGCAAGATCTTTCAGGGCTGGCAGCTTCCGTGTGGGAGAAGGAGCCAGACGTTTGCCTTTTCAGAAAAAGTTTCTGCCGAGAACGAGCACCGTGATATGCTGAGTCTCTGGGAAAGCAGAGATCCCCAGTGCTGTTGCGGCTAAAGATAGGCTGCAGGGGGACGGTGAAGACCAGCAAGATCTTTCAGGGCTGGCAGCTTCCGTGTGGGAGAAGGAGCCAGACGTTTGCCTTTTCAGAAAAAGTTTCTGCCGAGAACGAGCACCGTGACATGCTGAGTCTCTGGGAAAGCAGAGATCCCCAGTGCTGTTGCGGCTAAAGATAGGCTGCAGGGGGATGGTGAAGATCTGCAAGATCTTTCAGGTCTGGCAGCTTCTGTGTGGGAGAAGGAGCCAGACGTTTGCCTTTTCAGAAAAAGTTTCTGCCGAGAACGAGCACCGTGACATGCTGAGTCTCTGGGAAAGCAGAGATCCCCAGTGCTGTTGCGGCTAAAGATAGGCTGCAGGGGCACGGTGAAGACCAGCAAGATCTTTCAGGGCTGGCAGCTTCCTTGTGGGAGAAGGAGCCAGACGTTTGCCTTTTCAGAAAAAGTTTCTGCCGAGAACGAGCACCGTGACATGCTGAGTCTCTGGGAAAGCAGAGATCCCCAGTGCTGTTGCAGCTAAATATAGGCTGCAGGGGGACGGTGAAGACCTGCAAGATCTTTCAGGGCTGGCACCTTCCGTGTGGGAGAAGGAGCCAGACGTTTGCCTTTTCAGAAAAAGTTTCTGCCGAGAACGAGCACCGTGATATGCTGAGTCTCTGGGAAAGCAGAGATCCCCAGTGCTGTTGCGGCTAAAGATAGGCTGCAGGGGGACGGTGAAGACCAGCAAGATCTTTCAGGGCTGGCAGCTTCCTTGTGGGAGAAGGAGCCAGACGTTTGCCTTTTCAGAAAAAGTTTCTGCCGAGAACGAGCACCGTGACATGCTGAGTCTCTGGGAAAGCAGAGATCCCCAGTGCTGTTGCGGCTAAAGATAGGCTGCAGGGGGACGGTGAAGACCAGCAAGATCTTTCAGGGCTGGCAGCTTCCGTGTGGGAGAAGGAGCCAGACGTTTGCCTTTTCAGAAAAAGTTTCTGCCGAGAACGAGCACCGTGACATGCTGAGTCTCTAGGAAAGCAGAGATCCCCAGTGCTGTTGCGGCTAAAGATAGGCTGCAGGGGGACGGTGAAGACCAGCAAGATCTTTCAGGGCTGGCAGCTTCCGTGTGGGAGAAGG
Source organism: Astur gentilis (assembly GCF_929443795.1). NCBI lineage: Eukaryota > Metazoa > Chordata > Aves > Accipitriformes > Accipitridae > Astur > Astur gentilis. Next base: position 37,467,532 of record NC_064918.1, read on the forward strand.
AGCCAGACGTTTGCCTTTTCAGAAAAAGTTTCTGCCGAGAACGAGCACCGTGACATGCTGAGTCTCTGGGAAAGCAGAGATACCCAGTGCTGTTGCGGCTAAAGATAGGCTGCAGGGGGACGGTGAAGACCAGCACGATCTTTCAGGGCTGGCAGCTTCCTTGTCGGAGAAGGAGCCAGACGTTTGCCTTTTCAGAAAAAGTTTCTGCCGAGAACGAGCACCGTGACATGCTGAGTCTCTGGGAAAGCAGAGATCCCCAGTGCTGTTGCGGCTAAAGATAGGCTGCAGAGGGACGGTGAGGACCAGCAAGATCTTTCAGGTCTGGCAGCTTCCTTGTGGGAGAAGGAGCCAGACGTTTGCCTTTTCAGAAAAAGTTTCTGCCGAGAACGAGCACCGTGACATGCTGAGTCTCTGGGAAAGCAGAGATCCCCAGTGCTGTTGCGGCTAAAGATAGGCTGCAGGGGGATAGTGAAGACCTGCAAGAGCTTTCAGGGCTGGCAGCTTCCTTGTGGGAGAAGGAGCCAGACGTTTGCCTTTTCAGAAAAAGTTTCTGCCGAGAACGAGCACCGTGACATGCTGAGTCTCTGGGAAAGCAGAGATCCCCAGTGCTGTTGCGGCTAAAGATAGGCTGCAGGGGGACGGTGAAGACCAGCAAGATCATTCAGGGCTGGCAGCTTCCGTGTGGGAGAAGGAGCCAGACGTTTGCCTTTTCAGAAAAAGTTTCTGCCGAGAACGAGCACCGTGACATGCTGAGTCTCTGGGAAAGCAGAGATCCCCAGTGCTGTTGCGGCTAAAGATAGGCTGCAGGGGGACAGTGAAGACCAGCAAGATCTTTCAGGGCTCGCAGCTCCGTGTGGGAGAAGGAGCCAGACGTTTGCCTTTTCAGAAAAAGTTTCTGACGAGAAAAAGCACCGTGATATGCTGAGTCTCTGGGAAAGCAGAGATCCCCAGTGATGTTGCGGCTAAAGATAGGCTGCAGGGGGATGGTGAAGACCTGCAAGATCTTTCAGGGCTGGCAGCATCCTTGTGGGAGAAGGAGCCAGACGTTTGCCTTTTCAGAAAAAGTTTCTGCCGAGAACGAGCACCGTGACATGCTGAGTCTCTGGGAAAGCAGAGATCCCCAGTGCTGTTGCGGCTAAAGATAGGCTGCAGGGGGATAGTGAAGACCTGCAAGAGCTTTCAGGGCTGGCAGCTTCCTTGTTGGAGAAGGAGCCAGACGTTTGCCTTTTCAGAGAAAGTTTCTGCCGAGAACGAGCACCGTGACATGCTGAGTCTCTGGGAAAGCAGAGATCCACAGTGCTGTTGCGGCTAAAGATAGGCTGCAGGGGGACGGTGAAGACCAGCAAGATCTTTCAGGGCTGGCAGCTTCCTTGTGGGAGAAGGAGCCAGACGTTTGCCTTTTCAGAAAAAGTTTCTGCCGAGAACGAGCACCGTGACATGCTGAGTCTCTGGGAAAGCAGAGATCCCCAGTGCTGTTGCGGCTAAAGATAGGCTGCAGGGGGACGGTGAAGACCAGCAAGATCTTTCAGGGCTGGCAGCTTCCGTGTGGGAGAAGGAGCCAGACGTTTGCCTTTTCAGAAAAAGTTTCTGCCGAGAACGAGCACCGTGACATGCTGAGTCTCTGGGAAAGCAGAGATCCCCAGTGCTGTTGCGGCTAATGATAGGCTGCAGGGGGATGGTGAAGATCTGCAAGATCTTTCAGGTCTGGCAGCTTCTGTGTGGGAGAAGGAGCCAGACGTTTGCCTTTTCAGAAAAAGTTTCTGCCGAGAACGAGCACCGTGACATGCTGAGTCTCTGGGAAAGCAGAGATCCCCAGTGCTGTTGCGGCTAAAGATAGGCTGCAGGGGCACGGTGAAGACCAGCAAGATCTTTCAGGGCTGGCAGCTTCCTTGTGGGAGAAGGAGCCAGACGTTTGCCTTTTCAGAAAAAGTTTCTGCCGAGAACGAGCACCGTGACATGCTGAGTCTCTGGGAAAGCAGAGATCCCCAGTGCTGTTGCAGCTAAAGATAGGCTGCAGGGGGACGGTGAAGACCTGCAAGATCTTTCAGGGCTGGCACCTTCCGTGTGGGAGAAGGAGCCAGACGTTTGCCTTTTCAGAAAAAGTTTCTGCCGAGAACGAGCACCGTGATATGCTGAGTCTCTGGGAAAGCAGAGATCCCCAGTGCTGTTGCGGCTAAAGATAGGCTGCAGGGGGACGGTGAAGACCAGCAAGATCTTTCAGGGCTGGCAGCTTCCTTGTGGGAGAAGGAGCCAGACGTTTGCCTTTTCAGAAAAAGTTTCTGCCGAGAACGAGCACCGTGACATGCTGAGTCTCTGGGAAAGCAGAGATCCCCAGTGCTGTTGCGGCTAAAGATAGGCTGCAGGGGGACGGTGAAGACCAGCAAGATCTTTCAGGGCTGGCAGCTTCCGTGTGGGAGAAGGAGCCAGACGTTTGCCTTTTCAGAAAAAGTTTCTGCCGAGAACGAGCACCGTGACATGCTGAGTCTCTGGGAAAGCAGAGATCCCCAGTGCTGTTGCGGCTAAAGATAGGCTGCAGGGGGACGGTGAAGACCAGCAAGATCTTTCAGGGCTGGCAGCTTCCGTGTGGGAGAAGGAGCCAGACGTTTGCCTTTTCAGAAAAAGTTTCTGCCGAGAACGAGCACCGTGACATGCTGAGTCTCTGGGAAAGCAGAGATACCCAGTGCTGTTGCGGCTAAAGATAGGCTGCAGGGGGACGGTGAAGACCAGCAAGATCTTTCAGGGCTGGCAGCTTCCTTGTCGGAGAAGGAGCCAGACGTTTGCCTTTTCAGAAAAAGTTTCTGCCGAGAACGAGCACCGTGACATGCTGAGTCTCTGGGAAAGCAGAGATCCCCAGTGCTGTTGCGGCTAAAGATAGGCTGCAGAGGGACGGTGAGGACCAGCAAGATCTTTCAGGTCTGGCAGCTTCCTTGTGGGAGAAGGAGCCAGACGTTTGCCTTTTCAGAAAAAGTTTCTGCCGAGAACGAGCACCGTGACATGCTGAGTCTCTGGGAAAGCAGAGATCCCCAGTGCTGTTGCGGCTAAAGATAGGCTGCAGGGGGACGGTGAAGACCAGCAAGATCATTCAGGGCTGGCACCTTCCGTGTGGGAGAAGGAGCCAGACGTTTGCCTTTTCAGAAAAAGTTTCTGCCGAGAACGAGCACCGTGACATGCTGAGTCTCTGGGAAAGCAGAGATCCCCAGTGCTGTTGCGGCTAAAGATAGGCTGCAGGGGGGACAGTGAAGACCAGCAAGATCTTTCAGGGCTCGCAGCTCCGTGTGGGAGAAGGAGCCAGACGTTTGCCTTTTCAGAAAAAGTTTCTGACGAGAAAAAGCACCGTGATATGCTGAGTCTCTGTGAAAGCAGAGATCCCCAGTGATGTTGCGGCTAAAGATAGGCTGCAGGGGGATGGTGAAGACCTGCAAGATCTTTCAGGGCTGGCAGCATCCTTGTGGGAGAAGGAGCCAGACGTTTGCCTTTTCAGAAAAAGTTTCTGCCGAGAACGAGCACCGTGACATGCTGAGTCTACGGGAAAGCAGAGATCCCCAGTGCTGTTGCGGCTAAAGATAGGCTGCAGGGGGATAGTGAAGACCTGCAAGAGCTTTCAGGGCTGGCAGCTTCCTTGTTGGAGAAGGAGCCAGACGTTTGCCTTTTCAGAGAAAGTTTCTGCCGAGAACGAGCACCGTGACATGCTGAGTCTCTGGGAAAGCAGAGATCCCCAGTGCTGTTGCGGCTAAAGATAGGCAGCAGGGGGACGGTGAAGACCAGCAAGATCATTCAGGGCTGGCACCTTCCGTGTGGGAGAAGGAGCCAGACGTTTGCCTTTTCAGAATAAGTTTCTGCCGAGAACGAGCACCGTGACATGCTGAGTCTCTGGGAAAGCAGAGATCCCCAGTGCTGTTGCGGCTAAAGATAGGCTGCAGGGGGACGGTGAAGACCAGCAAGATCTTTCAGGGCTGGCAGCTTCCGTGTGGGAGAAGGAGCCAGACGTTTGCCTTTTCAGAAAAAGTTTCTGCCGAGAACGAGCACCGTGACATGCTGAGTCTCTGGGAAAGCAGAGATCCCCAGTGCTGTTGTGGCTAAAGATAGGCTGCAGGCGGACGGTGAAGACCTGCAAGATCTTTCAGGGCTGGCAGCATCCTTGTGGGAGAAGGAGCCAGACGTTTGCCTTTTCAGAAAAAGTTTCTGCCGAGAACGAGCACCGTGACATGCTGAGTCTCTGGGAAAACAGAGATCCCCAGTGCTGTTGCGGCTAAAGATAGGCTGCAGGGAGACGGTGAAGACCTGCAAGATCTTTCAGGGCTGGCAGCTTCCGGGTGGGAGAAGGAGCCAGACGTTTGCCGTTTCAGAAAAAGTTTCTGCCGAGAACGAGCACCGTGACATGCTGAGTCTCTGGGAAAGCAGAGATCCCCAGTGCTGTTGCGGCTAAAGATAGGCTGCAGGGGGATAGTGAAGACCTGCAAGAGCTTTCAGGGCTGGCAGCTTCCTTGTGGGAGAAGGAGCCAGACGTTTGCCTTTTCAGAGAAAGTTTCTGCCGAGGACGACCACCGTGACATGCTGAGTCTCTGGGAAAGCAGAGATCCCCAGTGCTGTTGCGGCTAAAGATAGGCAGCAGGGGGACGGTGAAGACCAGCAAGATCTTTCAGGGCTGGCACCTTCCGTGTGGGAGAAGGAGCCAGACGTTTGCCTTTTCAGAAAAAGTTTCTGCCGAGAACGAGCACCGTGACATGCTGAGTCTCTGGGAAAGCAGAGATCCCCAGTGCTGTTGCGGCTAAAGATAGGCTGCAGGGGGACGGTGAAGACCTGCAAGATCTTTCAGGGCTGGCAGCTTCCGTGTGGGAGAACGAGCCAGACGTTTGCCTTTTCAGAAAAAGTTTCTGCCGAGAAAGAGCACCGTGACATGCTGAGTCTCTGGGAAAGCAGAGATCCCCAGTGCTGTTGCGGCTAAAGATAGGCTGCAGGGGGACGGTGAAGACCAGCAAGATCTTTCAGGGCTGGCACCTTCAGTGTGGGAGAAGGAGCCAGACGTTTGCCTTTTCAGAAAAAGTTTCTGCCGAGAACGAGCACCGTGATATGCTGAGTCTCTGGGAAAGCAGAGATCCCCAGTGCTGTTGCGGCTAAAGATAGTCTGCAGGGGGACGGTGAAGACCAGCAAGATCTTTCAGGGCTGGCAGCTTCCGTGTGGGAGAAGGAGCCAGACGTTTGCCTTTTCAGAAAAAGTTTCTGCCGAGAACGAGCACCGTGACATGCTGAGTCTCTGGGAAAGCAGAGATCCCCAGTGCTGTTGCGGCTAAAGATAGGCTGCAGGGGGACGGTGAAGACCAGCAAGATCTTTCAGGGCTGGCAGCTTCCGTGTGGGAGAAGGAGCCAGACGTTTGCCTTTTCAGAAAAAGTTTCTGCCGAGAACGAGCACCGTGACATGCTGAGTCTCTGGGAAAGCAGACATCCCCAGTGCTGTTGCGGCTAAAGATAGGCTGCAGGGGGATGGTGAAGATCTGCAAGATCTTTCAGGTCTGGCAGCATCTGTGTGGGAGAAGGAGCCAGACGTTTGCCTTTTCAGAAAAAGTTTCTGCCGAGAACGAGCACCGTGACATGCTGAGTCTCTGGGAAAGCAGAGATCCCCAGTGCTGTTGCGGCTAAAGATAGGCTGCAGGGGCACGGTGAAGACCAGCAAGATCTTTCAGGGCTGGCAGCATCCTTGTGGGAGAAGGAGCCAGACGTTTGCCTTTTCAGAAAAAGTTTCTGCCGAGAACGAGCACCGTGATATGCTGAGTCTCTGGGAAAGCAGAGATCCCCAGTGCTGTTGCGGCTAAAGATAGGCTGCAGGGGGATGGTGAAGATCTGCAAGATCTTTCAGGTCTGGCAGCTTCTGTGTGGGAGAAGGAGCCAGACGTTTGCCTTTTCAGAAAAAGTTTCTGCCCAGAACGAGCACCGTGACATGCTGAGTCTCTGGGAAAGCAGAGATCCCCAGTGCTGTTGCGGCTAAAGATAGGCTGCAGGGGCACGGTGAAGACCAGCAAGATCCTTCAGGGCTGGCAGCTTCCTTGTGGGAGAAGGAGCCAGACGTTTGCCTTTTCAGAAAAAGTTTCTGCCGAGAACGAGCACCGTGACATGCTGAGTCTCTGGGAAAGCAGAGATCCCCAGTGCTGTTGCAGCTAAAGATAGGCTGCAGGGGGACGGTGAAGACCAGCAAGATCTTTCAGGGCTGGCACCTTCCGTGTGGGAGAAGGAGCCAGACGTTTGCCTTTTCAGAAAAAGTTTCTGCCGAGAACGAGCACCGTGACATGCTGAGTCTCTGGGAAAGCAGAGATCCCCAGTGCTGTTGCGGCTAAAGATAGGCTGCAGGGGGACGGTGAAGACCTGCAAGATCTTTCAGGGCTGGCACCTTCCTTGTGGGAGAAGGAGCCAGACGTTTGCCTTTTCAGAAGAAGTTTCTGCCGAGAACGAGCACCGTGACATGCTGAGTCTCTGGGAAAGCAGAGATCCCCAGTGCTGTTGCGGCTAAAGATAGGCTGCAGGGGGACGGTGAAGACCTGCAAGATCTTTCAGGGCTGGCACCTTCCGTGTGGGAGAAGGAGCCAGACGTTTGCCTTTTCAGAAAAAGTTTCTGCCGAGAACGAGCACCGTGATATGCTGAGTCTCTGGGAAAGCAGAGATCCCCAGTGCTGTTGCGGCTAAAGATAGGCTGCAGGGGGACGGTGAAGACCTGCAAGATCTTTCAGGGCTGGCACCTTCCTTGTGGGAGAAGGAGCCAGACGTTTGCCTTTTCAGAAAAAGTTTCTGCCGAGAACGAGCACCGTGACATGCTGAGTCTCTGGGAAAGCAGAGATCCCCAGTGCTGTTGCGGCTAAAGATAGCCTGCAGGGGGACGGTGAAGACCAGCAAGATCTTTCAGGGCTGGCACCTTCCGTGTGGGAGAAGGAGCCAGACGTTTGCCTTTTCAGAAAAAGTTTCTGACGAGAAAAAGCACCGTGATATGCTGAGTCTCTGGGAAAGCAGAGATCCCCAGTGCTGTTGCGGCTAAAGATAGGCGGAAGGGGGACGGTGAAGACCTGCAAGATCTTTCAGGGCTGGCAGCATCCTTGTGGGAGAAGGAGCCAGACGTTTGCCTTTTCAGAAAAAGTTTCTGCCGAGAACGAGCACCGTGACATGCTGAGTCTCTGGGAAAGCAGAGATCCCCAGTGCTGTTGCGGCTAAAGATAGGCTGCAGGGGGACGGTGAAGATCTGCAAGATCTTTCAGGGCTGGCACCTTCCGTGTGGGAGAAGGAGCCAGACGTTTGCCTTTTCAGAAAAAGTTTCTGCCGAGAACGAGCACCGTGACATGCTGAGTCTACGGGAAAGCAGAGATCCCCAGTGCTGTTGCGGCTAAAGATAGGCTGCAGGGGGAGAGTGAAGACCTGCAAGAGCTTTCAGGGCTGGCAGCTTCCTTGTGGGAGAAGGAGCCAGACGTTTGCCTTTTCAGAAAAAGTTTCTGCCGAGAACGAGCACCGTGACATGCTGAGTCTCTGGGAAAGCAGAGATCCCCAGTGCTGTTGCGGCTAAAGATAGGCTGCAGGGGGACGGTGAAGACCAGCAAGATCTTTCAGGTCTGGCAGCTTCCGTGTGGGAGAAGGAGCCAGACGTTTGCCTTTTCAGAAAAAGTTTCTGCCGAGAACGAGCACCGTGACATGCTGAGTCTCTGGGAAAGCAGAGATCCCGAGTGCTGTTGCGGCTAAAGATAGGCTGCAGGGGGACGGTGAAGATCTGCAAGATCTTTCAGGTCTGGCAGCTTCCTTGTGGGAGAAGGAGCCAGACGTTTGCCTTTTCAGAAAAAGTTTCTGCCGAGAACGAGCACCGTGACATGCTGAGTCTCTGGGAAAGCAGAGATCCACAGTGCTGTTGCGGCTAAAGATAGGCTGCAGGGGGACGGTGAAGACCAGCAAGATCTTTCAGGGCTGGCAGCTTCCTTGTGGGAGAAGGAGCCAGACGTTTGCCTTTTCAGAAAAAGTTTCTGCCGAGAACGAGCACCGTGACATGCTGAGTCTCTGGGAAAACAGAAATCCCCAGTGCTGTTGCGGCTAAAGATAGCCTGCAGGGGGACGGTGAAGACCTGCAAGATCTTTCAGGGCTGGCACCTTCCGTGTGGGAGAAGGAGCCAGACGTTTGCCTTTTCAGAAAAAGTTTCTGCCGAGAACGAGCACCGTGACATGCTGAGTCTCTGGGAAAGCAGAGATCCCCAGTGCTGTTGCGGCTAAAGATAGGCTGCAGGGGGACGGTGAAGACCTGCAAGATCTTTCAGGGCTGGCACCTTCCGTGTGGGAGAAGGAGCCAGACGTTTGCCTTTTCAGAAAAAGTTTCTGCCGAGAACGAGCACCGTGATATGCTGAGTCTCTGGGAAAGCAGAGATCCCCAGTGCTGTTGCGGCTAAAGATAGGCTGCAGGGGGACGGTGAAGACCTGCAAGATCTTTCAGGGCTGGCACCTTTCTCGTGGGAGAAGGAGCCAGACGTTTGCCTTTTCAGAAAAAGTTTCTGCCGAGAACGAGCACCGTGACATGCTGAGTCTCTGGGAAAGCAGAGATCCCCAGTGCTGTTGCGGCTAAAGATAGGCTGCAGGGGGACGGTGAAGACCAGCAAGATCTTTCAGGTCTGGCAGCTTCCGTGTGGGAGAAGGAGCCAGACGTTTGCCATTTCAGAAAAAGTTTCTGCCGAGAACGAGCACCGTGACATGCTGAGTCTCTGGGAAAGCAGAGATCCCGAGTGCTGTTGCGGCTAAAGATAGGCTGCAGGGGGACGGTGAAGATCTGCAAGATCTTTCAGGTCTGGCAGCTTCTGTGTGGGAGAAGGAGCCATACGTTTGCCTTTTCAGAAAAAGTTTCTGCCGAGAACGAGCACCGTGACATGCTGAGTCTCTGGGAAAGCAGAGATCCACAGTGCTGTTGCGGCTAAAGATAGGCTGCAGGGGGACGGTGAAGACCAGCAAGATCTTTCAGGGCTGGCAGCTTCCTTGTGGGAGAAGGAGCCAGACGTTTGCCTTTTCAGAAAAAGTTTCTGCCGAGAACGAGCACCGTGACATGCTGAGTCTCTGGGAAAACAGAAATCCCCAGTGCTGTTGCGGCTAAAGATAGCCTGCAGGGGGACGGTGAAGACCTGCAAGATCTTTCAGGGCTGGCAGCTTCCGTGTGGGAGAAGGAGCCAGACGTTTGCCTTTTCAGAAAAAGTTTCTGCCGAGAACGAGCACCGTGACATGCTGAGTCTCTGGGAAAGCAGAGATCCCCAGTGCTGTTGCGGCTAAAGATAGGCTGCAGGGGGACGGTGAAGACCTGCAAGATCTTTCAGGGCTGGCACCTTCCGTGTGGGAGAAGGAGCCAGACGTTTGCCTTTTCAGAAAAAGTTTCTGCCGAGAACGAGCACCGTGATATGCTGAGTCTCTGGGAAAGCAGAGATCCCCAGTGCTGTTGCGGCTAAAGATAGGCTGCAGGGGGACGGTGAAGACCTGCAAGATCTTTCAGGGCTGGCACCTTCCTTGTGGGAGAAGGAGCCAGACGTTTGCCTTTTCAGAAAAAGTTTCTGCCGAGAACGAGCACCGTGACATGCTGAGTCTCTGGGAAAGCAGAGATCCCCAGTGCTGTTGCGGCTAAAGATAGCCTGCAGGGGGACGGTGAAGACCAGCAAGATCTTTCAGGGCTGGCAGCTTCCGTGTGGGAGAAGGAGCCAGACGTTTGCCTTTTCAGAAAAAGTTTCTGACGAGAAAAAGCACCGTGATATGCTGAGTCTCTGGGAAAGCAGAGATCCCCAGTGCTGTTGCGGCTAAAGATAGGCGGAAGGGGGACGGTGAAGACCTGCAAGATCTTTCAGGGCTGGCAGCATCCTTGTGGGAGAAGGAGCCAGACGTTTGCCTTTTCAGAAAAAGTTTCTGCCGAGAACGAGCACCGTGACATGCTGAGTCTCTGGGAAAACAGAGATCCCCAGTGCTGTTGCGGCTAAAGATAGGCTGCAGGGGGACGGTGAAGATCTGCAAGATCTTTCAGGGCTGGCACCTTCCGTGTGGGAGAAGGAGCCAGACGTTTGCCTTTTCAGAAAAAGTTTCTGCCGAGAACGAGCACCGTGACATGCTGAGTCTACGGGAAAGCAGAGATCCCCAGTGCTGTTGCGGCTAAAGATAGGCTGCAGGGGGATAGTGAAGACCTGCAAGAGCTTTCAGGGCTGGCAGCTTCCTTGTGGGAGAAGGAGCCAGACGTTTGCCTTTTCAGAAAAAGTTTCTGCCGAGAACGAGCACCGTGACATGCTGAGTCTCTGGGAAAGCAGAGATCCCCAGTGCTGTTGCGGCTAAAGATAGGCTGCAGGGGGACGGTGAAGACCAGCAAGATCTTTCAGGTCTGGCAGCTTCCGTGTGGGAGAAGGAGCCAGACGTTTGCCTTTTCAGAAAAAGTTTCTGCCGAGAACGAGCACCGTGACATGCTGAGTCTCTGGGAAAGCAGAGATCCCGAGTGCTGTTGCGGCTAAAGATAGGCTGCAGGGGGACGGTGAAGATCTGCAAGATCTTTCAGGGCTGGCAGCTTCTGTGTGGGAGAAGGAGCCATACGTTTGCCTTTTCAGAAAAAGTTTCTGCCGAGAACGAGCACCGTGACATGCTGAGTCTCTGGGAAAGCAGAGATCCCCAGTGCTGTTGCGGCTAAAGATAGGCTGCAGGGGGACGGTGAAGACCAGCAAGATCTTTCAGGGCTGACAGCTTCCTTGTGGGAGAAGGAGCCAGACGTTTGCCTTTTCAGAAAAAGTTTCTGCCGAGAACGAGCACCGTGACATGCTGAGTCTCTGGGAAAACAGAAATCCCCAGTGCTGTTGCGGCTAAAGATAGCCTGCAGGGGGACGGTGAAGACCTGCAAGATCTTTCAGGGCTGGCAGCTTCCGTGTGGGAGAAGGAGCCAGACGTTTGCCTTTTCAGAAAAAGTTTCTGCCGAGAACGAGCACCGTGATATGCTGAGTCTCTGGGAAAGCAGAGATCCCCAGTGCTGTTGCGGCTAAAGATAGGCTGCAGGGGGACGGTGAAGACCTGCAAGATCTTTCAGGGCTGGCAGCTTCCTTGTGGGAGAAGGAGCCAGACGTTTGCCTTTTCAGAAAAAGTTTCTGCCGAGAACGAGCACCGTGACATGCTGAGTCTCTGGGAAAGCAGAGATCCCCAGTGCTGTTGCGGCTAAAGATAGGCTGCAGGGGGATGGTGAAGATCTGCAAGATCTTTCAGGTCTGGCAGCTTCTGTGTGGGAGAAGGAGCCAGACGTTTGCCTTTTCAGAAAAAGTTTCTGCCGAGAACGAGCACCGTGACATGCTGAGTCTCTGGGAAAGCAGAGATCCCCAGTGCTGTTGCGGCTAAAGATAGGCTGCAGGGGGACGGTGAAGACCAGCAAGATCTTTCAGGGCTGGCAGCTTCCGTGTGGGAGAAGGAGCCAGACGTTTGCCTTTTCAGAAAAAGTTTCTGCCGAGAACGAGCACCGTGACATGCTGAGTCTCTGGGAAAGCAGAGATCCCCAGTGCTGTTGCGGCTAAAGATAGCCTGCAGGGGGACGGTGAAGACCTGCAAGATCTTTCAGGGCTGGCACCTTCCGTGTGGGAGAAGGAGCCAGACGTTTGCCTTTTCAGAAAAAGTTTCTGCCGAGAACGAGCACCGTGATATGCTGAGTCTCTGGGAAAGCAGAGATCCCCAGTGCTGTTGCGGCTAAAGATAGGCTGCAGGGGGACGGTGAAGACCTGCAAGATCTTTCAGGGCTGGCAGCTTCCTTGTGGGAGAAGGAGCCAGACGTTTGCCTTTTCAGAAAAAGTTTCTGCCGAGAACGAGCACCGTGACATGCTGAGTCTCTGGGAAAGCAGAGATCCCCAGTGCTGTTGCGGCTAAAGATAGGCTGCAGGGGGACGGTGAAGACCAGCAAGATCTTTCAGGGCTGGCACCTTCAGTGTGGGAGAAGGAGCCAGACGTTTGCCTTTTCAGAAAAAGTTTCTGCCGAGAACGAGCACCGTGATATGCTGAGTCTCTGGGAAAGCAGAGATCCCCAGTGCTGTTGCGGCTAAAGATAGGCTGCAGGGGGACGGTGAAGACCAGCAAGATCTTTCAGGGCTGGCAGCTTCCGTGTGGGAGAAGGAGCCAGACGTTTGCCTTTTCAGAAAAAGTTTCTGCCGAGAACGAGCACCGTGACATGCTGAGTCTCTGGGAAAGCAGAGATCCCCAGTGCTGTTGCGGCTAAAGATAGGCTGCAGGGGGATGGTGAAGATCTGCAAGATCTTTCAGGTCTGGCAGCTTCTGTGTGGGAGAAGGAGCCAGACGTTTGCCTTTTCAGAAAAAGTTTCTGCCGAGAACGAGCACCGTGACATGCTGAGTCTCTGGGAAAGCAGAGATCCCCAGTGCTGTTGCGGCTAAAGATAGGCTGCAGGGGGACGGTGAAGACCAGCAAGATCTTTCAGGTCTGGCAGCTTCCGTGTGGGAGAAGGAGCCAGACGTTTGCCTTTTCAGAAAAAGTTTCTGCCGAGAACGAGCACCGTGACATGCTGAGTCTCTGGGAAAGCAGAGATCCCCAGTGCTGTTGCGGCTAAAGATAGGCTGCAGGGGGACGGTGAAGACCTGCAAGATCTTTCAGGGCTGGCACCTTCCGTGTGGGAGAAGGAGCCAGACGTTTGCCTTTTCAGAAAAAGTTTCTGCCGAGAACGAGCACCGTGACATGCTGAGTCTCTGGGAAAGCAGAGATCCCCAGTGCTGTTGCGGCTAAAGATAGCCTGCAGGGGGACGGTGAAGACCAGCAAGATCTTTCAGGGCTGGCACCTTCAGTGTGGGAGAAGGAGCCAGACGTTTGCCTTTTCAGAAAAAGTTTCTGCCGAGAACGAGCACCGTGACATGCTGAGTCTCTGGGAAAGCAGAGATCCCCAGTGCTGTTGTGGCTAAAGATAGGCTGCAGGGGGACGGTGAAGACCAGCAAGATCTTTCAGGGCTGGCAGCTTCCTTGTGGGAGAAGGAGCCAGACGTTTGCCTTTTCAGAAAAAGTTTCTGCCGAGAACGAGCACCGTGACATGCTGAGTCTCTGGGAAAACAGAGATCCCCAGTGCTGTTGCGGCTAAAGATAGGCTGCAGGGGGACGGTGAAGACCTGCAAGATCTTTCAGGGCTGGCACCTTCCGTGGGGGAGAAGGAGCCAGACGTTTGCCTTTTCAGAAAAAGTTTCTGCCGAGAACGAGCACCGTGACATGCTGAGTCTCTGGGAAAGCAGAGATCCCCAGTGCTGTTGCGGCTAAAGATAGGCTGCAGGGGGACGGTGAAGACCTGCAAGATCTTTCAGGGCTGGCACCTTCCTTGTGGGAGAAGGAGCCAGACGTTTGCCTTTTCAGAAAAAGTTTCTGCCGAGAACGAGCACCGTGACATGCTGAGTCTCTGGGAAAGCAGAGATCCCCAGTGCTGTTGCGGCTAAAGATAGCCTGCAGGGGGACGGTGAAGACCAGCAAGATCTTTCAGGGCTGGCACCTTCAGTGTGGGAGAAGGAGCCAGACGTTTGCCTTTTCAGAAAAAGTTTCTGCCGAGAACGAGCACCGTGATATGCTGAGTCTCTGGGAAAGCAGAGATCCCCAGTGCTGTTGCGGCTAAAGATAGGCTGCAGGGGGACGGTGAAGACCAGCAAGATCTTTCAGGGCTGGCAGCTTCCGTGTGGGAGAAGGAGCCAGACGTTTGCCTTTTCAGAAAAAGTTTCTGCCGAGAACGAGCACCGTGATATGCTGAGTCTCTGGGAAAGCAGAGATCCCCAGTGCTGTTGCGGCTAAAGATAGGCTGCAGGGGGACGGTGAAGACCTGCAAGATCTTTCAGGGCTGGCACCTTCCTTGTGGGAGAAGGAGCCAGACGTTTGCCTTTTCAGAAAAAGTTTCTGCCGAGAACGAGCACCGTGACATGCTGAGTCTCTGGGAAAGCAGAGATCCCCAGTGCTGTTGCGGCTAAAGATAGCCTGCAGGGGGACGGTGAAGACCAGCAAGATCTTTCAGGGCTGGCACCTTCAGTGTGGGAGAAGGAGCCAGACGTTTGCCTTTTCAGAAAAAGTTTCTGCCGAGAACGAGCACCGTGATATGCTGAGTCTCTGGGAAAGCAGAGATCCCCAGTGCTGTTGCGGCTAAAGATAGGCTGCAGGGGGACGGTGAAGACCAGCAAGATCTTTCAGGGCTGGCAGCTTCCGTGTGGGAGAAGGAGCCAGACGTTTGCCTTTTCAGAAAAAGTTTCTGCCGAGAACGAGCACCGTGACATGCTGAGTCTCTGGGAAAGCAGAGATCCCCAGTGCTGTTGCGGCTAAAGATAGGCTGCAGGGGGACGGTGAAGACCAGCAAGATCTTTCAGGGCTGGCAGCTTCCTTGTGGGAGAAGGAGCCAGACGTTTGCCTTTTCAGAAAAAGTTTCTGCCGAGAACGAGCACCGTGACATGCTGAGTCTCTGGGAAAGCAGAGATCCCCAGTGCTGTTGCGGCTAAAGATAGGCTGCAGGGGGACGGTGAAGACCTGCAAGATCTTTCAGGGCTGGCAGCTTCCGTGTGGGAGAAGGAGCCAGACGTTTGCCTTTTCAGAAAAAGTTTCTGCCGAGAACGAGCACCGTGATATGCTGAGTCTCTGGGAAAGCAGAGATCCCCAGTGCTGTTGCGGCTAAAGATAGGCGGAAGGGGGACGGTGAAGACCTGCAAGATCTTTCAGGGCTGGCAGCTTCCGTGTGGGAGAAGGAGCCAGACGTTTGCCTTTTCAGAAAAAGTTTCTGACGAGAAAAAGCACCGTGATATGCTGAGTCTCTGGGAAAGCAGAGATCCCCAGTGCTGTTGCGGCTAAAGATAGGCGGAAGGGGGACGGTGAAGACCTGCAAGATCTTTCAGGGCTGGCAGCATCCTTGTGGGAGAAGGAGCCAGACGTTTGCCTTTTCAGAAAAAGTTTCTGCCGAGAACGAGCACCGTGACATGCTGAGTCTCTGGGAAAACAGAGATCCCCAGTGCTGTTGCGGCTAAAGATAGGCTGCAGGGGGACGGTGAAGATCTGCAAGATCTTTCAGGGCTGGCACCTTCCGTGTGGGAGAAGGAGCCAGACGTTTGCCTTTTCAGAAAAAGTTTCTGCCGAGAACGAGCACCGTGACATGCTGAGTCTACGGGAAAGCAGAGATCCCCAGTGCTGTTGCGGCTAAAGATAGGCTGCAGGGGGATAGTGAAGACCTGCAAGAGCTTTCAGGGCTGGCAGCTTCCTTGTGGGAGAAGGAGCCAGACGTTTGCCTTTTCAGAAAAAGTTTCTGCCGAGAACGAGCACCGTGACATGCTGAGTCTCTGGGAAAGCAGAGATCCCCAGTGCTGTTGCGGCTAAAGATAGGCTGCAGGGGGACGGTGAAGACCAGCAAGATCTTTCAGGTCTGGCAGCTTCCGTGTGGGAGAAGGAGCCAGACGTTTGCCTTTTCAGAAAAAGTTTCTGCCGAGAACGAGCACCGTGACATGCTGAGTCTCTGGGAAAGCAGAGATCCCGAGTGCTGTTGTGGCTAAAGATAGGCTGCAGGGGGACGGTGAAGATCTGCAAGATCTTTCAGGTCTGGCAGCTTCTGTGTGGGAGAAGGAGCCATACGTTTGCCTTTTCAGAAAAAGTTTCTGCCGAGAACGAGCACCGTGACATGCTGAGTCTCTGGGAAAGCAGAGATCCACAGTGCTGTTGCGGCTAAAGATAGGCTGCAGGGGGACGGTGAAGACCAGCAAGATCTTTCAGGGCTGGCAGCTTCCTTGTGGGAGAAGGAGCCAGACGTTTGCCTTTTCAGAAAAAGTTTCTGCCGAGAACGAGCACCGTGACATGCTGAGTCTCTGGGAAAACAGAAATCCCCAGTGCTGTTGCGGCTAAAGATAGCCTGCAGGGGGACGGTGAAGACCTGCAAGATCTTTCAGGGCTGGCACCTTCCGTGTGGGAGAAGGAGCCAGACGTTTGCCTTTTCAGAAAAAGTTTCTGCCGAGAACGAGCACCGTGACATGCTGAGTCTCTGGGAAAGCAGAGATCCCCAGTGCTGTTGCGGCTAAAGATAGGCTGCAGGGGGACGGTGAAGACCTGCAAGATCTTTCAGGGCTGGCACCTTCCGTGTGGGAGAAGGAGCCAGACGTTTGCCTTTTCAGAAAAAGTTTCTGCCGAGAACGAGCACCGTGATATGCTGAGTCTCTGGGAAAGCAGAGATCCCCAGTGCTGTTGCGGCTAAAGATAGGCTGCAGGGGGACGGTGAAGACCTGCAAGATCTTTCAGGGCTGGCACCTTTCTCGTGGGAGAAGGAGCCAGACGTTTGCCTTTTCAGAAAAAGTTTCTGCCGAGAACGAGCACCGTGACATGCTGAGTCTCTGGGAAAGCAGAGATCCCCAGTGCTGTTGCGGCTAAAGATAGGCTGCAGGGGGACGGTGAAGACCAGCAAGATCTTTCAGGTCTGGCAGCTTCCGTGTGGGAGAAGGAGCCAGACGTTTGCCTTTTCAGAAAAAGTTTCTGCCGAGAACGAGCACCGTGACATGCTGAGTCTCTGGGAAAGCAGAGATCCCGAGTGCTGTTGCGGCTAAAGATAGGCTGCAGGGGGACGGTGAAGATCTGCAAGATCTTTCAGGTCTGGCAGCTTCTGTGTGGGAGAAGGAGCCATACGTTTGCCTTTTCAGAAAAAGTTTCTGCCGAGAACGAGCACCGTGACATGCTGAGTCTCTGGGAAAGCAGAGATCCACAGTGCTGTTGCGGCTAAAGATAGGCTGCAGGGGGACGGTGAAGACCAGCAAGATCTTTCAGGGCTGGCAGCTTCCTTGTGGGAGAAGGAGCCAGACGTTTGCCTTTTCAGAAAAAGTTTCTGCCGAGAACGAGCACCGTGACATGCTGAGTCTCTGGGAAAACAGAAATCCCCAGTGCTGTTGCGGCTAAAGATAGCCTGCAGGGGGACGGTGAAGACCTGCAAGATCTTTCAGGGCTGGCACCTTCCGTGTGGGAGAAGGAGCCAGACGTTTGCCTTTTCAGAAAAAGTTTCTGCCGAGAACGAGCACCGTGACATGCTGAGTCTCTGGGAAAGCAGAGATCCCCAGTGCTGTTGCGGCTAAAGATAGGCTGCAGGGGGACGGTGAAGACCTGCAAGATCTTTCAGGGCTGGCACCTTCCGTGTGGGAGAAGGAGCCAGACGTTTGCCTTTTCAGAAAAAGTTTCTGCCGAGAACGAGCACCGTGATATGCTGAGTCTCTGGGAAAGCAGAGATCCCCAGTGCTGTTGCGGCTAAAGATAGGCTGCAGGGGGACGGTGAAGACCTGCAAGATCTTTCAGGGCTGGCACCTTCCTTGTGGGAGAAGGAGCCAGACGTTTGCCTTTTCAGAAAAAGTTTCTGCCGAGAACGAGCACCGTGACATGCTGAGTCTCTGGGAAAGCAGAGATCCCCAGTGCTGTTGCGGCTAAAGATAGCCTGCAGGGGGACGGTGAAGACCAGCAAGATCTTTCAGGGCTGGCAGCTTCCGTGTGGGAGAAGGAGCCAGACGTTTGCCTTTTCAGAAAAAGTTTCTGACGAGAAAAAGCACCGTGATATGCTGAGTCTCTGGGAAAGCAGAGATCCCCAGTGCTGTTGCGGCTAAAGATAGGCGGAAGGGGGACGGTGAAGACCTGCAAGATCTTTCAGGGCTGGCAGCATCCTTGTGGGAGAAGGAGCCAGACGTTTGCCTTTTCAGAAAAAGTTTCTGCCGAGAACGAGCACCGTGACATGCTGAGTCTCTGGGAAAACAGAGATCCCCAGTGCTGTTGCGGCTAAAGATAGGCTGCAGGGGGACGGTGAAGATCTGCAAGATCTTTCAGGGCTGGCACCTTCCGTGTGGGAGAAGGAGCCAGACGTTTGCCTTTTCAGAAAAAGTTTCTGCCGAGAACGAGCACCGTGACATGCTGAGTCTACGGGAAAGCAGAGATCCCCAGTGCTGTTGCGGCTAAAGATAGGCTGCAGGGGGATAGTGAAGACCTGCAAGAGCTTTCAGGGCTGGCAGCTTCCTTGTGGGAGAAGGAGCCAGACGTTTGCCTTTTCAGAAAAAGTTTCTGCCGAGAACGAGCACCGTGACATGCTGAGTCTCTGGGAAAGCAGAGATCCCCAGTGCTGTTGCGGCTAAAGATAGGCTGCAGGGGGACGGTGAAGACCAGCAAGATCTTTCAGGTCTGGCAGCTTCCGTGTGGGAGAAGGAGCCAGACGTTTGCCTTTTCAGAAAAAGTTTCTGCCGAGAACGAGCACCGTGACATGCTGAGTCTCTGGGAAAGCAGAGATCCCGAGTGCTGTTGCGGCTAAAGATAGGCTGCAGGGGGACGGTGAAGATCTGCAAGATCTTTCAGGGCTGGCAGCTTCTGTGTGGGAGAAGGAGCCATACGTTTGCCTTTTCAGAAAAAGTTTCTGCCGAGAACGAGCACCGTGACATGCTGAGTCTCTGGGAAAGCAGAGATCCCCAGTGCTGTTGCGGCTAAAGATAGGCTGCAGGGGGACGGTGAAGACCAGCAAGATCTTTCAGGGCTGACAGCTTCCTTGTGGGAGAAGGAGCCAGACGTTTGCCTTTTCAGAAAAAGTTTCTGCCGAGAACGAGCACCGTGACATGCTGAGTCTCTGGGAAAACAGAAATCCCCAGTGCTGTTGCGGCTAAAGATAGCCTGCAGGGGGACGGTGAAGACCAGCAAGATCTTTCAGGGCTGGCACCTTCCGTGTGGGAGAAGGAGCCAGACGTTTGCCTTTTCAGAAAAAGTTTCTGCCGAGAACGAGCACCGTGATATGCTGAGTCTCTGGGAAAGCAGAGATCCCCAGTGCTGTTGCGGCTAAAGATAGGCTGCAGGGGGACGGTGAAGACCTGCAAGATCTTTCAGGGCTGGCAGCTTCCTTGTGGGAGAAGGAGCCAGACGTTTGCCTTTTCAGAAAAAGTTTCTGCCGAGAACGAGCACCGTGACATGCTGAGTCTCTGGGAAAGCAGAGATCCCCAGTGCTGTTGCGGCTAAAGATAGGCTGCAGGGGGATGGTGAAGATCTGCAAGATCTTTCAGGTCTGGCAGCTTCTGTGTGGGAGAAGGAGCCAGACGTTTGCCTTTTCAGAAAAAGTTTCTGCCGAGAACGAGCACCGTGACATGCTGAGTCTCTGGGAAAGCAGAGATCCCCAGTGCTGTTGCGGCTAAAGATAGGCTGCAGGGGGACGGTGAAGACCAGCAAGATCTTTCAGGGCTGGCAGCTTCCGTGTGGGAGAAGGAGCCAGACGTTTGCCTTTTCAGAAAAAGTTTCTGCCGAGAACGAGCACCGTGACATGCTGAGTCTCTGGGAAAGCAGAGATCCCCAGTGCTGTTGCGGCTAAAGATAGCCTGCAGGGGGACGGTGAAGACCTGCAAGATCTTTCAGGGCTGGCACCTTCCGTGTGGGAGAAGGAGCCAGACGTTTGCCTTTTCAGAAAAAGTTTCTGCCGAGAACGAGCACCGTGATATGCTGAGTCTCTGGGAAAGCAGAGATCCCCAGTGCTGTTGCGGCTAAAGATAGGCTGCAGGGGGACGGTGAAGACCTGCAAGATCTTTCAGGGCTGGCAGCTTCCTTGTGGGAGAAGGAGCCAGACGTTTGCCTTTTCAGAAAAAGTTTCTGCCGAGAACGAGCACCGTGACATGCTGAGTCTCTGGGAAAGCAGAGATCCCCAGTGCTGTTGCGGCTAAAGATAGGCTGCAGGGGGACGGTGAAGACCAGCAAGATCTTTCAGGGCTGGCAGCTTCCGTGTGGGAGAAGGAGCCAGACGTTTGCCTTTTCAGAAAAAGTTTCTGCCGAGAACGAGCACCGTGATATGCTGAGTCTCTGGGAAAGCAGAGATCCCCAGTGCTGTTGCGGCTAAAGATAGGCTGCAGGGGGACGGTGAAGACCAGCAAGATCTTTCAGGGCTGGCAGCTTCCGTGTGGGAGAAGGAGCCAGACGTTTGCCTTTTCAGAAAAAGTTTCTGCCGAGAACGAGCACCGTGACATGCTGAGTCTCTGGGAAAGCAGAGATCCCCAGTGCTGTTGCGGCTAAAGATAGGCTGCAGGGGGATGGTGAAGATCTGCAAGATCTTTCAGGTCTGGCAGCTTCTGTGTGGGAGAAGGAGCCAGACGTTTGCCTTTTCAGAAAAAGTTTCTGCCGAGAACGAGCACCGTGACATGCTGAGTCTCTGGGAAAGCAGAGATCCCCAGTGCTGTTGCGGCTAAAGATAGGCTGCAGGGGGACGGTGAAGACCAGCAAGATCTTTCAGGTCTGGCAGCTTCCGTGTGGGAGAAGGAGCCAGACGTTTGCCTTTTCAGAAAAAGTTTCTGCCGAGAACGAGCACCGTGACATGCTGAGTCTCTGGGAAAGCAGAGATCCCCAGTGCTGTTGCGGCTAAAGATAGGCTGCAGGGGGACGGTGAAGACCTGCAAGATCTTTCAGGGCTGGCACCTTCCGTGTGGGAGAAGGAGCCAGACGTTTGCCTTTTCAGAAAAAGTTTCTGCCGAGAACGAGCACCGTGACATGCTGAGTCTCTGGGAAAGCAGAGATCCCCAGTGCTGTTGCGGCTAAAGATAGCCTGCAGGGGGACGGTGAAGACCAGCAAGATCTTTCAGGGCTGGCACCTTCAGTGTGGGAGAAGGAGCCAGACGTTTGCCTTTTCAGAAAAAGTTTCTGCCGAGAACGAGCACCGTGACATGCTGAGTCTCTGGGAAAGCAGAGATCCCCAGTGCTGTTGTGGCTAAAGATAGGCTGCAGGGGGACGGTGAAGACCAGCAAGATCTTTCAGGGCTGGCAGCTTCCTTGTGGGAGAAGGAGCCAGACGTTTGCCTTTTCAGAAAAAGTTTCTGCCGAGAACGAGCACCGTGACATGCTGAGTCTCTGGGAAAACAGAGATCCCCAGTGCTGTTGCGGCTAAAGATAGGCTGCAGGGGGACGGTGAAGACCTGCAAGATCTTTCAGGGCTGGCACCTTCCGTGGGGGAGAAGGAGCCAGACGTTTGCCTTTTCAGAAAAAGTTTCTGCCGAGAACGAGCACCGTGACATGCTGAGTCTCTGGGAAAGCAGAGATCCCCAGTGCTGTTGCGGCTAAAGATAGGCTGCAGGGGGACGGTGAAGACCTGCAAGATCTTTCAGGGCTGGCACCTTCCTTGTGGGAGAAGGAGCCAGACGTTTGCCTTTTCAGAAAAAGTTTCTGCCGAGAACGAGCACCGTGACATGCTGAGTCTCTGGGAAAGCAGAGATCCCCAGTGCTGTTGCGGCTAAAGATAGCCTGCAGGGGGACGGTGAAGACCAGCAAGATCTTTCAGGGCTGGCACCTTCAGTGTGGGAGAAGGAGCCAGACGTTTGCCTTTTCAGAAAAAGTTTCTGCCGAGAACGAGCACCGTGATATGCTGAGTCTCTGGGAAAGCAGAGATCCCCAGTGCTGTTGCGGCTAAAGATAGGCTGCAGGGGGACGGTGAAGACCAGCAAGATCTTTCAGGGCTGGCACCTTCCGTGTGGGAGAAGGAGCCAGACGTTTGCCTTTTCAGAAAAAGTTTCTGCCGAGAACGAGCACCGTGATATGCTGAGTCTCTGGGAAAGCAGAGATCCCCAGTGCTGTTGCGGCTAAAGATAGGCTGCAGGGGGACGGTGAAGACCTGCAAGATCTTTCAGGGCTGGCACCTTCCTTGTGGGAGAAGGAGCCAGACGTTTGCCTTTTCAGAAAAAGTTTCTGCCGAGAACGAGCACCGTGACATGCTGAGTCTCTGGGAAAGCAGAGATCCCCAGTGCTGTTGCGGCTAAAGATAGCCTGCAGGGGGACGGTGAAGACCAGCAAGATCTTTCAGGGCTGGCACCTTCAGTGTGGGAGAAGGAGCCAGACGTTTGCCTTTTCAGAAAAAGTTTCTGCCGAGAACGAGCACCGTGATATGCTGAGTCTCTGGGAAAGCAGAGATCCCCAGTGCTGTTGCGGCTAAAGATAGGCTGCAGGGGGACGGTGAAGACCAGCAAGATCTTTCAGGGCTGGCAGCTTCCGTGTGGGAGAAGGAGCCAGACGTTTGCCTTTTCAGAAAAAGTTTCTGCCGAGAACGAGCACCGTGACATGCTGAGTCTCTGGGAAAGCAGAGATCCCCAGTGCTGTTGCGGCTAAAGATAGGCTGCAGGGGGACGGTGAAGACCAGCAAGATCTTTCAGGGCTGGCAGCTTCCTTGTGGGAGAAGGAGCCAGACGTTTGCCTTTTCAGAAAAAGTTTCTGCCGAGAACGAGCACCGTGACATGCTGAGTCTCTGGGAAAGCAGAGATCCCCAGTGCTGTTGCGGCTAAAGATAGGCTGCAGGGGGACGGTGAAGACCTGCAAGATCTTTCAGGGCTGGCAGCTTCCGTGTGGGAGAAGGAGCCAGACGTTTGCCTTTTCAGAAAAAGTTTCTGCCGAGAACGAGCACCGTGATATGCTGAGTCTCTGGGAAAGCAGAGATCCCCAGTGCTGTTGCGGCTAAAGATAGGCTGCAGGGGGACGGTGAAGACCTGCAAGATCTTTCAGGGCTGGCACATTCCGGGTGGGAGAAGGAGCCAGACGTTTGCCTTTTCAGAAAAAGTTTCTGCCGAGAACGAGCACCGTGACATGCTGAGTCTACGGGAAAGCAGAGATCCCCAGTGCTGTTGCGGCTAAAGATAGGCTGCAGGGGGATAGTGAAGACCTGCAAGAGCTTTCAGGGCTGGCAGCTTCCTTGTGGGAGAAGGAGCCAGACGTTTGCATTTTCAGAGAATGTTTCTGCCGAGAACGAGCACCGTGACATGCTGAGTCTCTGGGAAAGCAGAGATCCCCAGTGCTGTTGCGGCTAAAGATAGGCTGCAGGGGGACGGTGAAGACCAGCAAGATCTTTCAGGTCTGGCAGCTTCCGTGTGGGAGAAGGAGCCAGACGTTTGCCTTTTCAGAAAAAGTTTCTGCCGAGAACGAGCACCGTGACATGCTGAGTCTCTGGGAAAGCAGAGATCCCCAGTGCTGTTGCGGCTAAAGATAGGCTGCAGGGGGACGGTGAAGATCTGCAAGATCTTTCAGGTCTGGCAGCTTCGGTGTGGGAGAAGGAGCCAGACGTTTGCCTTTTCAGAAAAAGTTTCTGCCGAGAACGAGCACCGTGACATGCTGAGTCTCTGGGAAAGCAGAGATCCCCAGTGCTGTTGCGGCTAAAGATAGGCTGCAAGGGGACGGTGAAGACCAGCAAGATCTTTCAGGGCTGGCAGCTTCCTTGTGGGAGAAGGAGCCAGACGTTTGCCTTTTCAGAAAAAGTTTCTGCCGAGAA
Source organism: Astur gentilis (assembly GCF_929443795.1). Taxonomy (NCBI): domain Eukaryota; kingdom Metazoa; phylum Chordata; class Aves; order Accipitriformes; family Accipitridae; genus Astur; species Astur gentilis. The sequence continues at coordinate 37,490,754 of NC_064918.1, forward strand.
CGAGCACCGTGACATGCTGAGTCTCTGGGAAAGCAGAGATCCCCAGTGCTGTTGCGGCTAAAGATAGGCTGCAGGGGGATGGTGAAGATCTGCAAGATCTTTCAGGTCTGGCAGCTTCTGTGTGGGAGAAGGAGCCAGACGTTTGCCTTTTCAGAAAAAGTTTCTGCCGAGAACGAGCACCGTGACATGCTGAGTCTACGGGAAAGCAGAGATCCCCAGTGCTGTTGCGGCTAAAGATAGGCTGCAGGGGGACGGTGAAGACCAGCAAGTTCTTTCAGGGCTGGCAGCTTCCTTGTGGGAGAAGGAGCCAGACGTTTGCCTTTTCAGAAAAAGTTTCTGCCGAGAACGAGCACCGTGATATGCTGAGTCTCTGGGAAAGCAGAGATCCCCAGTGCTGTTGTGGCTAAAGATAGGCTGCAGGGGGACGGTGAAGACCTGCAAGATCTTTCAGGGCTGGCAGCTTCCGTGTGGGAGAAGGAGCCAGACGTTTGCCTTTTCAGAAAAAGTTTCTGCCGAGAACGAGCACCGTGACATGCTGAGTCTCTGGGAAAGCAGAGATCCCCAGTGCTGTTGCGGCTAAAGATAGCCTGCAGGGGGACGGTGAAGACCAGCAAGATCTTTCAGGGCTGGCAGCTTCCGTGTGGGAGAAGGAGCCAGACGTTTGCCTTTTCAGAAAAAGTTTCTGACGAGAAAAAGCACCGTGATATGCTGAGTCTCTGGGAAAGCAGAGATCCCCAGTGCTGTTGCGGCTAAAGATAGGCTGAAGGGGGACGGTGAAGACCTGCAAGATCTTTCAGGGCTGGCAGCATCCTTGTGGGAGAAGGAGCCAGACGTTTGCCTTTTCAGAAAAAGTTTCTGCCGAGAACGAGCACCGTGACATGCTGAGTCTCTGGGAAAACAGAGATCCCCAGTGCTGTTGCGGCTAAAGATAGGCTGCAGGGAGAAGGTGAAGACCTGCAAGATCTTTCAGGGCTGGCACCTTCCGGGTGGGAGAAGGAGCCAGACGTTTGCCTTTTCAGAAAAAGTTTCTGCCGAGAACGAGCACCGTGACATGCTGAGTCTACGGGAAAGCAGAGATCCCCAGTGCTGTTGCGGCTAAAGATAGGCTGCAGGGGGATAGTGAAGATCTGCAAGAGCTTTCAGGGCTGGCAGCTTCCTTGTGGGAGAAGGAGCCAGACGTTTGCCTTTTCAGAGAAAGTTTCTGCAGAGAACGAGCACCGTGACATGCTGAGTCTCTGGGAAAGCAGAGATCCCCAGTGCTGTTGCGGCTAAAGATAGGCTGCAGGGGGACGGTGAAGACCAGCAAGATCTTTCAGGTCTGGCAGCTTCCGTGTGGGAGAAGGAGCCAGACGTTTGCCTTTTCATAAAAAGTTTCTGCCGAGAACGAGCACTGTGACATGCTGAGTCTCTGGGAAAGCAGAGATCCCCAGTGCTGTTGCGGCTAAAGATAGGCTGCAGGGGGACGGTGAAGATCTGCAAGATCTTTCAGGTCTGGCAGCTTCTGTGTGGGAGAAGGAGCCAGACGTTTGCCTTTTCAGAAAAAGTTTCTGCCGAGAACGAGCACCGTGACATGCTGAGTCTCTGGGAAAGCAGAGATCCCCAGTGCTGTTGCGGCTAAAGATAGGCTGCAGGGGGACGGTGAAGACCAGCAAGATCTTTCAGGGCTGGCAGCTTCCTTGTGGGAGAAGGAGCCAGACGTTTGCCTTTTCAGAAAAAGTTTCTGCCGAGAACGAGCACCGTGACATGCTGAGTCTCTGGGAAAGCAGAGATCCCCAGTGCTGTTGCGGCTAAAGATAGGCTGCAGGGGGACGGTGAAGACCTGCAAGAGCTTTCAGGGCTGGCAGCTTCCTTGTGGGAGAAGGAGCCAGACGTTTGCCTTTTCAGAAAAAGTTTCTGCCGAGAACGAGCACCGTGATATGCTGAGTCTCTGGGAAAGCAGAGATCCCCAGTGCTGTTGCGGCTAAAGATAGGCTGCAGGGGGACGGTGAAGACCTGCAAGATCTTTCAGGGCTGGCACCTTCCTTGTGGGAGAAGGAGCCAGACGTTTGCCTTTTCAGAAAAAGTTTCTGCCGAGAACGAGCACCGTGACATGCTGAGTCTCTGGGAAAGCAGAGATCCCCAGTGCTGTTGCGGCTAAAGATAGCCTGCAGGGGGACGGTGAAGACCAGCAAGATCTTTCAGGGCTGGCACCTTCAGTGTGGGAGAAGGAGCCAGACGTTTGCCTTTTCAGAAAAAGTTTCTGCCGAGAACGAGCACCGTGATATGCTGAGTCTCTGGGAAAGCAGAGATCCCCAGTGCTGTTGCGGCTAAAGATAGGCTGCAGGGGGACGGTGAAGACCAGCAAGATCTTTCTGGGCTGGCAGCTTCCGTGTGGGAGAAGGAGCCAGACGTTTGCCTTTTCAGAAAAAGTTTCTGCCGAGAACGAGCACCGTGACATGCTGAGTCTCTGGGAAAGCAGAGATCCCCAGTGCTGTTGCGGCTAAAGATAGGCTGCAGGGGGATGGTGAAGATATGCAAGATCTTTCAGGTCTGGCAGCTTCCTTGTGGGAGAAGGAGCCAGACGTTTGCCTTTTCAGAAAAAGTTTCTGCCGAGAACGAGCACCGTGATATGCTGAGTCTCTGGGAAAGCAGAGATCCCCAGTGCTGTTGCGGCTAAAGATAGGCTGCAGGGGGACGGTGAAGACCTGCAAGATCTTTCAGGGCTGGCACCTTCCTTGTGGGAGAAGGAGCCAGACGTTTGCCTTTTCAGAAAAAGTTTCTGCCGAGAACGAGCACCGTGACATGCTGAGTCTCTGGGAAAGCAGAGATCCCCAGTGCTGTTGCGGCTAAAGATAGGCTGCAGGGGGACGGTGAAGACCTGCAAGATCTTTCAGGCCTGGCACCTTCCGTGTGGGAGAAGGAGCCAGACGTTTGCCTTTTCAGAAAAAGTTTCTGCCGAGAACGAGCACCGTGATATGCTGAGTCTCTGGGAAAGCAGAGATCCCCAGTGCTGTTGCGGCTAAAGATAGGCTGCAGGGGGACGGTGAAGACCTGCAAGATCTTTCAGGGCTGGCACCTTCCTTGTGGGAGAAGGAGCCAGACGTTTGCCTTTTCAGAAATAGTTTCTGCCGAGAACGAGCACCGTGACATGCTGAGTCTCTGGGAAAGCAGAGATCCCCAGTGCTGTTGCGGCTTAAGATAGGCTGCAGGGGGACGGTGAAGACCTGCAAGATCTTTCAGGTCTGGCAGCTTCCGTGTGGGAGAAGGAGCCAGACGTTTGCCTTTTCAGAAAAAGTTTCTGCCGAGAACGAGCAGCGTGATATGCTGAGTCTCTGGGAAACCAGAGATCCCCAGTGCTGTTGCGGCTAAAGATAGGCTGCAGGGGGACGGTGAAGACCAGCAAGATCTTTCAGGGCTGGCACCTTCCATGTGGGAGAAGGAGCCAGACGTTTGCCTTTTCAGAAAAAGTTTCTGCCGAGAACGAGCACCGTGACATGCTGAGTCTCTGGGAAATCAGAGATCCCCAGTGCTGTTGCGGCTAAAGATAGGCTGCAGGGGGACGGTGAAGACCTGCAAGATCTTTCAGGGCTGGCAGCTTCCGTGTGGGAGAAGGAGCCAGACGTTTGCCTTTTCAGAAAAAGTTTCTGCCGAGAACGAGCACCGTGACATGCTGAGTCTCTGGGAAAGCAGAGATCCCCAGTGCTGTTGCGGCTAAAGATAGGCTGCAGGGGGACGGTGAAGACCTGCAAGATCTTTCAGGGCTGGCACCTTCCTTGTGGGAGAAGGAGCCAGACGTTTGCCTTTTCAGAAAAAGTTTCTGCCGAGAACGAGCAGCGTGATATGCTGAGTCTCTGGGAAACCAGAGATCCCCAGTGCTGTTGCGGCTAAAGATAGGCTGCAGGGGGACGGTGAAGACCAGCAAGATCTTTCAGGGCTGGCACCTTCCATGTGGGAGAAGGAGCCAGACGTTTGCCTTTTCAGAAAAAGTTTCTGCCGAGAACGAGCACCGTGACATGCTGAGTCTCTGGGAAATCAGAGATCCCCAGTGCTGTTGCGGCTAAAGATAGGCTGCAGGGGGACGGTGAAGACCTGCAAGATCTTTCAGGGCTGGCACCTTCCTTGTGGGAGAAGGAGCCAGACGTTTGCCTTTTCAGAAAAAGTTTCTGCCGAGAACGAGCACCGTGATATGCTGAGTCTCTGGGAAACCAGAGATCCCCAGTGCTGTTGCGGCTAAAGATAGGCTGCAGGGGGACGGTGAAGACCAGCAAGATCTTTCAGGGCTGGCACCTTCCGTGTGGGAGAAGGAGCCAGACGTTTGCCTTTTCAGAAAAAGTTTCTGCCGAGAACGAGCACCGTGACATGCTGAGTCTCTGGGAAAGCAGAGATCCCCAGTGCTGTTGCGGCTAAACTTAGGCTGCAGAGGGACAGTGAAGACCAGCAAGATCTTTCAGGGCTGGCACCTTCCGTGTGGGAGAAGGAGCCAGACGTTTGCCTTTTCAGAAAAAGTTTCTGCCGAGAACGAGCACCGTGACATGCTGAGTCTCTGGGAAAGCAGAGATCCCCAGTGCTGTTGCGGCTAAAGATAGGTTGCAGGGGGACGGTGAAGACCAGCAAGATCTTTCAGGGCTGGCAGCTTCCTTGTGGGAGAAGGAGCCAGACGTTTGCTTTTTCAGAAAAAGTTTCTGCCGAGAACGAGCACCGTGACATCCTGAGTCTCTGGGAAAGCAGAGATCCCCAGTGCTGTTGCGGCTAAAGATAGGCTGCAGGGGGACGGTGAAGACCAGCAAGATCTTTCAGGGCTGGCACCTTCCGTGTGGGAGAAGGAGCCAGACGTTTGCCTTTTCAGAAAAAGTTTCTGCCGAGAACGAGCACCGTGACATGCTGAATCTCTGGGAAAGCAGAGACCCCAGTGCTGTTGCGGCTAAAGATAGGCTGCAGGGGGACGGTGAAGACCTGCAAGATCTTTCAGGGCTGGCAGCTTCCTTGTGGGAGAAGGAGCCAGACGTTTGCCTTTTCAGAAAAAGTTTCTGCCGAGAACGACCACCGTGACATGCTGAGTCTCTGGGAAAGCAGAGATCCCCAGTGCTGTTGCGGCTAAAGATAGGCTGCAGGGGGACGGTGAAGACCTGCAAGATCTTTTTGGGCTGGCACCTTCCTTGTGGGAGAAGGAGCCAGACGTTTGCCTTTTCAGAAAAAGTTTCTGCCGAGAACGAGCACCGTGACATGCTGAGTCTCTGGGAAAGCAGAGATCCCCAGTGCTGTTGCGGCTAAAGATAGGCTGCAGGGGGACAGTGAACACCTGCAAGATCTTTCAGGGCTGGCACCTTCCGTGTGGGAGAAGGAGCCAGACGTTGCCTTTTCAGAAAAAGTTTCTGCCGAGAACGAGCACCGTGACATGCTGAGTCTCTGGGAAAGCAGAGATCCCCAGTGCTGTTGCGGCTAAAGATAGGCTGCAGTGGGACGGTGAAGACCAGCAAGATCTTTCAGGGCTGGCACCTTCCTTGTGGGAGAAGGAGCCAGACGTTTGCCTTTTCAGAAAAAGTTTCTGCCGAGAACGAGCACCATGACATGCTGCGTCTCTGGGAAAGCAGAGATCCCCAGTGCTGTTGCGGCTAAAGATAGGCTGCAGGGAGACGGTGAAGGCCTGCAAGATCTTTCAGGGCTGGCACCTTCCGTGTGGGAGAAGGAGCCAGACGTTTGCCTTTTCAGAAAAAGTTTCTGCCGAGAACGAGCACCGTGACATGCTGAGTCTCTGGGAAAGCAGAGATCCCCAGTGCTGTTGCGGCTAAACTTAGGCTGCAGAGGGATAGTGAAGACCTGCAAGAGCTCTCAGGGCTGGTACCTTCCTTGTGGGAGAAGGAGCCGGACGTTTGCCTTTTCAGAAAAAGTTTCTGCTGAGAACGAGCACCGTGACATGCTGAGTCTCTGGGAAAGCAGAGATCCCCAGTGCTGTTGCGGCTAAAGATAGGCTGCAGGGGGACGGTGAAGACCTGCAAGATCTTTCAGGGCTGGCAGCTTCCTTGTGGGAGAAGGAGCCAGACGTTTGCCTTTTCAGAAAAAGTTTGTGCCGAGAACGAGCACCGTGACATGCTGATTCTATGGGAAAGCAGAGATCCCCAGTGCTGTTGCGGCTAAAGATAGGCAGCAGGGAGACGGTGAAGACCTGCAAGATCTTTCAGGGCTGGCACCTTCCGTGTGGGAGAAGGAGCCAGACGTTTGCCTTTTCAGAAAAAGTTTCTGCCGAGAACGAGCACCGTGACATGCTGAGTCTCTGGGAAAGCAGAGATCCCCAGTGCTGTTGTGGCTAAAGATAGGCTGCAGGGGGACGGTGAAGACCAGCAAGATCTTTCAGGGCTGGCACCTTCCTTGTGGGAGAAGGAGCCAGACGTTTGCCTTTTCAGAAAAAGTTTCTGCCGAGAACGAGCACCGTGACATGCTGAGTCTCTGGGAAAGCAGAGATCCCCAGTGCTGTTGCGGCTAAAGATAGGCTGCAGGGGGACGGTGAAGAACTGCAAGATCTTTCAGGGCTCGCAGCTTCCTTGTGGGAGAAGGAGCCAGACGTTTGCCTTTTCAGAAAAAGTTTCTGCCGAGAACGAGCACCGTGACATGCTGAGTCTCTGGGAAAGCAGAGATCCCCAGTGCTGTTGCGGCTAAAGATAGGCTGCAGGGGGACGGTGAAGACCAGCACGATCTTTCAGGGCTGGCAGCTTCCTTGTGGGAGAAGGAGCCAGACGTTTGCTTTTTCAGAAAAAGTTTCTGCCGAGAACGAGCACCGTGACATGCTGAGTCTCTGGGAAAGCAGAGATCCCCAGTGCTGTTGCGGCTAAAGAGAGGCTGCAGGGGGACGGTGAAGACCAGCAAGATCTTTCAGGGCTGGCAGCATCCTTGTGGGAGAAGGAGCCAGACGTTTGCCTTTTCAGAAAAAGTTTCTGCCGAGAACGAGCACCGTGACATGCTGAGTCTCTGGGAAAGCAGAGATCCCCAGTGCTGTTGCGGTTAAATTTAGGCTGCAGGGGGACGGTGAAGACCAGCAAGATCTTTCAGGGCTGGCACCCTCCGTGTGGGAGAAGGAGCCAGACGTTTGCCTTTTCAGAAAAAGTTTCTGCCGAGAACGAGCACCGTGACATGCTGAGTCTCTGGGAAAGCAGAGATCCCCAGTGCTGTTGCGGCTAAACTTAGGCTGCAGAGGGACAGTGAAGACCTGCAAGAGCTCTCAGGGCTGGTACCTTCCTTGTGGGAGAAGGAGCCGGACGTTTGCCTTTTCAGAAAAAGTTTCTGCTGAGAACGAGCACCATGACATGCTGAGTCTCTGGGAAAGCAGAGATCCCCAGTGCTGTTGCGGCTAAAGATAGGCTGCAGGGGGACGGTGAAGACCAGCAAGATCTTTCAGGGCTGGCACCTTCCTTGTGGGAGAAGGAGCCAGACGTTTGCCTTTTCAGAAAAAGTTTCTGCCGAGAACGAGCACCGTGACATGCTGAGTCTCTGGGAAAGCAGAGATCCCCAGTGCTGTTGCGGCTAAAGATAGGCTGCAGGGGGACGGTGAAGAACTGCAAGATCTTTCAGGGCTCACAGCTTCCTTGTGGGAGAAGGAGCCAGACGTTTGCCTTTTCAGAAAAAGTTTCTGCCGAGAACGAGCACCGTGACATGCTGAGTCTCTGGAAAAGCAGAGATCCCCAGTGCTGTTGCGGCTAAAGATAGGCTGCAGGGGGACGGTGAAGACCAGCACGATCTTTCAGGGCTGGCAGCTTCCTTGTGGGAGAAGGAGCCAGACGTTTGCTTTTTCAGAAAAAGTTTCTGCCGAGAACGAGCACCGTGACATGCTGAGTCTCTGGGAAAGCAGAGATCCCCAGTGCTGTTGCGGCTAAAGAGAGGCTGCAGAGGGACGGTGAAGACCAGCAAGATCTTTCAGGGCTGGCAGCATCCTTGTGGGAGAAGGAGCCAGACGTTTGCCTTTTCAGAAATAGTTTCTGCCGAGAACGAGCACCGTGACATGCTGAGTCTCTGGGAAAGCAGAGATCCCCAGTACTGTTGCGGTTAAATTTAGGCTGCAGGGGGACGGTGAAGACCAGCAAGATCTTTCAGGGCTGGCACCTTCCGTGTGGGAGAAGGAGCCAGACGTTTGCCTTTTCAGAAAAAGTTTCTGCCGAGAACGAGCACCGTGACATGCTGAGTCTCTGGGAAAGCAGAGATCCCCAGTGCTGTTGCGGCTAAAGATAGGTTGCAGGGGGACGGTGAAGACCAGCAAGATCTTTCAGGGCTGGCAGCTTCCTTGTGGGAGAAGGAGCCAGACGTTTGCTTTTTCAGAAAAAGTTTCTGCCGAGAACGAGCACCGTGACATCCTGAGTCTCTGGGAAAGCAGAGATCCCCAGTGCTGTTGCGGCTAAAGATAGGCTGCAGGGGGACGGTGAAGACCAGCAAGATCTTTCAGGGCTGGCACCTTCCGTGTGGGAGAAGGAGCCAGACGTTTGCCTTTTCAGAAAAAGTTTCTGCCGAGAACGAGCACCGTGACATGCTGAATCTCTGGGAAAGCAGAGACCCCAGTGCTGTTGCGGCTAAAGATAGGCTGCAGGGGGACGGTGAAGACCTGCAAGATCTTTCAGGGCTGGCAGCTTCCTTGTGGGAGAAGGAGCCAGACGTTTGCCTTTTCAGAAAAAGTTTCTGCCGAGAACGACCACCGTGACATGCTGAGTCTCTGGGAAAGCAGAGATCCCCAGTGCTGTTGCGGCTAAAGATAGGCTGCAGGGGGACGGTGTAGACCTGCAAGATCTTTCTGGGCTGGCACCTTCCTTGTGGGAGAAGGAGCCAGACGTTTGCCTTTTCAGAAAAAGTTTCTGCCGAGAACGAGCACCGTGACATGCTGAGTCTCTGGGAAAGCAGAGATCCCCAGTGCTGTTGCGGCTAAAGATAGGCTGCAGGGGGACAGTGAACACCTGCAAGATCTTTCAGGGCTGGCACCTTCCGTGTGGGAGAAGGAGCCAGACGTTTGCCTTTTCAGAAAAAGGCTCTGCCGAGAACGAGCACCGTGACATGCTGAGTCTCTGGGAAAGCAGAGATCCCCAGTGCTGTTGCGGCTAAAGATAGGCTGCAGTGGGACGGTGAAGACCTGCAAGATCTTTCAGGGCTGGCACCTTCCGTGTGGGAGAAGGAGCCAGACGTTTGCCTTTTCAGAAAAAGTTTCTGCCGAGAACGAGCACCATGACATGCTGCGTCTCTGGGAAAGCAGAGATCCCCAGTGCTGTTGCGGCTAAAGATAGGCTGCAGGGAGACGGTGAAGGCCTGCAAGATCTTTCAGGGCTGGCACCTTCCGTGTGGGAGAAGGAGCCAGACGTTTGCCTTTTCAGAAAAAGTTTCTGCCGAGAACGAGCACCGTGACATGCTGAGTCTCTGGGAAAGCAGAGATCCCCAGTGCTGTTGCGGCTAAACTTAGGCTGCAGAGGGATAGTGAAGACCTGCAAGAGCTCTCAGGGCTGGTACCTTCCCTGTGGGAGAAGGAGCCGGACGTTTGCCTTTTCAGAAAAAGTTTCTGCTGAGAACGAGCACCGTGACATGCTGAGTCTCTGGGAAAGCAGAGATCCCCAGTGCTGTTGCGGCTAAAGATAGGCTGCAGGGGGACGGTGAAGACCTGCAAGATCTTTCAGGGCTGGCAGCTTCCTTGTGGGAGAAGGAGCCAGACGTTTGCCTTTTCAGAAAAAGTTTGTGCCGAGAACGAGCACCGTGACATGCTGATTCTATGGGAAAGCAGAGATCCCCAGTGCTGTTGCGGCTAAAGATAGGCAGCAGGGAGACGGTGAAGACCTGCAAGATCTTTCAGGGCTGGCACCTTCCGTGTGGGAGAAGGAGCCAGACGTTTGCCTTTTCAGAAAAAGTTTCTGCCGAGAACGAGCACCGTGACATGCTGAGTCTCTGGGAAAGCAGAGATCCCCAGTGCTGTTGTGGCTAAAGATAGGCTGCAGGGGGACGGTGAAGACCAGCAAGATCTTTCAGGGCTGGCACCTTCCTTGTGGGAGAAGGAGCCAGACGTTTGCCTTTTCAGAAAAAGTTTCTGCCGAGAACGAGCACCGTGACATGCTGAGTCTCTGGGAAAGCAGAGATCCCCAGTGCTGTTGCGGCTAAAGATAGGCTGCAGGGGGACGGTGAAGACCAGCAAGATCTTTCAGGGCTGGCAGCATCCTTGTGGGAGAAGGAGCCAGACGTTTGCCTTTTCAGAAAAAGTTTCTGCCGAGAACGAGCACCGTGACATGCTGAGTCTCTGGAAAAGCAGAGATCCCCAGTGCTGTTGCGGTTAAATTTAGGCTGCAGGGGGACGGTGAAGACCAGCAAGATCTTTCAGGGCTGGCACCCTCCGTGTGGGAGAAGGAGCCAGACGTTTGCCTTTTCAGAAAAAGTTTCTGCCGAGAACGAGCACCGTGACATGCTGAGTCTCTGGGAAAGCAGAGATCCCCAGTGCTGTTGCGGCTAAAGATAGGCTGCAGGGGGACGGTGAAGACCTGCAAGATCTTTCAGGGCTGGCAGCTTCCATGTGGGAGAAGGAGCCAGACGTTTGCCTTTTCAGAAAAAGTTTCTGCTGAGAACGAGCACCGTGACATGCTGAGTCTATGGGAAAGCAGAGATCCCCAGTGCTGTTGCGGCTAAAGATAGGCTGCAGGGGGACGGTGAAGACCTGCAAGATCTTTCAGGGCTGGCAGCTTCCGTGTGGGAGAAAGAGCCAGACGTTTGCCTTTTCAGAAAAAGTTTCTGCCGAGAACGAGCACCGTGACATGCTGAGTCTCTGGGAAAGCAGAGATCCCCAGTGCTGTTGCGGCTAAAGATAGGCTGCAGGGGGACGGTGAAGACCAGCACGATCTTTCAGGGCTGGCACCTTCCGTGTGGGAGAAGGAGCCAGACGTTTGCCTTTTCAGAAAAAGTTTCTGCCGAGAACGAGCACCATGACATGCTGAGTCTCTGGGAAAGCAGAGATCCCCAGTGCTGTTGCGGCTAAACTTAGGCTGCAGAGGGATAGTGAAGACCTGCAAGAGCTCTCAGGGCTGGTACCTTCCTTGTGGGAGAAGGAGCCGGACGTTTGCCTTTTCAGAAAAAGTTTCTGCGGAGAACGAGCACCGTGACATGCTGAGTCTCTGGGAAAGCAGAGATCCCCAGTGCTGTTGTGGCTAAAGATAGGCTGCAGGGGGACGGTGAAGACCAGCAAGATCTTTCAGGGCTGGCACCTTCCGTGTGGGAGAAGGAGCCAGACGTTTGCCTTTTCAGAAAAAGTTTCTGCCGAGAACGAGCACCGTGACATGCTGAGTCTCTGGGAAAGCAGAGATCCCAGTGCTGTTGCGGCTAAAGATAGGCTGCAGGGGGACGGTGAAGACCAGCAAGATCTTTCAGGGCTCGCAGCTTCTGTGTGGGAGAAGGAGCCAGACGTTTGCCTTTTCAGAAAAAGTTTCTGCCGAGAACGAGCACCGTGACATGCTGAGTCTCTGGGAAAGCAGAGATCCCCAGTGCTGTTGCGGCTAAAGATAGGCTGCAGGGGGACGGTGAAGACCAGCAAGATCTTTCAGGGCTGGCACCTTCCTTGTGGGAGAAGGAGCCAGACGTTTGCCTTTTCAGAAAAAGTTTCTGCCGAGAACGAGCACCGTGACATGCTGAGTCTCTGGGAAAGCAGAGATCCCCAGTGCTGTTGCGGCTAAAGATAGGCTGCAGGGGGACGGTGAAGACCAGCAAGATCTTTCAGGGCTGGCACCTTCCGTGTGGGAGAAGGAGCCAGACGTTTGCCTTTTCAGAAAAAGTTTCTGCCGAGAACGAGCACCGTGACATGCTGAGTCTCTGGGAAAGCAGAGATCCCCAGTGCTGTTGCGGCTAAAGATAGGCTGCAGGGGGACGGTGAAGACCTGCAAGATCTTTCAGGGCTGGCAGCTTCCTTGTGGGAGAAGGAGCCAGACGTTTGCCTTTTCAGAAAAAGTTTCTGCCGAGAACGAGCACCGTGACATGCTGAGTCTATGGGAAAGCAGAGATCCCCAGTGCTGTTGCGGCTAAATATAGGCTGGAGGGGGACGGTGAAGACCAGCAAGATCTTTCAGGGCTGGCAGCTTCCGTGTGGGAGAAGGAGCCAGACGTTTGCCTTTTCAGAAAAAGTTTCTGCCGAGAACGAGCACCGTGACATGCTGAGTCTCTGGGAAAGCAGAGATCCCCAGTGCTGTTGCGGCTAAATATAGGCTGCAGGGGTACGGTGAAGACCAGCAAGATCTTTCAGGGCTGGCAGCTTCCTTGTGGGAGAAGGAGCCAGACGTTTGCCTTTTCAGAAAAAGTTTCTGCCGAGAACGAGCACCGTGACATGCTGAGTCTCTGGGAAAGCAGAGATCCCCAGTGCTGTTGCGGCTAAATATAGGCTGCAGGGGTACGGTGAAGACCAGCAAGATCTTTCAGGGCTGGCAGCTTCCTTGTGGGAGAAGGAGCCAGACGTTTGCTTTTTCAGAAAAAGTTTCTGCCGAGAACGAGCACCGTGACATGCTGAGTCTCTGGGAAAGCAGAGATCCCCAGTGCTGTTGCGGCTAAAGATAGGCTGCAGGGGGACGGTGAAGACCAGCAAGATCTTTCAGGGCTGGCACCTTCCGTGTGGGAGAAGGAGCCAGACGTTTGCCTTTTCAGAAAAAGTTTCTGCCGAGAACGAGCACCGTGACATGCTGAGTCTCTGGGAAAGCAGAGATACCCAGTGCTGTTGCGGCTAAAGATAGGCTGCAGGGGGACGGTGAAGACCAGCAAGATCTTTCAGGGCTGGCACCTTCCGTGTGGGAGAAGGAGCCAGACGTTTGCCTTTTCAGAAAAAGTTTCTGCTGAGAACGAGCACCGTAACATGCTGAGTCTATGGGAAAGCAGAGATCCCCAGTGCTGTTGCGGCTAAAGATAGGCTGCAGGGGGACGGTGAAGACCTGCAAGATCTTTCAGGGCTGGCAGATTCCGTGTGGGAGAAAGAGCCAGACGTTTGCCTTTTTAGAAAAAGTTTCTGCCGAGAACGAGCACCGTGACATGCTGAGTCTCTGGGAAAGCAGAGATCCCCAGTGCTGTTGCGGCTAAAGATAGGCTGCAGGGGGACGGTGAAGACCAGCACGATCTTTCAGGGCTGGCACCTTCCGTGTGGGAGAAGGAGCCAGACGTTTGCCTTTTCAGAAAAAGTTTCTGCCGAGAACGAGCACCGTGACATGCTGAGTCTCTGGGAAAGCAGAGATCCCCAGTGCTGTTGCGGCTAAAGATAGGCTGCAGGGGGATGGTGAAGACCAGCAAGATCTTTCAGGGCTGGCAGCTTCCTTGTGGGAGAAGGAGCCAGACGTTTGCTTTTTCAGAACAAGTTTCTGCCGAGAACGAGCACCGTGACATGCTGAGTCTCTGGGAAAGCAGAGATCCCCAGTGCTGTTGCGGCTAAAGATAGGCTGCAGGGGGACGGTGAAGACCAGCAAGATCTTCAGGGCTGGCAGCTTCCGTGTGGGAGAAGGAGCCAGACGTTTGCCTTTTCAGAAAAAGTTTCTGCCGAGAACGAGCACCGTGACATGCTGAGTCTCTGGGAAAGCAGAGATCCCCAGTGCTGTTGCGGCTAAAGATAGGCTGCAGGGGGACGGTGAAGACCTGCAAGATCTTTCAGGGCTGGCAGCTTCCGTGTGGGAGAAGGAGCCAGACGTTTGCCTTTTCAGAAAAAGTTTCTGCCGAGAACGAGCACCGTGACATGCTGAGTCTCTGGGAAAGCAGAGATCCCCAGTGCTGTTGCGGCTAAAGATAGGCTGCAGGGGGACGGTGAAGACCTGCAAGATCTTTCAGGGCTGGCCGCTTCCTTGTGGGAGAAGGAGCCAGACGTTTGCCGTTTCAGAAAAAGTTTCTGCCGAGAACGAGCACCGTGACATGCTGAGTCTCTGGGAAAGCAGAAATCCCCAGTGCTGTTGCGGCTAAAGATAGGCTGCAGGGGGACGGTGAAGACCTGCAAGATCTTTCAGGGCTGGCAGCATCCTTGTGGGAGAAGGAGCCAGACGTTTGCCGTTTCAGAAAAAGTTTCTGCCGAGAACGAGCACCGTGACATGCTGAGTCTCTGGGAAAGCAGAGATCCCCAGCGCTGTTGCGGCTAAAGATAGGCTCCAGGGGGACGGTGAAGACCAGCAAGATCTTTCAGGGCTGGCAGATTCCGTGTGGGAGAAAGAGCCAGACGTTTGCCTTTTCAGAAAAAGTTTCTGCCGAGAACGAGCACCGTGACATGCTGAGTCTCTGGGAAAGCAGAGATCCCCAGTGCTGTTGCGGCTAAAGATAGGCTGCAGGGGGACGGTGAAGACCAGCACGATCTTTCAGGGCTGGCACCTTCCGTGTGGGAGAAGGAGCCAGACGTTTGCCTTTTCAGAAAAAGTTTCTGCCGAGAACGAGCACCGTGACATGCTGAGTCTCTGGGAAAGCAGAGATCCCCAGTGCTGTTGCGGCTAAAGATAGGCTGCAGGGGGATGGTGAAGACCAGCAAGATCTTTCAGGGCTGGCAGCTTCCTTGTGGGAGAAGGAGCCAGACGTTTGCCTTTTCAGAAAAAGTTTCTGCCGAGAACGAGCACCGTGACATGCTGAGTCTCTGGGAAAACAGAGATCCCCAGTGCTGTTGCGGCTAAAGATAGGCTGCAGGGGGACGGTGAAGACCTGCAAGATCTTTCAGGGCTGGCACCTTCCGTGGGGGAGAAGGAGCCAGACGTTTGCCTTTTCAGAAAAAGTTTCTGCCGAGAACGAGCACCGTGATATGCTGAGTCTCTGGGAAAGCAGAGATCCCCAGTGCTGTTGCGGCTAAAGATAGGCTGCAGGGGGACGGTGAAGACCTGCAAGATCTTTCAGGGCTGGCACCTTCCTTGTGGGAGAAGGAGCCAGACGTTTGCCTTTTCAGAAAAAGTTTCTGCCGAGAACGAGCACCGTGACATGCTGAGTCTCTGGGAAAGCAGAGATCCCCAGTGCTGTTGCGGCTAAAGATAGCCTGCAGGGGGACGGTGAAGACCAGCAAGATCTTTCAGGGCTGGCACCTTCAGTGTGGGAGAAGGAGCCAGACGTTTGCCTTTTCAGAAAAAGTTTCTGCCGAGAACGAGCACCGTGATATGCTGAGTCTCTGGGAAAGCAGAGATCCCCAGTGCTGTTGCGGCTAAAGATAGCCTGCAGGGGGACGGTGAAGACCAGCAAGATCTTTCAGGGCTGGCAGCTTCCGTGTGGGAGAAGGAGCCAGACGTTTGCCTTTTCAGAAAAAGTTTCTGCCGAGAACGAGCACCGTGATATGCTGAGTCTCTGGGAAAGCAGAGATCCCCAGTGCTGTTGCGGCTAAAGATAGGCTGCAGGGGGACGGTGAAGACCTGCAAGATCTTTCAGGGCTGGCACCTTCCTTGTGGGAGAAGGAGCCAGACGTTTGCCTTTTCAGAAAAAGTTTCTGCCGAGAACGAGCACCGTGACATGCTGAGTCTCTGGGAAAGCAGAGATCCCCAGTGCTGTTGCGGCTAAAGATAGCCTGCAGGGGGACGGTGAAGACCAGCAAGATCTTTCAGGGCTGGCACCTTCAGTGTGGGAGAAGGAGCCAGACGTTTGCCTTTTCAGAAAAAGTTTCTGCCGAGAACGAGCACCGTGATATGCTGAGTCTCTGGGAAAGCAGAGATCCCCAGTGCTGTTGCGGCTAAAGATAGGCTGCAGGGGGACGGTGAAGACCAGCAAGATCTTTCAGGGCTGGCAGCTTCCGTGTGGGAGAAGGAGCCAGACGTTTGCCTTTTCAGAAAAAGTTTCTGCCGAGAACGAGCACCGTGACATGCTGAGTCTCTGGGAAAGCAGAGATCCCCAGTGCTGTTGCGGCTAAAGATAGGCTGCAGGGGGACGGTGAAGACCAGCAAGATCTTTCAGGGCTGGCAGCTTCCTTGTGGGAGAAGGAGCCAGACGTTTGCCTTTTCAGAAAAAGTTTCTGCCGAGAACGAGCACCGTGACATGCTGAGTCTCTGGGAAAGCAGAGATCCCCAGTGCTGTTGCGGCTAAAGATAGGCTGCAGGGGGACGGTGAAGACCTGCAAGATCTTTCAGGGCTGGCAGCTTCCGTGTGGGAGAAGGAGCTAGACGTTTGCCTTTTCAGAAAAAGTTTCTGCCGAGAACGAGCACCGTGATATGCTGAGTCTCTGGGAAAGCAGAGATCCCCAGTGCTGTTGCGGCTAAAGATAGGCTGCAGGGGGACGGTGAAGACCTGCAAGATCTTTCAGGGCTGGCACATTCCGGGTGGGAGAAGGAGCCAGACGTTTGCCTTTTCAGAAAAAGTTTCTGCCGAGAACGAGCACCGTGACATGCTGAGTCTACGGGAAAGCAGAGATCCCCAGTGCTGTTGCGGCTAAAGATAGGCTGCAGGGGGATAGTGAAGACCTGCAAGAGCTTTCAGGGCTGGCAGCTTCCTTGTGGGAGAAGGAGCCAGACGTTTGCATTTTCAGAGAATGTTTCTGCCGAGAACGAGCACCGTGACATGCTGAGTCTCTGGGAAAGCAGAGATCCCCAGTGCTGTTGCGGCTAAAGATAGGCTGCAGGGGGACGGTGAAGACCAGCAAGATCTTTCAGGTCTGGCAGCTTCCGTGTGGGAGAAGGAGCCAGACGTTTGCCTTTTCAGAAAAAGTTTCTGCCGAGAACGAGCACCGTGACATGCTGAGTCTCTGGGAAAGCAGAGATCCCCAGTGCTGTTGCGGCTAAAGATAGGCTGCAGGGGGACGGTGAAGATCTGCAAGATCTTTCAGGTCTGGCAGCTTCTGTGTGGGAGAAGGAGCCAGACGTTTGCCTTTTCAGAAAAAGTTTCTGCCGAGAACGAGCACCGTGACATGCTGAGTCTCTGGGAAAGCAGAGATCCCCAGTGCTGTTGCGGCTAAAGATAGGCTGCAAGGGGACGGTGAAGACCAGCAAGATCTTTCAGGGCTGGCAGCTTCCTTGTGGGAGAAGGAGCCAGACGTTTGCCTTTTCAGAAAAAGTTTCTGCCGAGAACGAGCACCGTGACATGCTGAGTCTCTGGGAAAACAGAGATCCCCAGTGCTGTTGCGGCTAAAGATAGGCTGCAGGGGGACGGTGAAGACCTGCAAGATCTTTCAGGGCTGGCACCTTCCGTGTGGGAGAAGGAGCCAGACGTTTGCCTTTTCAGAAAAAGTTTCTGCCGAGAACGAGCACCGTGATATGCTGAGTCTCTGGGAAAGCAGAGATCCCCAGTGCTGTTGCGGCTAAAGATAGGCTGCAGGGGGACGGTGAAGACCTGCAAGATCTTTCAGGGCTGGCACCTTCCTTGTGGGAGAAGGAGCCAGACGTTTGCCTTTTCAGAAAAATTTTCTGCCGAGAACGAGCACCGTGATATGCTGAGTCTCTGGGAAAGCAGAGATCCCCAGTGCTGTTGCGGCTAAAGATAGGCTGCAGGGGGACGGTGAAGACCAGCAAGATCTTTCTGGGCTGGCAGCTTCTGTGTGGGAGAAGGAGCCAGACGTTTGCCTTTTCAGAAAAAGTTTCTGCCGAGAACGAGCACCGTGACATGCTGAGTCTCTGGGAAAGCAGAGATCCCCAGTGCTGTTGCGGCTAAAGATAGGCTGCAGGGGGATGGTGAAGATCTGCAAGATCTTTCAGGTCTGGCAGCTTCTGTGTGGGAGAAGGAGCCAGACGTTTGCCTTTTCAGAAAAAGTTTCTGCCGAGAACGAGCACCGTGACATGCTGAGTCTACGGGAAAGCAGAGATCCCCAGTGCTGTTGCGGCTAAAGATAGGCTGCAGGGGGACGGTGAAGACCAGCAAGTTCTTTCAGGCCTGGCAGCTTCCTTGTGGGAGAAGGAGCCAGACGTTTGCCTTTTCAGAAAAAGTTTCTGCCGAGAACGAGCACCGTGATATGCTGAGTCTCTGGGAAAGCAGAGATCCCCAGTGCTGTTGTGGCTAAAGATAGGCTGCAGGGGGACGGTGAAGACCTGCAAGATCTTTCAGGGCTGGCAGCTTCCGTGTGGGAGAAGGAGCCAGACGTTTGCCTTTTCAGAAAAAGTTTCTGCCGAGAACGAGCACCGTGACATGCTGAGTCTCTGGGAAAGCAGAGATCCCCAGTGCTGTTGCGGCTAAAGATAGCCTGCAGGGGGACGGTGAAGACCAGCAAGATCTTTCAGGGCTGGCAGCTTCCGTGTGGGAGAAGGAGCCAGACGTTTGCCTTTTCAGAAAAAGTTTCTGACGAGAAAAAGCACCGTGATATGCTGAGTCTCTGGGAAAGCAGAGATCCCCAGTGCTGTTGCGGCTAAAGATAGGCTGAAGGGGGACGGTGAAGACCTGCAAGATCTTTCAGGGCTGGCAGCATCCTTGTGGGAGAAGGAGCCAGACGTTTGCCTTTTCAGAAAAAGTTTCTGCCGAGAACGAGCACCGTGACATGCTGAGTCTCTGGGAAAACAGAGATCCCCAGTGCTGTTGCGGCTAAAGATAGGCTGCAGGGAGAAGGTGAAGACCTGCAAGATCTTTCAGGGCTGGCACCTTCCGGGTGGGAGAAGGAGCCAGACGTTTGCCTTTTCAGAAAAAGTTTCTGCCGAGAACGAGCACCGTGACATGCTGAGTCTACGGGAAAGCAGAGATCCCCAGTGCTGTTGCGGCTAAAGATAGGCTGCAGGGGGATAGTGAAGATCTGCAAGAGCTTTCAGGGCTGGCAGCTTCCTTGTGGGAGAAGGAGCCAGACGTTTGCCTTTTCAGAGAAAGTTTCTGCAGAGAACGAGCACCGTGACATGCTGAGTCTCTGGGAAAGCAGAGATCCCCAGTGCTGTTGCGGCTAAAGATAGGCTGCAGGGGGACGGTGAAGACCTGCAAGATCTTTCAGGGCTGGCAGCTTCCGTGTGGGAGAAGGAGCCAGACGTTTGCCTTTTCATAAAAAGTTTCTGCCGAGAACGAGCACCGTGACATGCTGAGTCTCTGGGAAAGCAGAGATCCCCAGTGCTGTTGCGGCTAAAGATAGGCTGCAGGGGGACGGTGAAGATCTGCAAGATCTTTCAGGTCTGGCAGCTTCTGTGTGGGAGAAGGAGCCAGACGTTTGCCTTTTCAGAAAAAGTTTCTGCCGAGAACGAGCACCGTGACATGCTGAGTCTCTGGGAAAGCAGAGATCCCCAGTGCTGTTGCGGCTAAAGATAGGCTGCAGGGGGACGGTGAAGACCAGCAAGATCTTTCAGGGCTGGCAGCTTCCTTGTGGGAGAAGGAGCCAGACGTTTGCCTTTTCAGAAAAAGTTTCTGCCGAGAACGAGCACCGTGACATGCTGAGTCTCTGGGAAAGCAGAGATCCCCAGTGCTGTTGCGGCTAAAGATAGGCTGCAGGGGGACGGTGAAGACCTGCAAGAGCTTTCAGGGCTGGCAGCTTCCTTGTGGGAGAAGGAGCCAGACGTTTGCCTTTTCAGAAAAAGTTTCTGCCGAGAACGAGCACCGTGATATGCTGAGTCTCTGGGAAAGCAGAGATCCCCAGTGCTGTTGCGGCTAAAGATAGGCTGCAGGGGGACGGTGAAGACCAGCAAGATCTTTCAGGGCTGGCACCTTCCGTGTGGGAGAAGGAGCCAGACGTTTGCCTTTTCAGAAAAAGTTTCTGCCGAGAACGAGCACCGTGACATGCTGAGTCTCTGGGAAAGCAGAGATCCCCAGTGCTGTTGCGGCTAAACTTAGGCTGCAGAGGGACAGTGAAGACCTGCAAGAGCTCTCAGGGCTGGTACCTTCCTTGTGGGAGAAGGAGCCGGACGTTTGCCTTTTCAGAAAAAGTTTCTGCTGAGAACGAGCACCATGACATGCTGAGTCTCTGGGAAAGCAGAGATCCCCAGTGCTGTTGCGGCTAAAGATAGGCTGCAGGGGGACGGTGAAGACCAGCAAGATCTTTCAGGGCTGGCACCTTCCTTGTGGGAGAAGGAGCCAGACGTTTGCCTTTTCAGAAAAAGTTTCTGCCGAGAACGAGCACCGTGACATGCTGAGTCTCTGGGAAAGCAGAGATCCCCAGTGCTGTTGCGGCTAAAGATAGGCTGCAGGGGGACGGTGAAGAACTGCAAGATCTTTCAGGGCTCGCAGCTTCCTTGTGGGAGAAGGAGCCAGACGTTTGCCTTTTCAGAAAAAGTTTCTGCCGAGAACGAGCACCGTGACATGCTGAGTCTCTGGAAAAGCAGAGATCCCCAGTGCTGTTGCGGCTAAAGATAGGCTGCAGGGGGACGGTGAAGACCAGCACGATCTTTCAGGGCTGGCAGCTTCCTTGTGGGAGAAGGAGCCAGACGTTTGCTTTTTCAGAAAAAGTTTCTGCCGAGAACGAGCACCGTGACATGCTGAGTCTCTGGGAAAGCAGAGATCCCCAGTGCTGTTGCGGCTAAAGAGAGGCTGCAGAGGGACGGTGAAGACCAGCAAGATCTTTCAGGGCTGGCAGCATCCTTGTGGGAGAAGGAGCCAGACGTTTGCCTTTTCAGAAATAGTTTCTGCCGAGAACGAGCACCGTGACATGCTGAGTCTCTGGGAAAGCAGAGATCCCCAGTACTGTTGCGGTTAAATTTAGGCTGCAGGGGGACGGTGAAGACCAGCAAGATCTTTCAGGGCTGGCACCTTCCGTGTGGGAGAAGGAGCCAGACGTTTGCCTTTTCAGAAAAAGTTTCTGCCGAGAACGAGCACCGTGACATGCTGAGTCTCTGGGAAAGCAGAGATCCCCAGTGCTGTTGCGGCTAAAGATAGGTTGCAGGGGGACGGTGAAGACCAGCAAGATCTTTCAGGGCTGGCAGCTTCCTTGTGGGAGAAGGAGCCAGACGTTTGCCTTTTCAGAAAAAGTTTCTGCCGAGAACGAGCACCGTGACATCCTGAGTCTCTGGGAAAGCAGAGATCCCCAGTGCTGTTGCGGCTAAAGATAGGCTGCAGGGGGACGGTGAAGACCAGCAAGATCTTTCAGGGCTGGCACCTTCCGTGTGGGAGAAGGAGCCAGACGTTTGCCTTTTCAGAAAAAGTTTCTGCCGAGAACGAGCACCGTGACATGCTGAATCTCTGGGAAAGCAGAGACCCCAGTGCTGTTGCGGCTAAAGATAGGCTGCAGGGGGACGGTGAAGACCTGCAAGATCTTTCAGGGCTGGCAGCTTCCTTGTGGGAGAAGGAGCCAGACGTTTGCCTTTTCAGAAAAAGTTTCTGCCGAGAACGACCACCGTGACATGCTGAGTCTCTGGGAAAGCAGAGATCCCCAGTGCTGTTGCGGCTAAAGATAGGCTGCAGGGGGACGGTGAAGACCTGCAAGATCTTTCTGGGCTGGCACCTTCCTTGTGGGAGAAGGAGCCAGACGTTTGCCTTTTCAGAGAAAGTTTCTGCCGAGAACGAGCACCGTGACATGCTGAGTCTCTGGGAAAGCAGAGATCCCCAGTGCTGTTGCGGCTAAAGATAGGCTGCAGGGGGACAGTGATCACCTGCAAGATCTTTCAGGGCTGGCACCTTCCGTGTGGGAGAAGGAGCCAGACGTTGCCTTTTCAGAAAAAGTTTCTGCCGAGAACGAGCACCGTGACATGCTGAGTCTCTGGGAAAGCAGAGATCCCCAGTGCTGTTGCGGCTAAAGATAGGCTGCAGTGGGACGGTGAAGACCTGCAAGATCTTTCAGGGCTGGCACCTTCCGTGTGGGAGAAGGAGCCAGACGTTTGCCTTTTCAGAAAAAGTTTCTGCCGAGAACGAGCACCATGACATGCTGCGTCTCTGGGAAAGCAGAGATCCCCAGTGCTGTTGCGGCTAAAGATAGGCTGCAGGGAGACGGTGAAGGCCTGCAAGATCTTTCAGGGCTGGCACCTTCCGTGTGGGAGAAGGAGCCAGACGTTTGCCTTTTCAGAAAAAGTTTCTGCCGAGAACGAGCACCGTGACATGCTGAGTCTCTGGGAAAGCAGAGATCCCCAGTGCTGTTGCGGCTAAACTTAGGCTGCAGAGGGATAGTGAAGACCTGCAAGAGCTCTCAGGGCTGGTACCTTCCTTGTGGGAGAAGGAGCCAGACGTTTGCCTTTTCAGAAAAAGTTTCTGCTGAGAACGAGCACCGTGACATGCTGAGTCTCTGGGAAAGCAGAGATCCCCAGTGCTGTTGCGGCTAAAGATAGGCTGCAGGGGGACGGTGAAGACCTGCAAGATCTTTCAGGGCTGGCAGCTTCCTTGTGGGAGAAGGAGCCAGACGTTTGCCTTTTCAGAAAAAGTTTGTGCCGAGAACGAGCACCGTGACATGCTGATTCTATGGGAAAGCAGAGATCCCCAGTGCTGTTGCGGCTAAAGATAGGCAGCAGGGAGACGGTGAAGACCTGCAAGATCTTTCAGGGCTGGCACCTTCCGTGTGGGAGAAGGAGCCAGACGTTTGCCTTTTCAGAAAAAGTTTCTGCCGAGAACGAGCACCGTGACATGCTGAGTCTCTGGGAAAGCAGAGATCCCCAGTGCTGTTGCGGCTAAAGATAGGCTGCAGGGGGACGGTGAAGACCAGCACGATCTTTCAGGGCTGGCAGCTTCCTTGTGGGAGAAGGAGCCAGACGTTTGCTTTTTCAGAAAAAGTTTCTGCCGAGAACGAGCACCGTGACATGCTGAGTCTCTGGGAAAGCAGAGATCCCCAGTGCTGTTGCAGCTAAAGAGAGGCTGCAGGGGGACGGTGAAGACCAGCAAGATCTTTCAGGGCTGGCAGCATCCTTGTGGGAGAAGGAGCCAGACGTTTGCCTTTTCAGAAAAAGTTTCTGCCGAGAACGAGCACCGTGACATGCTGAGTCTCTGGGAAAGCAGAGATCCCCAGTGCTGTTGCGGTTAAATTTAGGCTGCAGGGGGACGGTGAAGACCAGCAAGATCTTTCAGGGCTGGCACCCTCCGTGTGGGAGAAGGAGCCAGACGTTTGCCTTTTCAGAAAAAGTTTCTGCCGAGAACGAGCACCGTGACATGCTGAGTCTCTGGGAAAGCAGAGATCCCCAGTGCTGTTGCGGCTAAAGATAGGCTGCAGGGGGACGGTGAAGACCTGCAAGATCTTTCAGGGCTGGCAGCTTCCGTGTGGGAGAAGGAGCCAGACGTTTGCCTTTTCAGAAAAAGTTTCTGCTGAGAACGAGCACCGTGACATGCTGAGTCTATGGGAAAGCAGAGATCCCCAGTGCTGTTGCGGCTAAAGATAGGCTGCAGGGGGACGGTGAAGACCTGCAAGATCTTTCAGGGCTGGCAGCTTCCGTGTGGGAGAAAGAGCCAGACGTTTGCCTTTTCAGAAAAAGTTTCTGCCGAGAACGAGCACCGTGACATGCTGAGTCTCTGGGAAAGCAGAGATCCCCAGTGCTGTTGCGGCTAAAGATAGGCTGCAGGGGGACGGTGAAGACCAGCACGATCTTTCAGGGCTGGCACCTTCCGTGTGGGAGAAGGAGCCAGACGTTTGCCTTTTCAGAAAAAGTTTCTGCCGAGAACGAGCACCATGACATGCTGAGTCTCTGGGAAAGCAGAGATCCCCAGTGCTGTTGCGGCTAAACTTAGGCTGCAGAGGGATAGTGAAGACCTGCAAGAGCTCTCAGGGCTGGTACCTTCCTTGTGGGAGAAGGAGCCAGACGTTTGCCTTTTCAGAAAAAGTTTCTGCTGAGAACGAGCACCGTGACATGCTGAGTCTCTGGGAAAGCAGAGATCCCCAGTGCTGTTGTGGCTAAAGATAGGCTGCAGGGGGACGGTGAAGACCAGCAAGATCTTTCAGGGCTGGCACCTTCCGTGTGGGAGAAGGAGCCAGACGTTTGCCTTTTCAGAAAAAGTTTCTGCCGAGAACGAGCACCGTGACATGCTGAGTCTCTGGGAAAGCAGAGATCCCAGTGCTGTTGCGGCTAAAGATAGGCTGCAGGGGGACGGTGAAGACCAGCAAGATCTTTCAGGGCTCGCAGCTTCTGTGTGGGAGAAGGAGCCAGACGTTTGCCTTTTCAGAAAAAGTTTCTGCCGAGAACGAGCACCGTGACATGCTGAGTCTCTGGGAAAGCAGAGATCCCCAGTGCTGTTGCGGCTAAAGATAGGCTGCAGGGGGACGGTGAAGACCAGCAAGATCTTTCAGGGCTGGCACCTTCCTTGTGGGAGAAGGAGCCAGACGTTTGCCTTTTCAGAAAAAGTTTCTGCCGAGAACGAGCACCGTGACATGCTGAGTCTCTGGGAAAGCAGAGATCCCCAGTGCTGTTGCGGCTAAATATAGGCTGCAGGGGGACGGTGAAGACCAGCAAGATCTTTCAGGGCTGGCACCTTCCGTGTGGGAGAAGGAGCCAGACGTTTGCCTTTTCAGAAAAAGTTTCTGCCGAGAACGAGCACCGTGACATGCTGAGTCTCTGGGAAAGCAGAGATCCCCAGTGCTGTTGCGGCTAAAGATAGGCTGCAGGGGGACGGTGAAGACCTGCAAGATCTTTCAGGGCTGGCAGCTTCCTTGTGGGAGAAGGAGCCAGACGTTTGCCTTTTCAGAAAAAGTTTCTGCCGAGAACGAGCACCGTGACATGCTGAGTCTATGGGAAAGCAGAGATCCCCAGTGCTGTTGCGGCTAAATATAGGCTGGAGGGGGACGGTGAAGACCAGCAAGATCTTTCAGGGCTGGCAGCTTCCGTGTGGGAGAAGGAGCCAGACGTTTGCCTTTTCAGAAAAAGTTTCTGCCGAGAACGAGCACCGTGACATGCTGAGTCTCTGGGAAAGCAGAGATCCCCAGTGCTGTTGCGGCTAAATATAGGCTGCAGGGGTACGGTGAAGACCAGCAAGATCTTTCAGGGCTGGCAGCTTCCTTGTGGGAGAAGGAGCCAGACGTTTGCTTTTTCAGAAAAAGTTTCTGCCGAGAACGAGCACCGTGACATGCTGAGTCTCTGGGAAAGCAGAGATCCCCAGTGCTGTTGCGGCTAAATATAGGCTGCAGGGGTACGGTGAAGACCAGCAAGATCTTTCAGGGCTGGCAGCTTCCTTGTGGGAGAAGGAGCCAGACGTTTGCTTTTTCAGAAAAAGTTTCTGCCGAGAACGAGCACCGTGACATGCTGAGTCTCTGGGAAAGCAGAGATCCCCAGTGCTGTTGCGGCTAAAGATAGGCTGCAGGGGGACGGTGAAGACCAGCAAGATCTTTCAGGGCTGGCACCTTCCTTGTGGGAGAAGGAGCCAGACGTTTGCCTTTTCAGAAAAAGTTTCTGCCGAGAACGAGCACCGTGACATGCTGAGTCTCTGGGAAAGCAGAGATACCCAGTGCTGTTGCGGCTAAAGATAGGCTGCAGGGGGACGGTGAAGACCAGCAAGATCTTTCAGGGCTGGCACCTTCCGTGTGGGAGAAGGAGCCAGACGTTTGCCTTTTCAGAAAAAGTTTCTGCTGAGAACGAGCACCGTAACATGCTGAGTCTATGGGAAAGCAGAGATCCCCAGTGCTGTTGCGGCTAAAGATAGGCTGCAGGGGGACGGTGAAGACCTGCAAGATCTTTCAGGGCTGGCAGATTCCGTGTGGGAGAAAGAGCCAGACGTTTGCCTTTTTAGAAAAAGTTTCTGCCGAGAACGAGCACCGTGACATGCTGAGTCTCTGGGAAAGCAGAGATCCCCAGTGCTGTTGCGGCTAAAGATAGGCTGCAGGGGGACGGTGAAGACCAGCACGATCTTTCAGGGCTGGCACCTTCCGTGTGGGAGAAGGAGCCAGACGTTTGCCTTTTCAGAAAAAGTTTCTGCCGAGAACGAGCACCGTGACATGCTGAGTCTCTGGGAAAGCAGAGATCCCCAGTGCTGTTGCGGCTAAAGATAGGCTGCAGGGGGATGGTGAAGACCAGCAAGATCTTTCAGGGCTGGCAGCTTCCTTGTGGGAGAAGGAGCCAGACGTTTGCTTTTTCAGAACAAGTTTCTGCCGAGAACGAGCACCGTGACATGCTGAGTCTCTGGGAAAGCAGAGATCCCCAGTGCTGTTGCGGCTAAAGATAGGCTGCAGGGGGACGGTGAAGACCAGCAAGATCTTCAGGGCTGGCAGCTTCCGTGTGGGAGAAGGAGCCAGACGTTTGCCTTTTCAGAAAAAGTTTCTGCCGAGAACGAGCACCGTGACATGCTGAGTCTCTGGGAAAGCAGAGATCCCCAGTGCTGTTGCGGCTAAAGATAGGCTGCAGGGGGACGGTGAAGACCTGCAAGATCTTTCAGGGCTGGCAGCTTCCGTGTGGGAGAAGGAGCCAGACGTTTGCCTTTTCAGAAAAAGTTTCTGCCGAGAACGAGCACCGTGACATGCTGAGTCTCTGGGAAAGCAGAGATCCCCAGTGCTGTTGCGGCTAAAGATAGGCTGCAGGGGGACGGTGAAGACCTGCAAGATCTTTCAGGGCTGGCCGCTTCCTTGTGGGAGAAGGAGCCAGACGTTTGCCGTTTCAGAAAAAGTTTCTGCCGAGAACGAGCACCGTGACATGCTGAGTCTCTGGGAAAGCAGAAATCCCCAGTGCTGTTGCGGCTAAAGATAGGCTGCAGGGGGACGGTGAAGACCTGCAAGATCTTTCAGGGCTGGCAGCATCCTTGTGGGAGAAGGAGCCAGACGTTTGCCGTTTCAGAAAAAGTTTCTGCCGAGAACGAGCACCGTGACATGCTGAGTCTCTGGGAAAGCAGAGATCCCCAGCGCTGTTGCGGCTAAAGATAGGCTCCAGGGGGACGGTGAAGACCAGCAAGATCTTTCAGGGCTGGCACCTTCCGTGTGGGAGAAGGAGCCAGACGTTTGCCTTTTCAGAAAAAGTTTCTGCCGAGAACGAGCACCGTGACATGCTGAGTCTCTGGGAAAGCAGAGATCCCCAGTGCTGTTGCGGCTAAAGATAGGCTGCAGGGGGACGGTGAAGACCAGCACGATCTTTCAGGGATGGCCGCTTCCTTGTGGGAGAAGGAGCCATACGTTTGCGTTTTCAGAAAAAGTTTCTGCCGAGAACGAGCACCGTGACATGCTGAGTCTCTGGGATAGCAGAGATCCCCAGTGCTGTTGCGGCTAAAGATAGGCTGCAGGGGGACGGTGAAGACCAGCAAGATCTTCAGGGCTGGCACCTTCCGTGTGGGAGAAGGAGCCAGACGTTTGCCTTTTCAGAAAAAGTTTCTGCCGAGAACGAGCACCGTGACATGCTGAGTCTCTGGGAAAGCAGAGATCCCCAGTGCTGTTGCGGCTAAAGATAGGCTGCAGGGGGACGGTGAAGACCTGCAAGATCTTTCAGGGCTGGCAGCTTCCGTGTGGGAGAAGGAGCCAGACGTTTGCCTTTTCAGAAAAAGTTTCTGCCGAGAACGAGCACCGTGACATGCTGAGTCTCTGGGAAAGCAGAGATCCCCAGTGCTGTTGCGGCTAAAGATAGGCTGCAGGGGGACGGTGAAGACCTGCAAGATCTTTCAGGGCTGGCCGCTTCCTTGTGGGAGAAGGAGCCAGACGTTTGCCGTTTCAGAAAAAGTTTCTGCCGAGAACGAGCACCGTGACATGCTGAGTCTCTGGGAAAGCAGAAATCCCCAGTGCTGTTGCGGCTAAAGATAGGCTGCAGGGGGACGGTGAAGACCTGCAAGATCTTTCAGGGCTGGCAGCATCCTTGTGGGAGAAGGAGCCAGACGTTTGCCGTTTCAGAAAAAGTTTCTGCCGAGAACGAGCACCGTGACATGCTGAGTCTCTGGGAAAGCAGAGATCCCCAGCGCTGTTGCGGCTAAAGATAGGCTCCAGGGGGACGGTGAAGACCAGCAAGATCTTTCAGGGCTGGCACCTTCCGTGTGGGAGAAGGAGCCAGACGTTTGCCTTTTCAGAAAAAGTTTCTGCCGAGAACGAGCACCGTGACATGCTGAGTCTCTGGGAAAGCAGAGATCCCCAGTGCTGTTGCGGCTAAAGATAGGCTGCAGGGGGACGGTGAAGACCAGCACGATCGTTCAGGGCTGGCCGCTTCCTTGTGGGAGAAGGAGCCATACGTTTGCGTTTTCAGAAAAAGTTTCTGCCGAGAACGAGCACCGTGACATGCTGAGTCTCTGGGATAGCAGAGATCCCCAGTGCTGTTGCGGCTAAAGATAGGCTGCAGGGGGACGGTGAAGACCAGCAAGATCTTCAGGGCTGGCAGCTTCCGTGTGGGAGAAGGAGCCAGACGTTTGCCTTTTCAGAAAAAGTTTCTGCCGAGAACGAGCACCGTGACATGCTGAGTCTCTGGGAAAGCAGAGATCCCCAGTGCTGTTGCGGCTAAAGATAGGCTGCAGGGGGACGGTGAAGACCTGCAAGATCTTTCAGGGCTGGCAGCTTCCGTGTGGGAGAAGGAGCCAGACGTTTGCCTTTTCAGAAAAAGTTTCTGCCGAGAACGAGCACCGTGACATGCTGAGTCTCTGGGAAAGCAGAGATCCCCAGTGCTGTTGCGGCTAAAGATAGGCTGCAGGGGGACGGTGAAGACCTGCAAGATCTTTCAGGGCTGGCCGCTTCCTTGTGGGAGAAGGAGCCAGACGTTTGCCGTTTCAGAAAAAGTTTCTGCCGAGAACGAGCACCGTGACATGCTGAGTCTCTGGGAAAGCAGAAATCCCCAGTGCTGTTGCGGCTAAAGATAGGCTGCAGGGGGACGGTGAAGACCTGCAAGATCTTTCAGGGCTGGCAGCATCCTTGTGGGAGAAGGAGCCAGACGTTTGCCGTTTCAGAAAAAGTTTCTGCCGAGAACGAGCACCGTGACATGCTGAGTCTCTGGGAAAGCAGAGATCCCCAGCGCTGTTGCGGCTAAAGATAGGCTCCAGGGGGACGGTGAAGACCAGCAAGATCTTTCAGGGCTGGCACCTTCCGTGTGGGAGAAGGAGCCAGACGTTTGCCTTTTCAGAAAAAGTTTCTGCCGAGAACGAGCACCGTGACATGCTGAGTCTCTGGGAAAGCAGAGATCCCCAGTGCTGTTGCGGCTAAAGATAGGCTGCAGGGGGACGGTGAAGACCAGCACGATCTTTCAGGGATGGCCGCTTCCTTGTGGGAGAAGGAGCCATACGTTTGCGTTTTCAGAAAAAGTTTCTGCCGAGAACGAGCACCGTGACATGCTGAGTCTCTGGGATAGCAGAGATCCCCAGTGCTGTTGCGGCTAAAGATAGGCTGCAGGGGGACGGTGAAGACCAGCAAGATCTTCAGGGCTGGCACCTTCCGTGTGGGAGAAGGAGCCAGACGTTTGCCTTTTCAGAAAAAGTTTCTGCCGAGAACGAGCACCGTGACATGCTGAGTCTCTGGGAAAGCAGAGATCCCCAGTGCTGTTGCGGCTAAAGATAGGCTGCAGGGGGACGGTGAAGACCAGCATGATCTTTCAGGGCTGGCACCTTCCGTGTGGGAGAAGGAGCCAGACGTTTGCCTTTTCAGAAAAAGTTTCTGCTGAGAACGAGCACCGTAACATGCTGAGTCTATGGGAAAGCAGAGATCCCCAGTGCTGTTGCGGCTAAAGATAGGCTGCAGGGGGACGGTGAAGACCTGCAAGATCTTTCAGGGCTGGCAGATTCCGTGTGGGAGAAAGAGCCAGACGTTTGCCTTTTTAGAAAAAGTTTCTGCCGAGAACGAGCACCGTGACATGCTGAGTCTCTGGGAAAGCAGAGATCCCCAGTGCTGTTGCGGCTAAAGATAGGCTGCAGGGGGACGGTGAAGACCAGCACGATCTTTCAGGGCTGGCACCTTCCGTGTGGGAGAAGGAGCCAGACGTTTGCCTTTTCAGAAAAAGTTTCTGCCGAGAACGAGCACCGTGACATGCTGAGTCTCTGGGAAAGCAGAGATCCCCAGTGCTGTTGCGGCTAAAGATAGGCTGCAGGGGGATGGTGAAGACCAGCAAGATCTTTCAGGGCTGGCAGCTTCCTTGTGGGAGAAGGAGCCAGACGTTTGCTTTTTCAGAACAAGTTTCTGCCGAGAACGAGCACCGTGACATGCTGAGTCTCTGGGAAAGCAGAGATCCCCAGTGCTGTTGCGGCTAAAGATAGGCTGCAGGGGGATGGTGAAGACCAGCAAGATCTTCAGGGCTGGCACCTTCCGTGTGGGAGAAGGAGCCAGACGTTTGCCTTTTCAGAAAAAGTTTCTGCCGAGAACGAGCACCGTGACATGCTGAGTCTCTGGGAAAGCAGAGATCCCCAGTGCTGTTGCGGCTAAAGATAGGCTGCAGGGGGACGGTGAAGACCTGCAAGATCTTTCAGGGCTGGCAGCTTCCGTGTGGGAGAAGGAGCCAGACGTTTGCCTTTTCAGAAAAAGTTTCTGCCGAGAACGAGCACCGTGACATGCTGAGTCTCTGGGAAAGCAGAGATCCCCAGTGCTGTTGCGGCTAAAGATAGGCTGCAGGGGGACGGTGAAGACCTGCAAGATCTTTCAGGGCTGGCCGCTTCCTTGTGGGAGAAGGAGCCAGACGTTTGCCGTTTCAGAAAAAGTTTCTGCCGAGAACGAGCACCGTGACATGCTGAGTCTCTGGGAAAGCAGAAATCCCCAGTGCTGTTGCGGCTAAAGATAGGCTGCAGGGGGACGGTGAAGACCTGCAAGATCTTTCAGGGCTGGCAGCATCCTTGTGGGAGAAGGAGCCAGACGTTTGCCGTTTCAGAAAAAGTTTCTGCCGAGAACGAGCACCGTGACATGCTGAGTCTCTGGGAAAGCAGAGATCCCCAGCGCTGTTGCGGCTAAAGATAGGCTCCAGGGGGACGGTGAAGACCAGCAAGATCTTTCAGGGCTGGCACCTTCCGTGTGGGAGAAGGAGCCAGACGTTTGCCTTTTCAGAAAAAGTTTCTGCCGAGAACGAGCACCGTGACATGCTGAGTCTCTGGGAAAGCAGAGATCCCCAGTGCTGTTGCGGCTAAAGATAGGCTGCAGGGGGACGGTGAAGACCAGCACGATCGTTCAGGGCTGGCCGCTTCCTTGTGGGAGAAGGAGCCATACGTTTGCGTTTTCAGAAAAAGTTTCTGCCGAGAACGAGCACCGTGACATGCTGAGTCTCTGGGATAGCAGAGATCCCCAGTGCTGTTGCGGCTAAAGATAGGCTGCAGGGGGACGGTGAAGACCAGCAAGATCTTCAGGGCTGGCACCTTCCGTGTGGGAGAAGGAGCCAGACGTTTGCCTTTTCAGAAAAAGTTTCTGCCGATAACGAGCACCGTGACATGCTGAGTCTCTGGGAAAGCAGAGATCCCCAGTGCTGTTGCGGCTAAAGATAGGCTGCAGGGGGACGGTGAAGACCTGCAAGATCTTTCAGGGCTGGCAGCTTCCGTGTGGGAGAAAGAGCCAGACGTTTGCCTTTTCAGAAAAAGTTTCTGCCGAGAACGAGCACCGTGACATGCTGAGTCTCTGGGAAAGCAGAGATCCCCAGTGCTGTTGCGGCTAAAGATAGGCTGCAGGGGGACGGTGAAGACCAGCAAGATCTTTCAGGGCTGGCACCTTCCGTGTGGGAGAAGGAGCCAGACGTTTGCCTTTTCAGAAAAAGTTTCTGCCGAGAACGAGCACCGTGACATGCTGAGTCTCTGGGAAAGCAGAGATCCCCAGTGCTGTTGCGGCTAAAGATAGGCTGCAGGGGGACGGTGAAGACCTGCAAGATCTTTCAGGGCTGGCACCTTCCGTGTGGGAGAAGGAGCCAGACGTTTGCCGTTTCAGAAAAAGTTTCTGCCGAGAACGAGCACCGTGACATGCTGAGTCTCTGGGAAAGCAGAAATCCCCAGTGCTGTTGCGGCTAAAGATAGGCTGCAGGGGGACGGTGAAGACCTGCAAGATCTTTCAGGGCTGGCACCTTCCGTGTGGGAGAAGGAGCCAGACGTTTGCCATTTCAGAAAAAGTTTCTGCCGAGAACGAGCACCGTGACATGCTGAGTCTCTGGGAAAGCAGAGATCCCCAGTGCTGTTGCGGCTAAAGATAGGCTGCAGGGGGACGGTGAAGACCAGCAAGATCTTTCAGGGCTGGCACCTTCCGTGTGGGAGAAGGAGCCAGACGTTTGCCTTTTCAGAAAAAGTTTCTGCCGAGAACGAGCACCGTGACATGCTGAGTCTCTGGTAAAGCAGAGATCCCCATTGCTGTTGCGGCTAAAGATAGGCTGCAGGGGGACGGTGAAGACCAGCACGATCTTTCAGGGCTGGCCGCTTCCTTGTGGGAGAAGGAGCCAAACGTTTGCGTTTTCAGAAAAAGTTTCTGCCGAGAACGAGCACCGTGACATGCTGAGTCTCTGGGAAAGCAGAGATCCCCAGTGCTGTTGCGGCTAAAGATAGGCTGCAGGGGGACGGTGAAGACCAGCAAGATCTTTCAGGTCTGGCACCTTCCGTGTGGGAGAAGGAGCCAGACGTTTGCCTTTTCAGAAAAAGTTTCTGCCGAGAACGAGCACCGTGACATGCTGAGTCTCTGGGAAAGCAGCGATACCCAGTGCTGTTGCGGTTAAATTTAGGCTGCAGGGGGACGGTGAAGACCAGCAAGAGCTTTCAGGGCTGGCAGCTTCCTTGTGGGAGAAGGAGACAGACGTTTGCTTTTTCAGAAAAAATTTCTGCCGAGAACGAGCACCGTGACATGCTGAGTCTCTGGGAAAGCAGAGATCCCCAGTGCTGTTGCGGCTAAAGATAGGCTGCAGGGGGACGGTGAAGACCAGCAAGATCTTTCAGGGCTGGCAGCTTCCGTGTGGGAGAAGGAGCCAGACGTTTGCCTTTTCAGAAAAAGTTTCTGCCGAGAACGAGCACCGTGACATGCTGAGTCTCTGGGAAAGCAGAGATCCCCAGTGCTGTTGCGGCTAAAGATAGGCTGCAGGGGGACGGTGAAGACCAGCAAGATCTTTCAGGGCTGGCACCTTCTGTGTGGGAGAAGGAGCCAGACGTTTGCCTTTTCAGAAAAAGTTTCTGCCGAGAACGAGCACCGTGACATGCTGAGTCTCTGGGAAAGCAGAAATCCCCAGTGCTGTTGCGGCTAAAGATAGGCTGCAGGGGGACGGTGAAGACCTGCAAGATCTTTCAGGGCTGGCAGCTTCCTTGTGGGAGAAGGAGCCAGACGTTTGCCTTTTCAGAAAAAGTTTCTGCCGAGAACGAGCACCGTGACATGCTGAGTCTCTGGGAAAGCAGAGATCCCCAGTGCTGTTGCGGCTAAAGATAGGCTGCAGGGGGACGGTGAAGACCAGCAAGATCTTTCAGGGCTGGCACCTTCCGTGTGGGCGAAGGAGCCAGACGTTTGCCTTTTCAGAAAAAGTTTCTGCCGAGAACGAGCACCGTGACATGCTGAGTCTCTGGGAAAGCAGAGATCCCCAGTTCTGTTGCGGCTAAAGATAGGCTGCAGAGGGACGGTGAAGACCAGCAAGATCTTTCAGGGCTGGAAGCTTCCGTGTGGGAGAAGGAGCCAGACGTTTGCCTTTTCAGAAAAAGTTTCTGCCGAGAACGAGCACCGTGACATGCTGAGTCTCTGGGAAAGCAGAGATCCCCAGTGCTGTTGCGGCTAAAGATAGGCTGCAGGGGGACGGTGAAGACCAGCAAGATCTTTCAGGGCTGGCACCTTCCGTGTGGGAGAAGCAGCCAGACGTTTGCCTTTTCAGAAAAAGTTTCTGCCGAGAACGAGCACCGTGACATGCTGAGTCTCTGGGAAAGCAGAGATCCCCAGTGCTGTTGCGGCTAAAGATAGGCTGCAGGGGGACGGTGAAGACCTGCAAGATCTTTCAGGGCTGGCCGCTTCCTTGTGGGAGAAGGAGCCAGACGTTTGCCTTTTCAGAAAAAGTTTCTCCCGAGAACGAGCACCATGACATCCTGAGTCTCTGGGAAAGCAGAGATCCCCAGTGCTGTTGCGGCTAAAGATAGGCTTCAGGGGGACGGTGAAGACCTGCAAGATCTTTCAGGACTGGCACCTTCCGTGTGGGAGAAGGAGCCAGACGTTTGCCTTTTCAGAAAAAGTTTCTGCCGAGAACGAGCACCGTGACATGCTGAGTCTCTGGGAAAGCAGAGATCCCCAGTGCTGTTGCGGCTAAAGATAGGCTGCAGGGGGACGGTGAAGACCAGCAAGATCTTTCAGGGCTGGCCGCTTCCTTGTGGGAGAAGGAGCCAGACGTTTGCCTTTTCAGAAAAAGTTTCTGCCGAGAACGAGCACCGTGATATGCTGAGTCTCTGGGAAAGCAGAGATCCCCAGTGCTGTTGCGGCTAAAGATAGGCTGCAGAGGGATAGTGCAGACCTGCAAGAGCTATCAGGGCTGGCAGCTTCCTTGTGGGAGAAGGAGCCAGACGTTTGCCTTTTCAGAAAAAGTTTCTGCTGAGAACGAGCACCGTGACATGCTGAGTCTCTGGGAAAGCAGATATCCCCAGTGCTGTTGCGGCTAAAGATAGGCTGCAGGGGGACGGTGAAGACCTGCAAGATCTTTCAGGGCTGGCACCTTCCGTGTGGGAGAAGGAGCCAGACGTTTGCCTTTTCAGAAAAAGTTTCTGCCGAGAACGAGCACTGTGACATGCTGAGTCTTTGGGAAAGCAGAGATCCCCAGTGCTGTTGCGGCTAAAGATAAGCTGCAGGGGGACGGTGAAGACCTGCAAGATCTTTCAGGGCTGGCACCTTCCGTGTGGGAGAAGGAGCCAGACGTTTGCCTTTTCAGAAAAAGTTTCTGCCGAGAACGAGCACCGTGATATGCTGAGTCTCTGGGAAAGCAGAGATCCCCAGTGCTGTTGCGGCTAAAGATAGGCTGCAGGGGGACGGTGAAGACCAGCAAGATCTTTCAGGGCTGGCACCTTCCATGTGGGAGAAGGAGCCAGACGTTTGCCTTTTCAGAAAAAGTTTCTGCCGAGAACGAGCACCGTGATATGCTGAGTCTCTGGGAAAGCAGAGATCCCCAGTGCTGTTGCGGCTAAAGATAGGCTGCAGGGGGACGGTGAAGACCAGCAAGATCTTTCAGGGCTGGCAGCTTCCTTGTGGGAGAAGGAGCCAGACGTTTGCCTTTTCAGAAAAAGTTTCTGCCGAGAACGAGCACCGTGACATGCTGAGTCTCTGGGAAAGCAGAGATCCCCAGTGCTGTTGCGGCTAAAGATAGGCTGCAGGGGGACGGTGAAGACCAGCAAGATCTTTCAGGGCTGGCACCTTCCGTGTGGGAGAAGGAGCCAGACGTTTGCCTTTTCAGAAAAAGTTTCTGCCGAGAACGAGCACCGTGACATGCTGAGTCTCTGGGAAAGCAGAGATCCCCAGTGCTGTTGCGGCTAAAGATAGGCTGCAGGGAGATGGTGAAGACCAGCAAGATCTTTCAGGGCTGGCACCTTCCGTGTGGGAGAAGGAGCCAGACGTTTGCCTTTTCAGAAAAGGTTTCTGCCGAGAACGAGCACCCTGAGTTGCTGAGTCTCTGGAAAAGCAGAGATCCCCAGTGCTGTTGCGGCTAAAGATAGGCTGCAGGGGGACGGTGAAGACCTGCAAGATCTTTCAGGGCTGTCACCTTCCGTGTGGGAGAAGGAGCCAGACGTTTGCCTTTTCAGAAAAAGTTTCTGCCGAGAAGGAGCACCGTGACATGCTGAGTCTCTGGGAAAGCAGAGATCCCCAGTGCTGTTGCGGCTAAAGATAGGCTGCAGGTGGACGGTGCAGACCAGCAAGATCTTTCAGGGCTGGCACCTTCCGTGTGGGAGAAGGAGCCAGACGTTTGCCTTTACAGAAAAAGTTTCTGCCGAGAACGAGCACCGTGACATGCTGAGTCTCTGGGAAAGCAGAGATCCCCAGTGCTGTTGCAGCTAAACTTAGGCTGCAGGGGGACGGTGAAGACCAGCAATATCTTTCAGGGCTGGCACCTTCCTTGAGGGAGAAGGAGCCAGACGTTTGCCTTTTCAGAAAAAGTTTCTGCCGAGAACGAGCACCGTGATATGCTGAGTCTCTGGGAAAGCAGAGATCCCCAGTGCTGTTGCGGCTAAAGATAGGCTGCAGGGGGACGGTGAAGACCAGCAAGATCTTTCAGGGCTGGCACCTTCCATGTGGGAGAAGGAGCCAGACGTTTGCCTTTTCAGAAAAAGTTTCTGCCGAGAACGAGCACCGTGATATGCTGAGTCTCTGGGAAAGCAGAGATCCCCAGTGCTGTTGCGGCTAAAGATAGGCTGCAGGGGGACGGTGAAGACCAGCAAGATCTTTCAGGGCTGGCAGCTTCCTTGTGGGAGAAGGAGCCAGACGTTTGCCTTTTCAGAAAAAGTTTCTGCCGAGAACGAGCACCGTGACATGCTGAGTCTCTGGGAAAGCAGAGATCCCCAGTGCTGTTGCGGCTAAAGATAGGCTGCAGGGGGACGGTGAAGACCAGCAAGATCTTTCAGGGCTGGCACCTTCCGTGTGGGAGAAGGAGCCAGACGTTTGCCTTTTCAGAAAAAGTTTCTGCCGAGAACGAGCACCGTGACATGCTGAGTCTCTGGGAAAGCAGAGATCCCCAGTGCTGTTGCGGCTAAAGATAGGCTGCAGGGAGATGGTGAAGACCAGCAAGATCTTTCAGGGCTGGCACCTTCCGTGTGGGAGAAGGAGCCAGACGTTTGCCTTTTCAGAAAAGGTTTCTGCCGAGAACGAGCACCCTGAGTTGCTGAGTCTCTGGAAAAGCAGAGATCCCCAGTGCTGTTGCGGCTAAAGATAGGCTGCAGGGGGACGGTGAAGACCTGCAAGATCTTTCAGGGCTGTCACCTTCCGTGTGGGAGAAGGAGCCAGACGTTTGCCTTTTCAGAAAAAGTTTCTGCCGAGAAGGAGCACCGTGACATGCTGAGTCTCTGGGAAAGCAGAGATCCCCAGTGCTGTTGCGGCTAAAGATAGGCTGCAGGTGGACGGTGCAGACCAGCAAGATCTTTCAGGGCTGGCACCTTCCGTGTGGGAGAAGGAGCCAGACGTTTGCCTTTACAGAAAAAGTTTCTGCCGAGAACGAGCACCGTGACATGCTGAGTCTCTGGGAAAGCAGAGATCCCCAGTGCTGTTGCAGCTAAACTTAGGCTGCAGGGGGACGGTG
Organism: Astur gentilis; assembly: GCF_929443795.1. NCBI lineage: Eukaryota > Metazoa > Chordata > Aves > Accipitriformes > Accipitridae > Astur > Astur gentilis. Next base: position 37,527,500 of record NC_064918.1, read on the forward strand.
AAGACCAGCAATATCTTTCAGGGCTGGCACCTTCCTTGAGGGAGAAGGAGCCAGACGTTTGCCTTTTCAGAAAAAGTTTCTGCCGAGAACGAGCACCGTGACATGCTGAGTCTCTGGGAAAGCAGAGATCCCCAGTGCTGTTGCGGCTAAAGATAGGCTGCAGGGGGATGGTGAAGACCAGCAAGATCTTTCAGGGCTGGCACCTTCCGTGTGGGAGAAGGAGCCAGACGTTTGCCTTTTCAGAAAAAGTTTCTGCCGAGAACGAGCACCGTGATATGCTGAGTCTCTGGGAAAGCAGAGATCCCCAGTGCTGTTGCGGCTAAAGATAGGCTGCAGGGGGACGGTGAAGACCTGCAAGATCTTTCAGGGCTGGCAGCTTCCTTGTGGGAGAAGGAGCCAGACGTTTGCCTTTTCAGAAAAAGTTTCTGCTGAGAACGAGCACCGTGACATGCTGAGTCTCTGGGAAAGCAGAGATCCCCAGTGCTGTTGCGGCTAAAGATAGGCTGCAGAGGGATAGTGCATACCTGCAGGAGCTCTCAGGGCTGGTACCTTCCTTGTGGGAGAAGGAGCCAGACGTTTGCCTTTTCAGAAAAAGTTTCTGCCGAGAACGAGCACCGTGACATGCTGAGTCTCTGGGAAAGCAGAGATCCCCAGTGCTGTTGCGGCTAAAGATAGGCTGCAGGGGGATGGTGAAATCCAGAAAGATCTTTCAGGGCTGGCACCTTCCTTGTGGGAGAAGGAGCCAGACGTTTGCCTTTTCAGAAAAAGTTTCTGCCGAGAACGAGCACCGTGATATGCTGATTCTCTGGGAAAGCAGAGATCCCCAGTGCTGTTGCGGCTAAAGATAGGCTGCAGGTGGACTGTGCAGACCAGCAAGATCTTTCAGGGCTGGCACCTTCCGTGGGGGAGAAGGAGCCAGACGTTTGCCTTTTCAGAAAAAGTTTCTGCCGAGAACGAGCACCGTGACATGCTGAGTCTCTGGGAAAGCAGAGATCCCCAGTGCTGTTGCAGCTATACCTAGGCTGCAGGGGGACGGTGAAGACCAGCAATATCTTTCAGGGCTGGCACGTTCCTTGAGGGAGAAGGAGCCAGACGTTTGCCTTTTCAGAAAAAGTTTCTGCCGAGAACGAGCACCGTGACATGCTGAGTCTCTGGGAAAGCAGAGATTCCTAGTGCTGTTGCGGCTAAAGATAGGCTGCAGGGGGACGGTGAAGACCAGCAATATCTTTCAGGGCTGGCCGCTTCTTTGTGGGAGAAGGAGCCATACGTTTGCCTTTTCAGAAAAAGTTTCTGCCGAGAACGAGCGCCGTGACATGCTGAGTCTCTGGGAAAGCAGAGATCCCCAGTGCTCTTGCGGCTAAACTAAGGCTGCAGAGGGTTAGTGCAGACCTGCAGGAGCTCTCAGGGCTGGTACCTTCCTTGTGGGAGAAGGAGCCAGACGTTTGCCTTTTCAGAAGAAGTTTCTGCCGAGAACGAGCACCGTGACATGCTGAGTCTCTGGGAAAGCAGAGATCCCCAGTGCTGTTGCGGCTAAAGATAGGCTGCAGGGGGACGGTGAAGACCTGCAAGATCTTTCAGGACTGGCACCTTCCGTGTGGGAGAAGGAGCCAGACGTTTGCCTTTTCAGAAAAAGTTTCTGCCGAGAACGAGCACCGTGACATGCTGAGTCTCTGGAAAAGCAGAGATCCCCAGTGCTGTTGCGGCTAAAGATAGGCTGCAGAGGGATAGTGCAGACCTGCAAGAGCTATCAGGGCTGGCAGCTTCCTTCTGGGAGAAGGAGCCAAACGTTTGCCTTTTCAGAAAAAGTTTCTGCTGAGAACGAGCACCGTGACATGCTGAGTCTCTAGGAAAGCAGACATCCCCAGTGCTGTTGCGGCTAAAGATAGGCTGCAGAGGGTTAGTGCAGACCTGCAAGAGCTCTCAGGGCTGGCAGCTTCCTTGTGGGAGAAGGAGCCAGACGTTTGCCTTTTCAGAAAAAGTTTCTGCCGAGAACGAGCACTGTGACATGCTGAGTCTCTGGGAAAGCAGAGATCCCCAGTGCTGTTGCGGATAAACTTAGGCTGCAGGGGGACGGTGAAGACCTGCAAGATCTTTCAGGGCTGGCACCTTCCGTGTGGGAGAAGGAGCCAGACGTTTGCCTTTTCAGAAAAAGTTTCTGCCGAGAACGAGCACCGTGACATGCTGAGTCTCTGGGAAAGCAGAGATCCCCAGTGCTGTTGCGGCTAAAGATAGGCTGCAGGGGGATGGTGAAGACCAGCAAGATCTTTCAGGGCTGGCACCTTCCGTGTGGGAGAAGGAGCCAGACGTTTGCCTTTTCAGAAAAAGTTTCTGCCGAGAACGAGCACCCTGAGTTGCTTAGTCTCTGGGAAAGCAGAGATCCCCAGTGCTGTTGCGGCTAAAGATAGGCTGCAGGGGGACGGTGAAGACCTGCAATATCTTTCAGGGCTGGCCGCTTCTTTGTGGGAGAAGGAGCCATACGTTTGCCTTTTCAGAAAAAGTTTCTGCCGAGAACGAGCACCGTGACATGCTGAGTCTCTGGGAAAGCAGAGATCCCCAGTGCTGTTGCGGCTAAAGATAGGCTGCAGAGGGATAGTGCATACCTGCAGGAGCTCTCAGGGCTGGTACCTTCCTTGTGGGAGAAGGAGCCAGACGTTTGCCTTTTCAGAAGAAGTTTCTGCCGAGAACGAGCACCGTGACATGCTGAGTCTCTGGGAAAGCAGAGAACCCCAGTGCTGTTGCGGCTAAAGATAGGCTGCAGGGGGACGGTGAAGACCTGCAAGATCTTTCAGGGCTGGCACCTTCCGTATGGGAGAAGGAGCCAGACGTTTGCCTTTTCAGAAAAAGTTTCTGCCGAGAAGGAGCACCGTGACATGCTGAGTCTCTGGGAAAGCAGAGATCCCCAGTGCTGTTGCGGCTAAAGATAGGCTGCAGGGGGACGGTGAAATCCAGAAAGATCTTTCAGGGCTGGCACCTTCCGTGTGGAAGAAGGAGCCAGACGTTTGCCTTTTCAGAAAAAGTTTCTGCCGAGAACGAGCACCGTGATATGCTGATTCTCTGGGAAAGCAGAGATCCCCAGTGCTGTTGCGGCTAAAGATAGGATGCAGGTGGACGGTGCAGATCAGCAAGATCTTTCAGGGCTGGCACCTTCCGTGTGGGAGAAGGAGCCAGACGTTTGCCTTTTCAGAAAAAGTTTCTGCCGAGAAGGAGCACCGTGACATGCTGAGTCTCTGGGAAAGCAGAGATTCCTAGTGCTGTTGCGGCTAAAGATAGGCTGCAGGGGGACGGTGAAGACCAGCAATATCTTTCAGGGCTGGCCGCTTCTTTGTGGGAGAAGGAGCCATACGTTTGCCTTTTCAGAAAAAGTTTCTGCCGAGAACGAGCACCGTGACATGCTGAGTCTCTGGGAAAGCAGAGATCCCCAGTGCTGTTGCGGCTAAAGATAGGCTGCAGGGGGACGGTGAAGACCTGCAATATCATTCAGGGCTGGCCGCTTCTTTGTGGGAGAAGGAGCCATACGTTTGCCTTTTCAGAAAAAGTTTCTGCCGAGAACGAGCACCGTGACATGCTGAGTCTCTGGGAAAGCAGAGATCCCCAGTGCTGTTGCGGCTAAAGATAGGCTGCAGAGGGATAGTGCATACCTGCAGGAGCTCTCAGGGCTGGTACCTTCCTTGTGGGAGAAGGAGCCAGACGTTTGCCTTTTCAGAAGAAGTTTCTGCCGAGAACGAGCACCGTGACATGCTGAGTCTCTGGGAAAGCAGAGATCCCCAGTGCTGTTGCGGCTAAAGATAGGCTGCAGGGGGACGGTGAAGACCTGCAAGATCTTTCAGGACTGGCACCTTCCGTGTGGGAGAAGGAGCCAGACGTTTGCCTTTTCAGAAAAAGTTTCTGCCGAGAACGAGCACCGTGACATGCTGAGTCTCTGGGAAAGCAGAGATCCCCAGTGCTGTTGCGGCTAAAGATAGGCTGCAGGGAGACGGTGAAGACCAGCACGATCTTTCAGGGCTGGCACCTTCCATGTGGGAGAAGGAGCCAGACGTTTGCCTTTTCAGAAAAAGTTTCTGCCGAGAACGAGCACCGTGATATGCTTAGTCTCTGGGAAAGCAGAGATACCCAGTGCTGTTGCGGCTAAAGATAAGCTGCAGGGGGACGGTGAAGACCTGCAAGATCTTTCAGGGCTGGCACCTTCCGTGTGGGAGAAGGAGCCAGACGTTTGCCTTTTCAGGAAAAGTTTCTGCCGAGAACGAGCACCGTGATATGCTGATTCTCTGGGAAAGCAGAGATCCCCAGTGCTGTTGCGGCTAACGATAGGCTGCAGGTGGACTGTGCAGACCAGCAAGATCTTTCAGGGCTGGCACCTTCCGTGGGGGAGAAGGAGCCAGACGTTTGCCTTTTCAGAAAAAGTTTCTGCCGAGAACGAGCACCGTGACATGCTGAGTCTCTGGGAAAGCAGAGATCCCCAGTGCTGTTGCAGCTAAACCTAGGCTGCAGGGGGACGGTGAAGACCAGCAATATCTTTCAGGGCTGGCACGTTCCTTGAGGGAGAAGGAGCCAGACGTTTGCCTTTTCAGAAAAAGTTTCTGCCGAGAACGAGCACCGTGACATGCTGAGTCTCTGGGAAAGCAGAGATTCCTAGTGCTGTTGCGGCTAAAGATAGGCTGCAGGGGGACGGTGAAGACCAGCAATATCTTTCAGGGCTGGCCGCTTCTTTGTGGGAGAAGGAGCCATACGTTTGCCTTTTCAGAAAAAGTTTCTGCCGAGAACGAGCGCCGTGACATGCTGAGTCTCTGGGAAAGCAGAGATCCCCAGTGCTCTTGCGGCTAAACTAAGGCTGCAGAGGGTTAGTGCAGACCTGCAGGAGCTCTCAGGGCTGGTACCTTCCTTGTGGGAGAAGGAGCCAGACGTTTGCCTTTTCAGAAGAAGTTTCTGCCGAGAACGAGCACCGTGACATGCTGAGTCTCTGGGAAAGCAGAGATCCCCAGTGCTGTTGCGGCTAAAGATAGGCTGCAGGGGGACGGTGAAGACCTGCAAGATCTTTCAGGACTGGCACCTTCCGTGTGGGAGAAGGAGCCAGACGTTTGCCTTTTCAGAAAAAGTTTCTGCCGAGAACGAGCACCGTGACATGCTGAGTCTCTGGAAAAGCAGAGATCCCCAGTGCTGTTGCGGCTAAAGATAGGCTGCAGAGGGATAGTGCAGACCTGCAAGAGCTATCAGGGCTGGCAGCTTCCTTCTGGGAGAAGGAGCCAAACGTTTGCCTTTTCAGAAAAAGTTTCTGCTGAGAACGAGCACCGTGACATGCTGAGTCTCTGGGAAAGCAGACATCCCCAGTGCTGTTGCGGCTAAAGATAGGCTGCAGAGGGTTAGTGCAGACCTGCAAGAGCTCTCAGGGCTGGCAGCTTCCTTGTGGGAGAAGGAGCCAGACGTTTGCCTTTTCAGAAAAAGTTTCTGCCGAGAACGAGCACTGTGACATGCTGAGTCTCTGGGAAAGCAGAGATCCCCAGTGCTGTTGCGGATAAACTAAGGCTGCAGGGGGACGGTGAAGACCTGCAAGATCTTTCAGGGCTGGCACCTTCCGTGTGGGAGAAGGAGCCAGACGTTTGCCTTTTCAGAAAAAGTTTCTGCCGAGAACGAGCACCGTGACATGCTGAGTCTCTGGGAAAGCAGAGATCCCCAGTGCTGTTGCGGCTAAAGATAGGCTGCAGGGGGATGGTGAAGACCAGCAAGATCTTTCAGGGCTGGCAGCTTCCGTGTGGGAGAAGGAGCCAGACGTTTGCCTTTTCAGAAAAAGTTTCTGCCGAGAACGAGCACCCTGAGTTGCTTAGTCTCTGGGAAAGCAGAGATCCCCAGTGCTGTTGCGGCTAAAGATAGGCTGCAGGGGGACGGTGAAGACCTGCAATATCTTTCAGGGCTGGCCGCTTCTTTGTGGGAGAAGGAGCCATACGTTTGCCTTTTCAGAAAAAGTTTCTGCCGAGAACGAGCACCGTGACATGCTGAGTCTCTGGGAAAGCAGAGATCCCCAGTGCTGTTGCGGCTAAAGATAGGCTGCAGAGGGATAGTGCATACCTGCAGGAGCTCTCACGGCTGGTACCTTCCTTGTGGAAGAAGGAGCCAGACGTTTGCCTTTTCAGAAGAAGTTTCTGCCGAGAACGAGCACCGTGACATGCTGAGTCTCTGGGAAAGCAGAGATCCCCAGTGCTGTTGCGGCTAAAGATAGGCTGCAGGGGGACGGTGAAGACCTGCAAGATCTTTCAGGGCTGGCACCTTCCGTGTGGGAGAAGGAGCCAGACGTTTGCCTTTTCAGAAAAAGTTTCTGCCGAGAAGGAGCACCGTGACATGCTGAGTCTCTGGGAAAGCAGAGATCCCCAGTGCTGTTGCGGCTAAAGATAGGCTGCAGGGGGACGGTGAAATCCAGAAAGATCTTTCAGGGCTGGCACCTTCCGTGTGGAAGAAGGAGCCAGACGTTTGCCTTTTCAGAAAAAGTTTCTGCCGAGAACGAGCACCGTGATATGCTGATTCTCTGGGAAAGCAGAGATCCCCAGTGCTGTTGCGGCTAAAGATAGGCTGCAGGTGGACGGTGCAGACCAGCAAGATCTTTCAGGGCTGGCACCTTCCGTGTGGGAGAAGGAGCCAGACGTTTGCCTTTTCAGAAAAAGTTTCTGCCGAGAAGGAGCACCGTGACATGCTGAGTCTCTGGGAAAGCAGAGATTCCTAGTGCTGTTGCGGCTAAAGATAGGCTGCAGGGGGACGGTGAAGACCAGCAATATCTTTCAGGGCTGGCTGCTTCTTTGTGGGAGAAGGAGCCATACGTTTGCCTTTTCAGAAAAAGTTTCTGCCGAGAACGAGCACCGTGACATGCTGAGTCTCTGGGAAAGCAGAGATCCCCAGTGCTGTTGCGGCTAAAGATAGGCTGCAGGGGGACGGTGAAGACCTGCAATATCATTCAGGGCTGGCCGCTTCTTTGTGGGAGAAGGAGCCATACGTTTGCCTTTTCAGAAAAAGTTTCTGCCGAGAACGAGCACCGTGACATGCTGAGTCTCTGGGAAAGCAGAGATCCCCAGTGCTGTTGCGGCTAAAGATAGGCTGCAGAGGGATAGTGCATACCTGCAGGAGCTCTCAGGGCTGGTACCTTCCTTGTGGGAGAAGGAGCCAGACGTTTGCCTTTTCAGAAGAAGTTTCTGCCGAGAACGAGCACCGTGATATGCTTAGTCTCTGGGAAAGCAGAGATACCCAGTGCTGTTGCGGCTAAAGATAAGCTGCAGGGGGACGGTGAAGACCTGCAAGATCTTTCAGGGCTGGCACCTTCCGTGTGGGAGAAGGAGCCAGACGTTTGCCTTTTCAGGAAAAGTTTCTGCCGAGAACGAGCACCGTGATATGCTGAGTCTCTGGGAAAGCAGAGATACCCAGTGCTGTTGCGGCTAAAGATAAGCTGCAGGGGGACGGTGAAGACCTGCAAGATCTTTCAGGGCTGGCACCTTCCGTGTGGGAGAAGGAGCCAGACGTTTGCCTTTTCAGAAAAAGTTTCTGCCGAGAACGAGCACTGTGACATGCTGAGTCTCTGGGAAAGCAGAGATCCCCAGTGCTGTTGCGGATAAACTTAGGCTGCAGGGGGACGGTGAAGACCTGCAAGATCTTTCAGGGCTGGCACCTTCCGTGTGGGAGAAGGAGCCAGACGTTTGCCTTTTCAGAAAAAGTTTCTGCCGAGAACGAGCACCGTGACATGCTGAGTCTCTGGGAAAGCAGAGATCCCCAGTGCTGTTGCGGCTAAAGATAGGCTGCAGGGGGATGGTGAAGACCTGCAAGATCTTTCAGGGCTGGCACCTTCCGTGTGGAAGAAGGAGCCAGACGTTTGCCTTTTCAGAAAAAGTTTCTGCCGAGAACGAGCACCCTGAGTTGCTTAGTCTCTGGGAAAGCAGAGATCCCCAGTGCTGTTGCGGCTAAAGATAGGCTGCAGGGGGACGGTGAAGACCTGCAATATCTTTCAGGGCTGGCCGCTTCTTTGTGGGAGAAGGAGCCATACGTTTGCCTTTTCAGAAAAAGTTTCTGCCGAGAACGAGCACCGTGACATGCTGAGTCTCTGGGAAAGCAGAGATCCCCAGTGCTGTTGCGGCTAAAGATAGGCTGCAGAGGGATAGTGCATACCTGCAGGAGCTCTCAGGGCTGGTACCTTCCTTGTGGGAGAAGGAGCCAGACGTTTGCCTTTTCAGAAGAAGTTTCTGCCGAGAACGAGCACCGTGACATGCTGAGTCTCTGGGAAAGCAGAGATCCCCAGTGCTGTTGCGGCTAAAGATAGGCTGCAGGGGGACGGTGAAGACCTGCAAGATCTTTCAGGGCTGGCACCTTCCGTGTGGGAGAAGGAGCCAGACGTTTGCCTTTTCAGAAAAAGTTTCTGCCGAGAAGGAGCACCGTAACATGCTGAGTCTCTGGGAAAGCAGAGATCCCCAGTGCTGTTGCGGCTAAACTTAGGCTGCAGGGGGACGGTGAAGACCAGCAATATCTTTCAGGGCTGGCACCTTCCTTGAGGGAGAAGGAGCCAGACGTTTGCCTTTTCCGAAAAAGTTTCTGCCGAGAACGAGCACCGTGACATGCTGAGTCTCTGGGAAAGCAGAGATCCCCAGTGCTGTTGCGGCTAAAGATAGGCTGCAGGGGGACGGTGAAGACCAGCAAGACCTTTCAGGGCTGGCACCTTCCGTGTGGGAGAAGGAGCCAGAGGATTGCCTTTTCAGAAAAAGTTTCTGCCGAGAACGAGCACCGTGATATGCTGAGTCTCTGGGAAAGCAGAGATCCCCAGTGCTGTTGCGGCTAAAGATAGGCTGCAGGGGGATAGTGCAGACCTGCAAGAGCTATGAGGGCTGGCAGCTTCCTTGTGGGAGAAGGAGCCAGACGTTTGCCTTTTCAGAAAAAGTTTCTGCCGAGAACGAGCACCGTGACATGCTGAGTCTCTGGGAAAGCAGAGATCCCCAGTGCTGTTGCGGCTAAAGATAGGCTTCAGGGGGACGGTGAAGACCAGCAAGATCTTTCAGGGCTGGCCGCTTCCTTATGGGAGAAGGAGCCAGACGTTTGCCTTTTCAGAAAAAGTTTCTGCCGAGAACGAGCACCGTGACATGCTGAGTCTCTGGGAAAGCAGAGATCCCCAGTGCTGTTGCGGCTAAACTTAGGCTGCAGGGGGACGGTGAAGACCTGCAAGATCTTTCAGGGCTGTCACCTTCCGTGTGGGAGAAGGAGCCAGACGTTTGCCTTTTCAGAAAAAGTTTCTGCCGAGAAGGAGCACCGTGACATGCTGAGTCTCTGGGAAAGCAGAGATCCCCAGTGCTGTTGCGGCTAAAGATAGGCTGCAGGGGGACGGTGAAGACCTCCAAGATCTTTCAGGGCTGGCACCTTCCGTGTGGGAGAAGGAGCCAGACGTTTGCTTTTCAGAAAAAGTTTTTGCCGAGAACGAGCACCGTGACATGCTGAGTCTCTGGGAAAGCAGAGATCCCCAGTGCTGTTGCGGCTAAAGATAGGCTGCAGGGGGACAGTGAAGACCAGCAAGATCTTTCAGGGCTGGCCGCTTCCTTGTGGGAGAAGGAGCCAGACGTTTGCCTTTTCAGAAAAAGTTTCTGCCGAGAACGAGCACTGTGACATGCTGAGTCTCTGGGAAAGCAGAGATCCCCAGTGCTGTTGTGCCTGTGGATAGGCTGCAGGGGGCGGTGAAGACCACAAGATCTTCAGGGCTGGCACCTTGCTTTTGGGAGAAGGAGCCAGACGTTTGCCTTTTCAGAAAAAGTTTCTGCCGAGAACGAGCACCGTGACATGCTGAGTCTCTGGGACAGCAGAGATCCCCAGTGCTGTTGCGGCTAAATTTAGGCTGCAGAGGGATGGTGCAGACCTGCAAGAGCTCTCAGGGCTGGTACATTCCTTGTGGGAGAAGGAGCCGGATGTTTGCCTTTTCAGAAAAAGTTTCTGCCGAGAAGGAGCACCGTGACATGCTGAGTCTCTGGGAAAGCAGAGATCCCCAGTGCTGTTGTGCCTGTGGATAGGCTGGAGGGGGACGGTTAAGACCAGCAAGATCTTTCAGGGCTGGCAGCTTCCATTGTGGGAGAAGGAGCCGTAAGATTGCCTTCTCAGAAAAAGGCTCTTCCGAGAGCGAGCACCGTGACATGCTGAGTCTCTGGGAAAGCAGAGATCCCCAGTGCTGTTGCGGCTAAATTTAGGCTGCAGAGGGATGGTGCACACCTGCAAGAGCTCTCAGGGCTGGTACATTCCTTGTGGGAGAAGGAGCCGGACGTTTGCCTTTTCAGAAAAAGTTTCTGCCGAGAACGAGCACCGTGACATGCTGAGTCTCTGGGAAAGCAGAGATCCCCAGTGCTGTTGTGCCTGTGGATAGGCTGGAGGGGGGCGGTTAAGACCAGCAAGATCTTTCAGGGCTGGAAGCTTCCATTGTGGGAGAAGGAGCCGTAAGATTGCCTTCTCAGAAAAAGGCTCTGCCGAGAGCGAGCACCGTGATATGCTCAGTCTCTGGGAAAGCAGAGATCCCCAGTGCTGTTGCGGCTAAATTTAGGCTGCAGAGGGATGGTGCAGACCTGCAAGAGCTCTCAGGGCTGGTACATTCCTTGTGGGAGAAGGAGCCGGACATTTGCCTTTTCAGAAAAAGTTTCTGCCGAGAACGAGCACCGTGACATGCTGAGTCTCTGGGAAAGCAGAGATCCCCAGTGCTGTTGTGCCTGTGGATAGGCTGGAGGGGGACGGTTAAGACCAGCAAGATCTTTCAGGGCTGGCAGCTTCCATTGTGGGAGAAGGAGCCGTAAGATTGCCTTCTCAGAAAAAGTTTCTGCCGAGAACGAGCACCGTGACATGCTGAGTCTCTGGGAAAGCAGAGATCCCCAGTGCTGTTGTGCCTGTGGATAGGCTGCAGGGGGACGGTTAAGACCAGCAAGATCTTTCAGGGCTGGCAGCTTCCATTGTGGGAGAAGGAGCCGTAAGATTGCCTTCTCAGAAAAAGGCTCTGCCGAGAGTGAGCACCGTGACATGCTGAGTCTCTGGGAAAGCAGAGATCCCCAGTGCTGTTGCGGCTAAATTTAGGCTGCAGAGGGATGGTGCAGACCTGCAAGAGCTCTCAGGGCTGGCAGCGTCCCTGTGGGAGAAGGAGCCGGACGTTTGCCTTTTCAGAAAAAGTTTCTGCCGAGAGCGAGCACCGTGTCATGCTGAGTCTCTGGGAAAGCAGAGATCCCCAGTGCTGTTGTGCCTGTGGATAGGCTGCAGGGGGCGGTGAAGACCACAAGATCTTCAGGGCTGGCACCTTGCTTTTGGGAGAAGGAGCAAGACGTTTGCCTTTTCAGAAAAAGTTTCTGCCGAGAACGAGCACCGTGATATGCTTAGTCTCTGGGAAAGCAGAGATACCCAGTGCTGTTGCGGCTAAAGATAAGCTGCAGGGGGACGGTGAAGACCTGCAAGATCTTTCAGGGCTGTCACCTTCCGTGTGGGAGAAGGAGCCAGACGTTTGCCTTTTCAGAAAAAGTTTCTGCCGAGAACGAGCACCGTGACATGCTGAGTCTCTGGGAAAGCAGAGATCCCCAGTGCTGTTGCGGCTAAATATAGGCTGGAGGGGGACGGTTAAGACCAGCAAGATCTTTCAGGGCTGGCAGCTTCCATTGTGGGAGAAGGAGCCGTAAGATTGCCTTCTCAGAAAAAGGCTCTGCCGAGAGCGAGCACCGTGACATGCTGAGTCTCTGGGAAAGCAGAGATCCCCAGTGCTGTTGCGGCTAAATTTAGGCTGCAGAGGGATGGTGCAGACCTGCAAGAGCTCTCAGGGCTGGTACATTCCTTGTGGGAGAAGGAGCCGGACGTTTGCCTTTTCAGAAAAAGTTTCTGCCGAGAACGAGCACCGTGACATGCTGAGTCTCTGGGAAAGCAGAGATCCCCAGTGCTGTTTTGCCTCTGGATAGGCTGCAGGGGGCGGTGAAGACCACAAGATCTTCAGGGCTGGCACCTTGCTTTTGGGAGAAGGAGCCAGACGTTTGGCTTTTCAGAAAAAGTTTCTGCCGAGAACGAGCACCGTGACATGCTGAGTCTCTGGGAAAGCAGAGATCCCCACTGCTGTTGTGCCTGTGGATAGGCTGCAGGGGGACGGTTAAGACCAGCAAGATCTTTCAGGGCTGGCAGCTTCCATTGTGGGAGAAGGAGCCGTAAGATTGCCTTCTCAGAAAAAGGCTCTGCCGAGAGCGAGCACCGTGACATGCTGAGTCTCTGGGAAAGCAGAGATCCCCAGTGCTGTTGCGGCTAAATTTAGGCTGCAGAGGGATAGTGCAGACCTGCAAGAGCTCTCAGGGCTGGTACATTCCTTGTGGAAGAAGGAGCCGGACGTTTGCCTTTTCAGAAAAAGTTTCTGCCGAGAACGAGCACCGTGACATGCTGAGTCTCTGAGAAAGCAGAGATCCCCACTGCTGTTGCGGCTAAAGATAGGCTGCAGAGGGATGGTGAAGACCTGTGAGATCTTTCAGGGCTGGCACCTTCCCTGTGGGAGAACGAGCCACACGTTTGCATTTCAGAAAAAGTTTCTGCCGAGAACGAGCACCGTGACATGCTGAGTCTCTGGGAAAGCAGAGATCCCCAGTGCTGTTGCGGCTAAATTTAGGCTGCAGAGGGATGGTGAAGACCTGCAAGAGCTCTCAGGGCTGGTACATTCCTTGTGGGAGAAGGAGCCGGACGTTTGCCTTTTCTGAAAAAGGCTCTGCCGAGAGCGAGCACCGTGACATGCTGAGTCTCTGGGAAAGTAGTGATCCCCAATGCTGTTGTGCCTGTGGATAGGCTGCAGGGGGACGGTGAAGACCAGCAAGGTCTTTCAGGGCTGGCACCTTCCTTTGTGGGAGAAGGAGCCAGACGTTTGCCTTTTCAGAAAAAGTTTCTGCCGAGAACGAGCACCGTGACATGCTGAGTCTCTGGGAAAGCAGAGATCCCGAGTGCTGTTGCGGCTAAATGTAGGCTGCAGGGGGATAGTGCAGACCTGCAAGATCTTTCAGGGCTGGCACCTTCCGTGTGGGAGAAGGAGCCAGACGTTTGCCTTTTCAGAAAAAGTTTCTGCCGAGAACGAGCACTGTGACATGCTGAGTCTCTGGGAAAGCAGAGATCCCCAGTGCTGTTGCGGATAAACTTAGGCTGCAGGGGGACGGTGAAGACCTGCAAGATCTTTCAGGGCTGGCACCTTCCGTGTGGGAGAAGGAGCCAGACGTTTGCCTTTTCAGAAAAAGTTTCTGCCGAGAACGAGCACCGTGACATGCTGAGTCTCTGGGAAAGCAGAGATCCCCAGTGCTGTTGCGGCTAAAGATAGGCTGCAGGGGGATGGTGAAGACCTGCAAGATCTTTCAGGGCTGGCACCTTCCGTGTGGAAGAAGGAGCCAGACGTTTGCCTTTTCAGAAAAAGTTTCTGCCGAGAACGAGCACCCTGAGTTGCTTAGTCTCTGGGAAAGCAGAGATCCCCAGTGCTGTTGCGGCTAAAGATAGGCTGCAGGGGGACGGTGAAGACCTGCAATATCTTTCAGGGCTGGCCGCTTCTTTGTGGGAGAAGGAGCCATACGTTTGCCTTTTCAGAAAAAGTTTCTGCCGAGAACGAGCACCGTGACATGCTGAGTCTCTGGGAAAGCAGAGATCCCCAGTGCTGTTGCGGCTAAAGATAGGCTGCAGAGGGATAGTGCATACCTGCAGGAGCTCTCAGGGCTGGTACCTTCCTTGTGGGAGAAGGAGCCAGACGTTTGCCTTTTCAGAAGAAGTTTCTGCCGAGAACGAGCACCGTGACATGCTGAGTCTCTGGGAAAGCAGAGATCCCCAGTGCTGTTGCGGCTAAAGATAGGCTGCAGGGGGACGGTGAAGACCTGCAAGATCTTTCAGGGCTGGCACCTTCCGTGTGGGAGAAGGAGCCAGACGTTTGCCTTTTCAGAAAAAGTTTCTGCCGAGAAGGAGCACCGTAACATGCTGAGTCTCTGGGAAAGCAGAGATCCCCAGTGCTGTTGCGGCTAAACTTAGGCTGCAGGGGGACGGTGAAGACCAGCAATATCTTTCAGGGCTGGCACCTTCCTTGAGGGAGAAGGAGCCAGACGTTTGCCTTTTCCGAAAAAGTTTCTGCCGAGAACGAGCACCGTGACATGCTGAGTCTCTGGGAAAGCAGAGATCCCCAGTGCTGTTGCGGCTAAAGATAGGCTGCAGGGGGACGGTGAAGACCAGCAAGACCTTTCAGGGCTGGCACCTTCCGTGTGGGAGAAGGAGCCAGAGGATTGCCTTTTCATTAAAAGTTTCTGCCGAGAACGAGCACCGTGATATGCTGAGTCTCTGGGAAAGCAGAGATCCCCAGTGCTGTTGCGGCTAAAGATAGGCTGCAGGGGGATAGTGCAGACCTGCAAGAGCTATGAGGGCTGGCAGCTTCCTTGTGGGAGAAGGAGCCAGACGTTTGCCTTTTCAGAAAAAGTTTCTGCCGAGAACGAGCACCGTGACATGCTGAGTCTCTGGGAAAGCAGAGATCCCCAGTGCTGTTGCGGCTAAAGATAGGCTTCAGGGGGACGGTGAAGACCAGCAAGATCTTTCAGGGCTGGCCGCTTCCTTATGGGAGAAGGAGCCAGACGTTTGCCTTTTCAGAAAAAGTTTCTGCCGAGAACGAGCACCGTGACATGCTGAGTCTCTGGGAAAGCAGAGATCCCCAGTGCTGTTGCGGCTAAACTTAGGCTGCAGGGGGACGGTGAAGACCTGCAAGATCTTTCAGGGCTGTCACCTTCCGTGTGGGAGAAGGAGCCAGACGTTTGCCTTTTCAGAAAAAGTTTCTGCCGAGAAGGAGCACCGTGACATGCTGAGTCTCTGGGAAAGCAGAGATCCCCAGTGCTGTTGCGGCTAAAGATAGGCTGCAGGGGGACGGTGAAGACCAGCAAGATCTTTCAGGGCTGGCACCTTCCGTGTGGGAGAAGGAGCCAGACGTTTGCTTTTCAGAAAAAGTTTTTGCCGAGAACGAGCACCGTGACATGCTGAGTCTCTGGGAAAGCAGAGATCCCCAGTGCTGTTGCGGCTAAAGATAGGCTGCAGGGGGACAGTGAAGACCAGCAAGATCTTTCAGGGCTGGCCGCTTCCTTGTGGGAGAAGGAGCCAGACGTTTGCCTTTTCAGAAAAAGTTTCTGCCGAGAACGAGCACTGTGACATGCTGAGTCTCTGGGAAAGCAGAGATCCCCAGTGCTGTTGTGCCTGTGGATAGGCTGCAGGGGGCGGTGAAGACCACAAGATCTTCAGGGCTGGCACCTTGCTTTTGGGAGAAGGAGCCAGACGTTTGCCTTTTCAGAAAAAGTTTCTGCCGAGAACGAGCACCGTGACATGCTGAGTCTCTGGGACAGCAGAGATCCCCAGTGCTGTTGCGGCTAAATTTAGGCTGCAGAGGGATGGTGCAGACCTGCAAGAGCTCTCAGGGCTGGTACATTCCTTGTGGGAGAAGGAGCCGGATGTTTGCCTTTTCAGAAAAAGTTTCTGCCGAGAAGGAGCACCGTGACATGCTGAGTCTCTGGGAAAGCAGAGATCCCCAGTGCTGTTGTGCCTGTGGATAGGCTGGAGGGGGACGGTTAAGACCAGCAAGATCTTTCAGGGCTGGCAGCTTCCATTGTGGGAGAAGGAGCCGTAAGATTGCCTTCTCAGAAAAAGGCTCTTCCGAGAGCGAGCACCGTGACATGCTGAGTCTCTGGGAAAGCAGAGATCCCCAGTGCTGTTGCGGCTAAATTTAGGCTGCAGAGGGATGGTGCACACCTGCAAGAGCTCTCAGGGCTGGTACATTCCTTGTGGGAGAAGGAGCCGGACGTTTGCCTTTTCAGAAAAAGTTTCTGCCGAGAACGAGCACCGTGACATGCTGAGTCTCTGGGAAAGCAGAGATCCCCAGTGCTGTTGTGCCTGTGGATAGGCTGGAGGGGGGCGGTTAAGACCAGCAAGATCTTTCAGGGCTGGAAGCTTCCATTGTGGGAGAAGGAGCCGTAAGATTGCCTTCTCAGAAAAAGGCTCTGCCGAGAGCGAGCACCGTGATATGCTCAGTCTCTGGGAAAGCAGAGATCCCCAGTGCTGTTGCGGCTAAATTTAGGCTGCAGAGGGATGGTGCAGACCTGCAAGAGCTCTCAGGGCTGGTACATTCCTTGTGGGAGAAGGAGCCGGACATTTGCCTTTTCAGAAAAAGTTTCTGCCGAGAACGAGCACCGTGACATGCTGAGTCTCTGGGAAAGCAGAGATCCCCAGTGCTGTTGTGCCTGTGGATAGGCTGGAGGGGGACGGTTAAGACCAGCAAGATCTTTCAGGGCTGGCAGCTTCCATTGTGGGAGAAGGAGCCGTAAGATTGCCTTCTCAGAAAAAGTTTCTGCCGAGAACGAGCACCGTGACATGCTGAGTCTCTGGGAAAGCAGAGATCCCCAGTGCTGTTGTGCCTGTGGATAGGCTGCAGGGGGACGGTTAAGACCAGCAAGATCTTTCAGGGCTGGCAGCTTCCATTGTGGGAGAAGGAGCCGTAAGATTGCCTTCTCAGAAAAAGGCTCTGCCGAGAGTGAGCACCGTGACATGCTGAGTCTCTGGGAAAGCAGAGATCCCCAGTGCTGTTGCGGCTAAATTTAGGCTGCAGAGGGATGGTGCAGACCTGCAAGAGCTCTCAGGGCTGGCAGCGTCCCTGTGGGAGAAGGAGCCGGACGTTTGCCTTTTCAGAAAAAGTTTCTGCCGAGAACGAGCACCGTGTCATGCTGAGTCTCTGGGAAAGCAGAGATCCCCAGTGCTGTTGTGCCTGTGGATAGGCTGCAGGGGGCGGTGAAGACCACAAGATCTTCAGGGCTGGCACCTTGCTTTTGGGAGAAGGAGCAAGACGTTTGCCTTTTCAGAAAAAGTTTCTGCCGAGAACGAGCACCGTGATATGCTTAGTCTCTGGGAAAGCAGAGATACCCAGTGCTGTTGCGGCTAAAGATAAGCTGCAGGGGGACGGTGAAGACCTGCAAGATCTTTCAGGGCTGTCACCTTCCGTGTGGGAGAAGGAGCCAGACGTTTGCCTTTTCAGAAAAAGTTTCTGCCGAGAACGAGCACCGTGACATGCTGAGTCTCTGGGAAAGCAGAGATCCCCAGTGCTGTTGCGGCTAAATATAGGCTGGAGGGGGACGGTGAAGACCAGCAAGATCTTTCAGGGCTGGCAGCTTCCATTGTGGGAGAAGGAGCCGTAAGATTGCCTTCTCAGAAAAAGGCTCTGCCGAGAGCGAGCACCGTGACATGCTGAGTCTCTGGGAAAGCAGAGATCCCCAGTGCTGTTGCGGCTAAATTTAGGCTGCAGAGGGATGGTGCAGACCTGCAAGAGCTCTCAGGGCTGGTACATTCCTTGTGGGAGAAGGAGCCGGACGTTTGCCTTTTCAGAAAAAGTTTCTGCCGAGAACGAGCACCGTGACATGCTGAGTCTCTGGGAAAGCAGAGATCCCCAGTGCTGTTTTGCCTCTGGATAGGCTGCAGGGGGCGGTGAAGACCACAAGATCTTCAGGGCTGGCACCTTGCTTTTGGGAGAAGGAGCCAGACGTTTGGCTTTTCAGAAAAAGTTTCTGCCGAGAACGAGCACCGTGACATGCTGAGTCTCTGGGAAAGCAGAGATCCCCACTGCTGTTGTGCCTGTGGATAGGCTGCAGGGGGACGGTTAAGACCAGCAAGATCTTTCAGGGCTGGCAGCTTCCATTGTGGGAGAAGGAGCCGTAAGATTGCCTTCTCAGAAAAAGGCTCTGCCGAGAGCGAGCACCGTGACATGCTGAGTCTCTGGGAAAGCAGAGATCCCCAGTGCTGTTGCGGCTAAATTTAGGCTGCAGAGGGATAGTGCAGACCTGCAAGAGCTCTCAGGGCTGGTACATTCCTTGTGGAAGAAGGAGCCGGACGTTTGCCTTTTCAGAAAAAGTTTCTGCCGAGAACGAGCACCGTGACATGCTGAGTCTCTGAGAAAGCAGAGATCCCCACTGCTGTTGCGGCTAAAGATAGGCTGCAGAGGGATGGTGAAGACCTGTGAGATCTTTCAGGGCTGGCAGCTTCCCTGTGGGAGAACGAGCCACACGTTTGCATTTCAGAAAAAGTTTCTGCCGAGAACGAGCACCGTGACATGCTGAGTCTCTGGGAAAGCAGAGATCCCCAGTGCTGTTGCGGCTAAATTTAGGCTGCAGAGGGATGGTGAAGACCTGCAAGAGCTCTCAGGGCTGGTACATTCCTTGTGGGAGAAGGAGCCGGACGTTTGCCTTTTCTGAAAAAGGCTCTGCCGAGAGCGAGCACCGTCACATGCTGAGTCTCTGGGAAAGTAGTGATCCCCAATGCTGTTGTGCCTGTGGATAGGCTGCAGGGGGACGGTGAAGACCAGCAAGGTCTTTCAGGGCTGGCACCTTCCTTTGTGGGAGAAGGAGCCAGACGTTTGCCTTTTCAGAAAAAGTTTCTGCCGAGAACGAGCACCGTGACATGCTGAGTCTCTGGGAAAGCAGAGATCCCGAGTGCTGTTGCGGCTAAATGTAGGCTGCAGGGGGATAGTGCAGACCTGCTAGAGCTTTCAGGGCTGGCAGCTTCCGTTTGGGAGAAGGAGCCAGACGTTTGCCTTTTCAGAAAATGTTTCTGCCGAGAACGAGCACCCTGAAATGCTGAGTCTCTGGGAAAGCAGAGATCCCCAGTGCTGTTGCGGCTAAATTTAGGCTGCAGAGGGATGGTGCAGACCTGCAAGAGCTCTCAGGGCTGGCAGCTTCCCTGTGGGAGAAGGAGCCGGACGTTTGCCTTTTCAGAAAAAGTTTCTGCCGAGAACGAGCACCGTGACATGATGAGTCTCTGGGAAAGCAGAGATCCCCAGTGCTGTTGTGCCTGTGGATAGGCTGCAGGGGGCGGTGAAGACCACAAGATCTTCAGGGCTGGCACCTTGCTTTTGGGAGAAGGAGCCAGATGTTTGCCTTTTCAGAAAAAGTTTCTGCCGAGAACGAGCACCGTGACATGCTGAGTCTCTGGGAAAGCAGAGATCCCCAGTGCTGTTGCGGCTAAATTTAGGCTGCAGAGGGATGGTGCAGACCTGCAAGTGCTCTCAGGGCTGGTACATTCCTTGTGGGAGAAGGAGCCGGACGTTTGCCTTTTCAGAAAAAGTTTCTGCCGAGAACGAGCACCGTGACATGCTGAGTCTCTGGGAAAGCAGAGATCCCCAGTGCTGTTGCAGCTAAATTTAGGCTGCAGAGGGATGGTGAAGACCTGCAAGAGCTCTCAGGGCTGGTACATTCCTTGTGGGAGAAAGAGCCGGACGTTTGCCTTTTCAGAAAAAGGCTCTGCCGAGAGCGAGCACCGTCACATGCTGAGTCTCTGGGAAAGTAGAGATCCCCAATGCTGTTGTGCCTGTGGATAGGCTGCAGGGGGACGGTGAAGACCAGCAAGGTCTTTCAGGGCTGGCACCTTCCTTTGTGGGAGAAGGAGCCAGACGTTTGCCTTTTCAGAAAAAGTTTCTGCCGAGAACGAGCACCGTGACATGCTGAGTCTCTGGGAAAGCAGAGATCCCCAGTGCTGTTGCGGCTAAATTTAGGCTGCAAGGGGATGGTGAAGACCTGCTAGAGCTTTCAGGGCTGGCAGCTTCCGTTTGGGAGAAGGAGCCAGACGTTTGCCTTTTCAGAAAAAGTTTCTGCCGAGAACGAGCACCCTGAAATGCTGAGTCTCTGGGAAAGCAGAGATCCCCAGTGCTGTTGCGGCTAAATTTAGGCTGCAGAGGGATGGTGCAGACCTGCAAGAGCTCTCAGGGCTGGCAGCTTCCCTGTGGGAGAAGGAGCCGGACGTTTGCCTTTTCAGAAAAAGTTTCTGCCGAGAACGAGCACCGTGACATGCTGAGTCTCTGGGAAAGCAGAGATCCCCAGTGCTGTTGTGCCTGTGGATAGGCTGGAGGGGGACGGTTAAGACCAGCAAGATCTTTCAGGGCTGGCAGCTTCCATTGTGGGAGAAGGAGCCGTAAGATTGCCTTCTCAGAAAAAGGCTCTGCCGAGAGCGAGCACCGTGACATGCTGAGTCTCTGGGAAAGCAGAGATCCCCAGTGCTGTTGCGGCTAAATTTAGGCTGCAGAGGGATAGTGCAGACCTGCAAGAGCTCTCAGGGCTGGTAACTTCCTTGTGGAAGAAGGAGCCGGACGTTTGCCTTTTCAGAAAAAGTTTCTGCCGAGAACGAGCACCGTGACATGCTGAGTCTCTGGGAAAGCAGAGATCCCCACTGCTGTTGCGGCTAAAGATAGGCTGCAGAGGGATGGTGAAGACCTGCGAGATCTTTCAGGGCTGGCAGCTTCCCTGTGGGAGAACGAGCCACACGTTTGCATTTCAGAAAAAGTTTCTGCCGAGAACAAGCACCGTGACATGCTGAGTCTCTGGGAAAGCAGAGATCCCCAGTGATGTTGCGGCTAAAGATAGGCTGCAGGGGGATAGTGCAGACCTGCAAGATCTTTCAGGGCTGGCAGCTTCCCTGTGGGAGAATGAGCCACACGTTTGCCTTTTCAGAAAAAGTTTCTGCCGAGAACAAGCACCGTGACATGCTGAGTCTCTGGGAAAGCAGAGATCCCCAGTGCTGTTGTGCCTCTGGATAGGCTGCAGGGGGCGGTGAACACCACAAGATCTTCATGGCTGGCACCTTGCTTTTGGGAGAAGGAGCCAGACGTTTGCCTTTTCAGAAAAAGTTTCTGCCGAGAACGAGCACTGTGACATGCTGAGTCTCTGGGAAAGCAGAGATCCCCAGTGCTGTTGCGGCTAAACTTTCGGTGCAGAAGGACGGTGCAGACCTGCAAGAGCTCTCAGGGCTGGTACCTTCCGTGTGGGAGAAGGAGCCAGACGTTTGCCTTTTCAGAAAAAGTTTCTGCCGAGAACGAGCACCGTGACATGCTGAGTCTCTGGGAAAGCAGAGATCCCCAGTGCTGTTGCGGCTAAATTTAGGCTGCAGAGGGATGGTGCAGACCTGCAAGAGCTCTCAGGGCTGGTACATTCCTTGTGGGAGAAGGAGCCTGACGTTTGCCTTTTCAGAAAAAGTTTCTGCCGAGAACGAGCACCGTGACATGCTGAGTCTCTGGGAAAGCAGAGATCCCCAGTGCTGTTGTGTCTGTGGATAGGATGCAGGGGGCGGTGAAGACCACAAGATCTTCAGGGCTGGCACCTTGCTTTTGGGAGAAGGAGCCAGACGTTTGCCTTTTCAGAAAAAGTTTCTGCCGAGAACGAGCACCGTGACATGCTGAGTCTCTGGGAAGGCAGAGATCCCCAGTGCTGTTGCGGCTAAATTTAGGCTGCAGAGGGATGGTGCAGACCTGCAAGAGCTCTCAGGGCTGGTACATTCCTTGTGGGAGAAGGAGCCGGACGTTTGCCTTTTCAGAAAAAGTTTCTGCCGAGAACGAGCACCGTGACATGCTGAGTCTCTGGGAAAGCAGAGATCCCCAGTGCTGTTGTGCCTGTGGATAGGCTGCAGGGGGACGGTTAAGACCAGCAAGATCTTTCAGGGCTGGCAGCTTCCATTGTGGGAGAAGGAGCCGTAAGATTGCCTTCTCAGAAAAAGGCTCTGCCGAGAGCGAGCACCGTGACATGCTGAGTCTCTGGGAAAGCAGAGATCCCCAGTGCTGTTGCGGCTAAATTTAGGCTGCAGAGGGATGGTGCAGACCTGCAAGAGCTCTCAGGGCTGGTACATTCCTTGTGGGAGAAGGAGCCGGACGTTTGCCTTTTCAGAAAAAGTTTCTGCCGAGAACGAGCACCGTGACATGCTGAGTCTCTGGGAAAGCAGAGATCCCCAGTGCTGTTGTGCCTGTGGATAGGGTGGAGGGGGAGGGTTAAGACCAGCAAGATCTTTCAGGGCTGGCAGCTTCCATTGTGGGAGAAGGAGCCGTAAGATTGCCTTCTCAGAAAAAGGCTCTGCCGAGAGCGAGCACCGTGACATGCTGAGTCTCTGGGAAAGCAGAGATCCCCAGTGCTGTTGCGGCTAAATTTAGGCTGCAGAGGGATGGTGCAGACCTGCAAGAGCTCTCAGGGCTGGCAGCTTCCCTGTGGGAGAAGGAGCCGGACGTTTGCCTTTTCAGAAAAAGTTTCTGCCGAGAACGAGCACCGTGACATGCTGAGTCTCTGGGAAAGCAGAGATCCCCAGTGCTGTTGTGCCTGTGGATAGGCTGCAGGGGGCGGTGAAGACCACAAGATCTTCAGGGCTGGCACCTTGCTTTTGGGAGAAGGAGCCAGACGTTTGCCTTTTCAGAAAAAGTTTCTGCCGAGAACGAGCACCGTGACATGCTGAGTCTCTGGGAAAGCAGAGATCCCCAGTGCTGTTGCGGCTAAATTTAGGCTGCAGAGGGATGGTGCAGACCTGCAAGAGCTCTCAGGGCTGGTACATTCCTTGTGGGAGAAGGAGCCGGACGTTTGCCTTTTCAGAAAAATGTTTCTGCCGAGAACGAGCACCGTGACATGCTGAGTCTCTGGGAAAGCAGAGATCCCCAGTGCTGTTTTGCCTGTGGATAGGCTGCAGGGGGCGGTGAAGACCACAAGATCTTCAGGGCTGGCACCTTGCTTTTGGGAGAAGGAGCCAGACGTTTGCCTTTTCAGAAAAAGTTTCTGCCGAGAACGAGCACCGTGACATGCTGAGTCTCTGGGAAAGCAGAGATCCCCAGTGCTGTTGCGGCTAAATTTAGGCTGCAGAGGGATGGTGCAGACCTGCAAGAGCTCTCAGGGCTGGTACATTCCTTGTGGGAGAAAGAGCCGGAAGTTTGCCTTTTCAGAAAAAGGCTCTGCCGAGAGCGAGCACCGTGACATGCTGAGTCTCTGGGAAAGCAGAGATCCCCAGTGCTGTTGCGGCTAAAGATAGGCTGCAGAGGGATGGTGCAGACCTGCAAGAGCTTTCACGGCTGGCAGCTTCCGTTTGGGAGAAGGAGCCAGACGTTTGCCTTTTCAGAAAAAGGCTCTGCCGAGAACGAGCACCGTCACATGCTGAGTCTCTGGGAAAGTAGAGATCCCCAATGCTGTTGTGCCTCTGGATAGGCTGCAGGGGGACGGTGAAGACCAGCAAGGTCTTTCAGGGCTGGCACCTTCCTGTGTGGGAGAAGGAGCCAGACGTTTGCCTTTTCAGAAAAAGTTTGTGTCGAGAACGAGCACCGTGACATGCTGAATCTCTGGGAAAGCAGAGATCCCCAGTGCTGTTGCGGCTAAATTTAGGCTGCAGAGGGATGGTGCAGACCTGCAAGAGCTCTCAGGGCTGGTACATTCCTTGTGGGAGAAAGAGCCGGACGTTTGCCTTTTCAGAAAAAGGCTCTGCCGAGAGCGAGCACCGTGACATGCTGAGTCTCTGGGAAAGCAGAGATCCCCAGTGCTGTTGCGGCTAAATTTAGGCTGCAGAGGGATGGTGAAGACCTGCAAGAGCTCTCAGGGCTGGTACATTCCTTGTGGGAGAAAGAGCCGGACGTTTGCCTTTTCAGAAAAAGTTTCTGCCGAGAACGAGCACCGTGACATGCTGAGTCTCTGGGAAGGCAGAGATCCCCAGTGCTGTTGCGGCTAAATTTAGGCTGCAGAGGGATGGTGCAGACCTGCAAGAGCTCTCAGGGCTGGTACATTCCTTGTGGGAGAAGGAGCCGGACGTTTGCCTTTTCAGAAAAAGTTTCTGCCGAGAACGAGCACCGTGACATGCTGAGTCTCTGGGAAAGCAGAGATCCCCAGTGCTGTTGTGCCTGTGGATAGGCTGGAGGGGGACGGTTAAGACCAGCAAGATCTTTCAGGGCTGGCAGCTTCCATTGTGGGAGAAGGAGCCGTAAGATTGCCTTCTCAGAAAAAGGCTCTGCCGAGAGCGAGCACCGTGACATGCTGAGTCTCTGGGAAAGCAGAGATCCCCAGTGCTGTTGCGGCTAAATTTAGGCTGCAGAGGGATGGTGCAGACCTGCAAGAGCTCTCAGGGCTGGTACATTCCTTGTGGGAGAAGGAGCCGGACGTTTGCCTTTTCAGAAAAAGTTTCTGCCGAGAACGAGCACCGTGACATGCTGAGTCTCTGGGAAAGCAGAGATCCCCAGTGCTGTTGTGCCTGTGGATAGGCTGCAGGGGGAGGGTTAAGACCAGCAAGATCTTTCAGGGCTGGCAGCTTCCATTGTGGGAGAAGGAGCCGTAAGATTGCCTTCTCAGAAAAAGGCTCTGCCGAGAGCGAGCACCGTGACATGCTGAGTCTCTGGGAAAGCAGAGATCCCCAGTGCTGTTGCGGCTAAATTTAGGCTGCAGAGGGATGGTGCAGACCTGCAAGAGCTCTCAGGGCTGGCAGCTTCCCTGTGGGAGAAGGAGCCGGACGTTTGCCTTTTCAGAAAAAGTTTCTGCCGAGAACGAGCACCGTGACATGCTGAGTCTCTGGGAAAGCAGAGATCCCCAGTGCTGTTGTGCCTGTGGATAGGCTGCAGGGGGCGGTGAAGACCACAAGATCTTCAGGGCTGGCACCTTGCTTTTGGGAGAAGGAGCCAGACGTTTGCCTTTTCAGAAAAAGTTTCTGCCGAGAACGAGCACCGTGACATGCTGAGTCTCTGGGAAAGCAGAGATCCCCAGTGCTGTTGCGGCTAAATTTAGGCTGCAGAGGGATGGTGCAGACCTGCAAGAGCTCTCAGGGCTGGTACATTCCTTGTGGGAGAAAGAGCCGGACGTTTGCCTTTTCAGAAAAAGGCTCTGCCGAGAGCGAGCACCGTGACATGCTGAGTCTCTGGGAAAGCAGAGATCCCCAGTGCTGTTGTGGCTAAAGATAGGCTGCAGAGGGATGGTGCAGACCTGCAAGAGCTTTCACGGCTGGCAGCTTCCGTTTGGGAGAAGGAGCCAGACGTTTGCCTTTTCAGAAAAAGGCTCTGCCGAGAACGAGCACCGTCACATGCTGAGTCTCTGGGAAAGTAGAGATCCCCAATGCTGTTGTGCCTCTGGATAGGCTGCAGGGGGACGGTAAATACCAGCAAGGTCTTTCAGGGCTGGCACCTTACTTTGTGGGAGAAGGAGCCAGACGTTTGCCTTTTCAGAAAAAGTTTGTGTCGAGAACGAGCACCGTGACATGCTGAATCTCTGGGAAAGCAGAGATCCCCAGTGCTGTTGCGGCTAAATTTAGGCTGCAGAGGGATGGTGAAGACCTGCAAGAGCTCTCAGGGCTGGTACATTCCTTGTGGGAGAAAGAGCCGGACGTTTGCCTTTTCAGAAAAAGGCTCTGCCGAGAACGAGCACCGTGACATGCTGAGTCTCTGGGAAAGCAGAGATCCCCAGTGCTGTTGCGGCTAAAGATAGGCTGCAGAGGGATGGTGAAGACCTGCGAGATCTTTCAGGGCTGGCAGCTTCCCTGTGGTACAACGAGCCACACGTTTGCATTTCAGAAAAAGTTTCTGCCGAGAACAAGCACCGTGACATGCTGAGTCTCTGGGAAAGCAGAGATCCCCAGTGCTGTTGCGGCTAAAGATAGGCTGCAGAGGGATGGTGAAGACCTGCGAGATCTTTCAGGGCTGGCAGCTTCCCTGTGGTACAACGAGCCACACGTTTGCATTTCAGAAAAAGTTTCTGCCGAGAACAAGCACCGTGACATGCTGAGTCTCTGGGAAAGCACAGATCCCCAGTGCTGTTGCGGCTAAAGATAGGCTGCAGAGGGATGGTGAAGACCTGCAAGATCTTTCAGGGCTGGCAGCTTCCCTGTGGGAGAATGAGACACACGTTTGCATTTCAGAAAAAGTTTCTGCCGAGAACAAGCACCGTGACATGCTGAGTCTCTGGGAAAGCAGAGATCCCCAGTGCTGTTGTGCCTGTGGATAGGCTGCAGGGGGCGGTGAAGACCACAAGATCTTCAGGGCTGGCACCTTGCTTTTGGGAGAAGGAGCCAGACGTTTGCCTTTTCAGAAAAAGTTTCTGCCGAGAACGAGCACCGTGACATGCTGAGTCTCTGGGAAAGCAGAGATCCCCAGTGCTGTTGTGCCTCTGGATAGGCTGCAGGGGGCGGTGAAGACCACAAGATCTTCAGGGCTGGCACCTTGCTTTTGGGAGAAGGAGCCAGACGTTTGCCTTTTCAGAAAAAGTTTCTGCCGAGAACGAGCACCGTGACATGCTGAGTCTCTGGGAAAGCAGAGATCCCCAGTGCTGTTGCGGCTAAATTTAGGCTGCAGAGGGATGGTGCAGACCTGCAAGAGCTCTCAGGGCTGGTACATTCCTTGTGGGAGAAGGAGCCAGACGTTTGCCTTTTCAGAAAAAGGCTCTGCCGAGAGCGAGCACCGTGACATGCTGAGTCTCTGGGAAAGCAGAGATCCCCAGTGCTGTTGCGGCTAAATTTAGGCTGCAGAGGGATAGTGCAGACCTGCAAGAGCTCTCAGGGCTGGCACCTTCCTTTGTGGGAGAAGGAGCCAGACGTTTGCCTTTTCAGAAAAAGTTTGTGTCGAGAACGAGCACCGTGACATGCTGAGTCTCTGGGAAAGCAGAGATCCCCAGTGCTGTTGCGGCTAAATTTAGGCTGCAGAGGGATAGTGCAGACCTGCAAGATCGTTCAGGGCTGGCAGCTTCCCTGTGGGAGAATGAGCCACACGTTTGCATTTCAGTTAAAGTTTCTGCCGAGAGCGAGCACCGTGACATGCTGAGTCTCTGGGAAAGCAGAGATCCCCAGTGCTGTTGCGGCTAAATTTAGGCTGCAGAGGGATAGTGCAGACCTGCAAGAGCTCTCGGGGCTGGTACATTCCTTGTGGGAGAAGGAGCCGGACGTTTGCTTTTTCAGAAAAAGTTTCTGCCGAGAACGAGCACCGTGACATGCTGAGTCTCTGGGAAAGCAGAGATCCCCAGTGCTGTTGCGGCTAAAGATAGGCTTCAGGGGGACGGTGAAGACCAGCAAGATCTTTCAGGGCTGGCCGCTTCCTTGTGGGAGAAGGAGCCAGACGTTTGCCTTTTCAGAAAAAGTTTCTGCCGAGAACGAGCACCGTGACATGCTGAGTCTCTGGGAAAGCAGAGATCCCCAGTGCTGTTGCGGCTAAACTTAGGCTGCAGGGGGACGGTGAAGACCTGCAAGATCTTTCAGGGCTGTCACCTTCCGTGTGGGAGAAGGAGCCAGACGTTTGCCTTTTCAGAAAAAGTTTCTGCCGAGAAGGAGCACCGTGACATGCTGAGTCTCTGGGAAAGCAGAGATCCCCAGTGCTGTTGCGGCTAAAGATAGGCTGCAGGGGGACAGTGAAGACCTCCAAGATCTTTCAGGGCTGGCACCTTCCGTGTGGGAGAAGGAGCCAGACGTTTGCTTTTCAGAAAAAGTTTCTGCCGAGAACGAGCACCGTGACATGCTGAGTCTCTGGGAAAGCAGAGATCCCCAGTGCTATTGCGGCTAAAGATAGGCTGCAGGGGGACAGTGAAGACCAGCAAGATCTTTCAGGCCTGGCAGCTTCCTTGTGGGAGAAGGAGCCAGACGTTTGCCTTTTCAGAAAAAGTTTCTGCCAAGAACGAGCACTGTGACATGCTGAGTCTCTGGGAAAGCAGAGATCCCCAGTGCTGTTGTGGCTAAAGATAGGCTGCAGGGGGACGGGGAAGACCAGCAAGATCTTTCAGGGCTGGCCGCTTCCTTGTGGGAGAAGGAGCCAGACGTTTGCCTTTTCAGAAAAAGTTTCTGCCGAGAACGAGCACTGTGACATGCTGAGTCTCTGGGAAAGCAGAGATCCCCAGTGCTGTTGTGCCTGTGGATAGGCTGCAGGGGGCGGTGAAGACCACAAGATCTTCAGGGCTGGCACCTTGCTTTTGGGAGAAGGAGCCAGACGTTTGCTTTTCAGAAAAAGTTTCTGCCGAGAACGAGCACCGTGACATGCTGAGTCTCTGGGACAGCAGAGATCCCCAGTGCTGTTGCGGCTAAATTTAGGCTGCAGAGGGATGGTGCAGACCTGCAAGAGCTCTCAGGGCTGGTACATTCCTTGTGGGAGAAGGAGCCGGATGTTTGCCTTTTCAGAAAATGTTTCTGCCGAGAACGAGCACCGTGACATGCTGAGTCTCTGGGAAAGCAGAGATCCCCAGTGCTGTTGTGCCTGTGGATAGGCTGGAGGGGGACGGTTAAGACCAGCAAGATCTTTCAGGGCTGGCAGCTTCCATTGTGGGAGAAGGAGCCGTAAGATTGCCTTCTCAGAAAAAGGCTCTTCCGAGAGCGAGCACCGTGACATGCTGAGTCTCTGGGAA
Source organism: Astur gentilis (assembly GCF_929443795.1). Classification (NCBI taxonomy): domain Eukaryota; kingdom Metazoa; phylum Chordata; class Aves; order Accipitriformes; family Accipitridae; genus Astur; species Astur gentilis. The sequence continues at coordinate 37,555,615 of NC_064918.1, forward strand.
AGCAGAGATCCCCAGTGCTGTTGCGGCTAAATTTAGGCTGCAGAGGGATGGTGCAGACCTGCAAGAGCTCTCAGGGCTGGTACATTCCTTGTGGGAGAAGGAGCCGGACGTTTGCCTTTTCAGAAAAAGTTTCTGCCGAGAACGAGCACCGTGACATGCTGAGTCTCTGGGAAAGCAGAGATCCCCAGTGCTGTTGTGCCTGTGGATAGGCTGGAGGGGGGCGGTTAAGACCAGCAAGATCTTTCAGGGCTGGAAGCTTCCATTGTGGGAGAAGGAGCCGTAAGATTGCCTTCTCAGAAAAAGGCTCTGCCGAGATCGAGCACCGTGATATGCTGAGTCTCTGGGAAAGCAGAGATCCCCAGTGCTGTTGCGGCTAAATTTAGGCTGCAGAGGGATGGTGCAGACCTGCAAGAGCTCTCAGGGCTGGTACATTCCTTGTGGGAGAAGGAGCCGGACATTTGCCTTTTCAGAAAAAGTTTCTGCCGAGAACGAGCACCGTGACATGCTGAGTCTCTGGGAAAGCAGAGATCCCCAGTGCTGTTGTGCCTGTGGATAGGCTGGAGGGGGACGGTTAAGACCAGCAAGATCTTTCAGGGCTGGCAGCTTCCATTGTGGGAGAAGGAGCCGTAAGATTGCCTTCTCAGAAAAAGTTTCTGCCGAGAACGAGCACCGTGACATGCTGAGTCTCTGGGAAAGCAGAGATCCCCAGTGCTGTTGTGCCTGTGGATAGGCTGCAGGGGGACGGTTAAGACCAGCAAGATCTTTCAGGGCTGGCAGCTTCCATTGTGGGAGAAGGAGCCGTAAGATTGCCTTCTCAGAAAAAGGCTCTGCCGAGAGCGAGCACCGTGACATGCTGAGTCTCTGGGAAAGCAGAGATCCCCAGTGCTGTTGCGGCTAAATTTAGGCTGCAGAGGGATGGTGCAGACCTGCAAGAGCTCTCAGGGCTGGCAGCGTCCCTGTGGGAGAAGGAGCCGGACGTTTGCCTTTTCAGAAAAAGTTTCTGCCGAGAACGAGCACCCTGTCATGCTGAGTCTCTGGGAAAGCAGAGATCCCCAGTGCTGTTGTGCCTGTGGATAGGCTGCAGGAGGCGGTGAAGACCACAAGATCTTCAGGGCTGGCACCTTGCTTTTGGGAGAAGGAGCAAGACATTTGCCTTTTCAGAAAAAGTTTCTGCCGAGAACGAGCACCGTGATATGCTTAGTCTCTGGGAAAGCAGAGATACCCAGTGCTGTTGCGGCTAAAGATAAGCTGCAGGGGGACGGTGAAGACCTGCAAGATCTTTCAGGGCTGGCACCTTCCGTGTGGGAGAAGGAGCCAGACGTTTGCCTTTTCAGAAAAAGTTTCTGCCGAGAACGAGCACCGTGATATGCTGAGTCTCTGGGAAAGCAGAGATCCCCAGTGCTGTTGCGGCTAAAGATAAGCTTCAGGGGGACGGTGAAGACCTCCAAGATCTTTCAGGGCTGGCACCTTCCGTGTGGGAGAAGGAGCCAGACGTTTGCCTTTTCAGAAAAAGCTTCTGCCGAGAACGAGCACCGTGATATGCTGAGTCTCTGGGAAAGCAGAGATCCCCAGTGCTGTTGCGGCTAAAGATAGGCTGCAGGGGAACGGTGAAGACCAGCAAGATCTTTCAGGGCTGGCAGCTTCCTTGTGGGAGAAGGAGCCAGACGTTTGCCTTTTCAGAAAAAGTTTCTGCCGAGAACGAGCACCGTGACATGCTGAGTCTCTGGGAAAGCAGAGATCCCCAGTGCTGTTGCGGCTAAACTTAGGCTGCAGGGGGATGGTGAAGACCAGCAAGATCTTTCAGGGCTGGCACCTTCCGTGTGGGAGAAGGAGCCAGACGTTTGCCTTTTCAGAAAAAGTTTCTGCCGAGAACGAGCACCCTGAGTTGCTTAGTCTCTGGGAAAGCAGAGATCCCCAGTGCTGTTGCGGCTAAAGATAGGCTGCAGGGGGACGGTGAAGACCTGCAATATCTTTCAGGGCTGGCCGCTTCTTTGTGGGAGAAGGAGCCATACGTTTGCCTTTTCAGAAAAAGTTTCTGCCGAGAACGAGCACCGTGACATGCTGAGTCTCTGGGAAAGCAGAGATCCCCAGTGCTGTTGCGGCTAAAGATAGGCTGCAGAGGGATAGTGCATACCTGCAGGAGCTCTCAGGGCTGGTACCTTCCTTGTGGGAGAAGGAGCCAGACCTTTGCCTTTTCAGAAGAAGTTTCTGCCGAGAACGAGCACCGTGACATGCTGAGTCTCTGGGAAAGCAGAGATCCCCAGTGCTGTTGCGGCTAAAGATAGGCTGCAGGGGGACGGTGAAGACCTGCAAGATCTTTCAGGGCTGGCACCTTCCGTGTGGGAGAAGGAGCCAGACGTTTGCCTTTTCAGAAAAAGTTTCTGCCGAGAAGGAGCACCGTGACATGCTGAGTCTCTGGGAAAGCAGAGATCCCCAGTGCTGTTGCGGCTAAAGATAGGCTGCAGGGGGACGGTGAAATCCAGAAAGATCTTTCAGGGCTGGCACCTTCCGTGTGGAAGAAGGAGCCAGACGTTTGCCTTTTCAGAAAAAGTTTCTGCCGAGAACGAGCACCGTGACATGCTGAGTCTCTGGGAAAGCAGAGATCCCCAGTGCTGTTGCAGCTAAACTTAGGCTGCAGGGGGACGGTGAAGACCAGCAATATCTTTCAGGGCTGGCACCTTCCTTGAGGGAGAAGGAGCCAGACGTTTGCCTTTTCCGAAAAAGTTTCTGCCGAGAACGAGCACCGTGACATGCTGAGTCTCTGGGAAAGCAGAGATCCCCAGTGCTGTTGCGGCTAAAGATAGGCTGCAGGGGGACGGTGAAGACCAGCAAGATCTTTCAGGGCTGGCACCTTCCGTGTGGGAGAAGGAGCCAGAGGATTGCCTTTTCAGAAAAAGTTTCTGCCGAGAACGAGCACCGTGATATGCTGAGTCTCTGGGAAAGCAGAGATCCCCAGTGCTGTTGCGGCTAAAGATAGGCTGCAGAGGGACAGTGCAGACCTGCAAGAGCTATCAGGGCTGGCAGCTTCCTTGTGGGAGAAGGAGCCAGACGTTTGCCTTTTCAGAAAAAGTTTCTGCCGAGAACGAGCACCGTGACATGCTGAGTCTCTGGGAAAGCAGAGATCCCCAGTGCTGTTGCGGCTAAAGATAGGCTTCAGGGGGACGGTGAAGACCTGCAAGATCTTTCAGGGCTGGCCGCTTCCTTGTGGGAGAAGGAGCCAGACGTTTGCCTTTTCAGAAAAAGTTTCTGCCGACAACGAGCACCGTGACATGCTGAGTCTCTGGGAAAGCAGAGATCCCCAGTGCTGTTGCGGCTAAACTTAGGCTGCAGGGGGACGGTGAAGACCTGCAAGTTCTTTCAGGGCTGTCACCTTTCGTGTGGGAGAAGGAGCCAGACGTTTGCCTTTTCAGAAAAAGTTTCTGCCGAGAAGGAGCACCGTGACATGCTGAGTCTCTGGGAAAGCAGAGATCCCCAGTGCTGTTGCGGCTAAAGATAGGCTGCAGGGGGACGGTGAAGACCTCCAAGATCTTTCAGGGCTGGCACCTTCCGTGTGGGAGAAGGAGCCAGACGTTTGCCTTTTCAGAAAAAGTTTTTTTGCCGAGAACGAGCACCGTGACATGCCGAGTCTCTGGGAAAGCAGAGATCCCCAGTGCTGTTGCGGCTAAAGATAGGCTGCAGGGGGACAGTGAAGACCAGCAAGATCTTTCAGGCCTGGCAGCTTCCTTGTGGGAGAAGGAGCCAGACGTTTGCCTTTTCAGAAAAAGTTTCTGCCGAGAACGAGCACTGTGACATGCTGAGTCTCTGGGAAAGCAGAGATCCCCAGTGCTGTTGTGGCTAAAGATAGGCTGCAGGGGGACGGGGAAGACCAGCAAGATCTTTCAGGGCTGGCCGCTTCCTTGTGGGAGAAGGAGCCAGACGTTTGCCTTTTCAGAAAAAGTTTCTGCCGAGAACGAGCACTGTGACATGCTGAGTCTCTGGGAAAGCAGAGAGCCCCAGTGCTGTTGTGCCTGTGGATAGGCTGCAGGGGGCGGTGAAGACCACAAGATCTTCAGGGCTGGCACCTTGCTTTTGGGAGAAGGAGCCAGACGTTTGCCTTTTCAGAAAAAGTTTCTGCCGAGAACGAGCACCGTGACATGCTGAGTCTCTGGGACAGCAGAGATCCCCAGTGCTGTTGCGGCTAAATTTAGGCTGCAGAGGGATGGTGCAGACCTGCAAGAGCTCTCAGGGCTGGTACATTCCTTGTGGGAGAAGGAGCCGGATGTTTGCCTTTTCAGAAAATGTTTCTGCCGAGAACGAGCACCGTGACATGCTGAGTCTCTGGGAAAGCAGAGATCCCCAGTGCTGTTGTGCCTGTGGATAGGCTGGAGGGGGACGGTTAAGACCAGCAAGATCTTTCAGGGCTGGCAGCTTCCTTGTGGGAGAAGGAGCCAGACGTTTGCCTTTTCAGAAAAAGTTTCTGCCGAGAACGAGCACCGTGACATGCTGAGTCTCTGGGAAAGCAGAGATCCCCAGTGCTGTTGCGGCTAAAGATAGGCTTCAGGGGGACGGTGAAGACCAGCAAGATCTTTCAGGGCTGGCCGCTTCCTTGTGGGAGAAGGAGCCAGACGTTTGCCTTTTCAGAAAAAGTTTCTGCCGAGAACGAGCACCGTGACATGCTGAGTCTCTGGGAAAGCAGAGATCCCCAGTGCTGTTGCGGCTAAACTTAGGCTGCAGGGGGACGGTGAAGACCTGCAAGATCTTTCAGGGCTGTCACCTTCCGTGTGGGAGAAGGAGCCAGACGTTTGCCTTTTCAGAAAAAGTTTCTGCCGAGAAGGAGCACCGTGACATGCTGAGTCTCTGGGAAAGCAGAGATCCCCAGTGCTGTTGCGGCTAAAGATAGGCTGCAGGGGGACAGTGAAGACCTCCAAGATCTTTCAGGGCTGGCACCTTCCGTGTGGGAGAAGGAGCCAGACGTTTGCTTTTCAGAAAAAGTTTCTGCCGAGAACGAGCACCGTGACATGCTGAGTCTCTGGGAAAGCAGAGATCCCCAGTGCTATTGCGGCTAAAGATAGGCTGCAGGGGGACAGTGAAGACCAGCAAGATCTTTCAGGCCTGGCAGCTTCCTTGTGGGAGAAGGAGCCAGACGTTTGCCTTTTCAGAAAAAGTTTCTGCCAAGAACGAGCACTGTGACATGCTGAGTCTCTGGGAAAGCAGAGATCCCCAGTGCTGTTGTGGCTAAAGATAGGCTGCAGGGGGACGGGGAAGACCAGCAAGATCTTTCAGGGCTGGCCGCTTCCTTGTGGGAGAAGGAGCCAGACGTTTGCCTTTTCAGAAAAAGTTTCTGCCGAGAACGAGCACTGTGACATGCTGAGTCTCTGGGAAAGCAGAGATCCCCAGTGCTGTTGTGCCTGTGGATAGGCTGCAGGGGGCGGTGAAGACCACAAGATCTTCAGGGCTGGCACCTTGCTTTTGGGAGAAGGAGCCAGACGTTTGCCTTTTCAGAAAATGTTTCTGCCGAGAACGAGCACCGTGACATGCTGAGTCTCTGGGACAGCAGAGATCCCCAGTGCTGTTGCGGCTAAATTTAGGCTGCAGAGGGATGGTGCAGACCTGCAAGAGCTCTCAGGGCTGGTACATTCCTTGTGGGAGAAGGAGCCGGATGTTTGCCTTTTCAGAAAATGTTTCTGCCGAGAACGAGCACCGTGACATGCTGAGTCTCTGGGAAAGCAGAGATCCCCAGTGCTGTTGTGCCTGTGGATAGGCTGGAGGGGGACGGTTAAGACCAGCAAGATCTTTCAGGGCTGGCAGCTTCCATTGTGGGAGAAGGAGCCGTAAGATTGCCTTCTCAGAAAAAGGCTCTTCCGAGAGCGAGCACCGTGACATGCTGAGTCTCTGGGAAAGCAGAGATCCCCAGTGCTGTTGCGGCTAAATTTAGGCTGCAGAGGGATGGTGCAGACCTGCAAGAGCTCTCAGGGCTGGTACATTCCTTGTGGGAGAAGGAGCCGGACGTTTGCCTTTTCAGAAAAAGTTTCTGCCGAGAACGAGCACCGTGACATGCTGAGTCTCTGGGAAAGCAGAGATCCCCAGTGCTGTTGTGCCTGTGGATAGGCTGGAGGGGGGCGGTTAAGACCAGCAAGATCTTTCAGGGCTGGAAGCTTCCATTGTGGGAGAAGGAGCCGTAAGATTGCCTTCTCAGAAAAAGGCTCTGCCGAGATCGAGCACCGTGATATGCTGAGTCTCTGGGAAAGCAGAGATCCCCAGTGCTGTTGCGGCTAAATTTAGGCTGCAGAGGGATGGTGCAGACCTGCAAGAGCTCTCAGGGCTGGTACATTCCTTGTGGGAGAAGGAGCCGGACATTTGCCTTTTCAGAAAAAGTTTCTGCCGAGAACGAGCACCGTGACATGCTGAGTCTCTGGGAAAGCAGAGATCCCCAGTGCTGTTGTGCCTGTGGATAGGCTGGAGGGGGACGGTTAAGACCAGCAAGATCTTTCAGGGCTGGCAGCTTCCATTGTGGGAGAAGGAGCCGTAAGATTGCCTTCTCAGAAAAAGTTTCTGCCGAGAACGAGCACCGTGACATGCTGAGTCTCTGGGAAAGCAGAGATCCCCAGTGCTGTTGTGCCTGTGGATAGGCTGCAGGGGGACGGTTAAGACCAGCAAGATCTTTCAGGGCTGGCAGCTTCCATTGTGGGAGAAGGAGCCGTAAGATTGCCTTCTCAGAAAAAGGCTCTGCCGAGAACGAGCACCGTGACATGCTGAGTCTCTGGGAAAGCAGAGATCCCCAGTGCTGTTGCGGCTAAATTTAGGCTGCAGAGGGATGGTGCAGACCTGCAAGAGCTCTCAGGGCTGGCAGCGTCCCTGTGGGAGAAGGAGCCGGACGTTTGCCTTTTCAGAAAAAGTTTCTGCCGAGAACGAGCACCCTGTCATGCTGAGTCTCTGGGAAAGCAGAGATCCCCAGTGCTGTTGTGCCTGTGGATAGGCTGCAGGAGGCGGTGAAGACCACAAGATCTTCAGGGCTGGCACCTTGCTTTTGGGAGAAGGAGCAAGACATTTGCCTTTTCAGAAAAAGTTTCTGCCGAGAACGAGCACCGTGATATGCTTAGTCTCTGGGAAAGCAGAGATACCCAGTGCTGTTGCGGCTAAAGATAAGCTGCAGGGGGACGGTGAAGACCTGCAAGATCTTTCAGGGCTGGCACCTTCCGTGTGGGAGAAGGAGCCAGACGTTTGCCTTTTCAGAAAAAGTTTCTGCCGAGAACGAGCACCGTGATATGCTGAGTCTCTGGGAAAGCAGAGATCCCCAGTGCTGTTGCGGCTAAAGATAGGCTGCAGGGGAACGGTGAAGACCAGCAAGATCTTTCAGGGCTGGCAGCTTCCTTGTGGGAGAAGGAGCCAGACGTTTGCCTTTTCAGAAAAAGTTTCTGCCGAGAACGAGCACCGTGACATGCTGAGTCTCTGGGAAAGCAGAGATCCCCAGTGCTGTTGCGGCTAAACTTAGGCTGCAGGGGGATGGTGAAGACCAGCAAGATCTTTCAGGGCTGGCACCTTCCGTGTGGGAGAAGGAGCCAGACGTTTGCCTTTTCAGAAAAAGTTTCTGCCGAGAACGAGCACCCTGAGTTGCTTAGTCTCTGGGAAAGCAGAGATCCCCAGTGCTGTTGCGGCTAAAGATAGGCTGCAGGGGGACGGTGAAGACCTGCAATATCTTTCAGGGCTGGCCGCTTCTTTGTGGGAGAAGGAGCCATACGTTTGCCTTTTCAGAAAAAGTTTCTGCCGAGAACGAGCACCGTGACATGCTGAGTCTCTGGGAAAGCAGAGATCCCCAGTGCTGTTGCGGCTAAAGATAGGCTGCAGAGGGATAGTGCATACCTGCAGGAGCTCTCAGGGCTGGTACCTTCCTTGTGGGAGAAGGAGCCAGACCTTTGCCTTTTCAGAAGAAGTTTCTGCCGAGAACGAGCACCGTGACATGCTGAGTCTCTGGGAAAGCAGAGATCCCCAGTGCTGTTGCGGCTAAAGATAGGCTGCAGGGGGACGGTGAAGACCTGCAAGATCTTTCAGGGCTGGCACCTTCCGTGTGGGAGAAGGAGCCAGACGTTTGCCTTTTCAGAAAAAGTTTCTGCCGAGAAGGAGCACCGTGACATGCTGAGTCTCTGGGAAAGCAGAGATCCCCAGTGCTGTTGCGGCTAAAGATAGGCTGCAGGGGGACGGTGAAATCCAGAAAGATCTTTCAGGGCTGGCACCTTCCGTGTGGAAGAAGGAGCCAGACGTTTGCCTTTTCAGAAAAAGTTTCTGCCGAGAACGAGCACCGTGACATGCTGAGTCTCTGGGAAAGCAGAGATCCCCAGTGCTGTTGCAGCTACACTTAGGCTGCAGGGGGACGGTGAAGACCAGCAATATCTTTCAGGGCTGGCACCTTCCTTGAGGGAGAAGGAGCCAGACGTTTGCCTTTTCCGAAAAAGTTTCTGCCGAGAACGAGCACCGTGACATGCTGAGTCTCTGGGAAAGCAGAGATCCCCAGTGCTGTTGCGGCTAAAGATAGGCTGCAGGGGGACGGTGAAGACCAGCAAGATCTTTCAGGGCTGGCACCTTCCGTGTGGGAGAAGGAGCCAGAGGATTGCCTTTTCAGAAAAAGTTTCTGCCGAGAACGAGCACCGTGATATGCTGAGTCTCTGGGAAAGCAGAGATCCCCAGTGCTGTTGCGGCTAAAGATAGGCTGCAGAGGGACAGTGCAGACCTGCAAGAGCTATCAGGGCTGGCAGCTTCCTTGTGGGAGAAGGAGCCAGACGTTTGCCTTTTCAGAAAAAGTTTCTGCCGAGAACGAGCACCGTGACATGCTGAGTCTCTGGGAAAGCAGAGATCCCCAGTGCTGTTGCGGCTAAAGATAGGCTTCAGGGGGACGGTGAAGACCTGCACGATCTTTCAGGGCTGGCCGCTTCCTTGTGGGAGAAGGAGCCAGACGTTTGCCTTTTCAGAAAAAGTTTCTGCCGACAACGAGCACCGTGACATGCTGAGTCTCTGGGAAAGCAGAGATCCCCAGTGCTGTTGCGGCTAAACTTAGGCTGCAGGGGGACGGTGAAGACCTGCAAGTTCTTTCAGGGCTGTCACCTTTCGTGTGGGAAAAGGAGCCAGACGTTTGCCTTTTCAGAAAAAGTTTCTGCCGAGAAGGAGCACCGTGACATGCTGAGTCTCTGGGAAAGCAGAGATCCCCAGTGCTGTTGCGGCTAAAGATAGGCTGCAGGGGGACGGTGAAGACCTCCAAGATCTTTCAGGGCTGGCACCTTCCGTGTGGGAGAAGGAGCCAGACGTTTGCCTTTTCAGAAAAAGTTTTTGCCGAGAACGAGCACCGTGACATGCTGAGTCTCTGGGAAAGCAGAGATCCCCAGTGCTGTTGCGGCTAAAGATAGGCTGCAGGGGGACAGTGAAGACCAGCAAGATCTTTCAGGCCTGGCAGCTTCCTTGTGGGAGAAGGAGCCAGACGTTTGCCTTTTCAGAAAAAGTTTCTGCCGAGAATGAGCACTGTGACATGCTGAGTCTCTGGGAAAGCAGAGATCCCCAGTGCTGTTGTGGCTAAAGATAGGCTGCAGGGGGACGGGGAAGACCAGCAAGATCTTTCAGGGCTGGCCGCTTCCTTGTGGGAGAAGGAGCCAGACGTTTGCCTTTTCAGAAAAAGTTTCTGCCGAGAACGAGCACTGTGACATGCTGAGTCTCTGGGAAAGCAGAGAGCCCCAGTGCTGTTGTGCCTGTGGATAGGCTGCAGGGGGCGGTGAAGACCACAAGATCTTCAGGGCTGGCACCTTGCTTTTGGGAGAAGGAGCCAGACGTTTGCCTTTTCAGAAAAAGTTTCTGCCGAGAACGAGCACCGTGACATGCTGAGTCTCTGGGACAGCAGAGATCCCCAGTGCTGTTGCGGCTAAATTTAGGCTGCAGAGGGATGGTGCAGACCTGCAAGAGCTCTCAGGGCTGGTACATTCCTTGTGGGAGAAGGAGCCGGATGTTTGCCTTTTCAGAAAATGTTTCTGCCGAGAACGAGCACCGTGACATGCTGAGTCTCTGGGAAAGCAGAGATCCCCAGTGCTGTTGTGCCTGTGGATAGGCTGGAGGGGGACGGTTAAGACCAGCAAGATCTTTCAGGGCTGGCAGCTTCCATTGTGGGAGAAGGAGCCGTAAGATTGCCTTCTCAGAAAAAGGCTCTGCCGAGAGCGAGCACCGTGACATGCTGAGTCTCTGGGAAAGCAGAGATCCCCAGTGCTGTTGCGGCTAAATTTAGGCTGCAGAGGGATGGTGCAGACCTGCAAGAGCTCTCAGGGCTGGTACATTCCTTGTGGGAGAAGGAGCCGGACGTTTGCCTTTTCAGAAAAAGTTTCTGCCGAGAACGAGCACCGTGACATGCTGAGTCTCTGGGAAAGCAGAGATCCCCAGTGCTGTTGTGCCTGTGGATAGGCTGGAGGGGGACGGTTAAGACCAGCAAGATCTTTCAGGGCTGGCAGCTTCCATTGTGGGAGAAGGAGCCGTAAGATTGCCTTCTCAGAAAAAGGCTCTGCCGAGAGCGAGCACCGTGACATGCTGAGTCTCTGGGAAAGCAGAGATCCCCAGTGCTGTTGCGGCTAAATTTAGGCTGCAGAGGGATGGTGCAGACCTGCAAGAGCTCTCAGGGCTGGTACATTCCTTGTGGGAGAAGTAGCCGGACGTTTGCCTTTTCAGAAAAAGTTTCTGCCGAGAACGAGCACCGTGACATGCTGAGTCTCTGGGAAAGCAGAGATCCACAGTGCTGTTGTGCCTGTGGATAGGCTGCAGGGGGCGGTGAAGACCACAAGATCTTCAGGGCTGGCACCTTGCTTTTGGGAGAAGGAGCCGGACGTTTGCCTTTTCAGAAAAAGTTTCTGCCGAGAACGAGCACCGTGACATGCTGAGTCTCTGGGAAAGCAGAGATCCCCAGTGCTGTTGCGGCTAAATTTAGGCTGCAGGGGGACGGTGAAGACCAGCAAGATCTTTCAGGGCTGGCACCTTCCGTGTGGGAGAAGGAGCCAGAGGATTGCCTTTTCAGAAAAAGTTTCTGCCGAGAACGAGCACCGTGATATGCTGAGTCTCTGGGAAAGCAGAGATCCCCAGTGCTGTTGCGGCTAAAGATAGGCTGCAGAGGAATAGTGCAGACCTGCAAGAGCTATCAGGGCTGGCAGCTTCCTTGTGGGAGAAGGAGCCAGACGTTTGCCTTTTCAGAAAAAGTTTCTGCCGAGAACGAGCACCGTGACATGCTGAGTCTCTGGGAAAGCAGAGATCCCCAGTGCTGTTGCGGCTAAAGATAGGCTTCAGGGGGACGGTGAAGACCAGCAAGATCTTTCAGGGCTGGCCGCTTCCTTGTGGGAGAAGGAGCCAGACGTTTGCCTTTTCAGAAAAAGTTTCTGCCGAGAACGAGCACCGTGACATGCTGAGTCTCTGGGAAAGCAGAGATCCCCAGTGCTGTTGCGGCTAAACTTAGGCTGCAGGGGGACGGTGAAGACCTGCAAGATCTTTCAGGGCTGTCACCTTCCGTGTGGGAGAAGGAGCCAGACGTTTGCCTTTTCAGAAAAAGTTTCTGCCGAGAAGGAGCACCGTGACATGCTGAGTCTCTGGGAAAGCAGAGATCCCCAGTGCTGTTGCGGCTAAAGATAGGCTGCAGGGGGATGGTGAAGACCTCCAAGATCTTTCAGGGCTGGCAGCTTCCTTGTGGGAGAAGGAGCCAGACGTTTGCCTTTTCAGAAAAAGTTTCTGCCGAGAACGAGCACCGTGACATGCTGAGTCTCTGGGAAAGCAGAGATCCCCAGTGCTGTTGTGGCTAAAGATAGGCTGCAGGGGGACGGGGAAGACCAGCAAGATCTTTCAGGGCTGGCCGCTTCCTTGTGGGAGAAGGAGCCAGACTTTTGCCTTTTCAGAAAAAGTTTCTGCCGAGAACGAGCACTGTGACATGCTGAGTCTCTGGGAAAGCAGAGATCCCCAGTGCTGTTGTGCCTGTGGATAGGCTGGAGGGGGACGGTTAAGACCAGCAAGATCTTTCAGGGCTGGCAGCTTCCATTGTGGGAGAAGGAGCCGTAAGATTGCCTTCTCAGAAAAAGTTTCTGCCGAGGACGAGCACCGTGACATGCTGAGTCTCTGGGAAAGCAGAGATCCCCAGTGCTGTTGTGCCTGTGGATAGGCTGCAGGGGGACGGTTAAGACCAGCAAGATCTTTCAGGGCTGGCAGCTTCCATTGTGGGAGAAGGAGCCGTAAGATTGCCTTCTCAGAAAAAGGCTCTGCTGAGAGCGAGCACCGTGACATGCTGAGTCTCTGGGAAAGCAGAGATCCCCAGTGCTGTTGCGGCTAAATTTAGGCTGCAGAGGGATGGTGCAGACCTGCAAGAGCTCTCAGGGCTGGCAGCGTCCCTGTGGGAGAAGGAGCCGGACGTTTGCCTTTTCAGAAAAAGTTTCTGCCGAGAACGAGCACCGTGTCATGCTGAGTCTCTGGGAAAGCAGAGATCCCCAGTGCTGTTGTGCCTGTGGATAGGCTGCAGGGGGCGGTGAAGACCACAAGATCTTCAGGGCTGGCACCTTGCTTTTGGGAGAAGGAGCAAGACGTTTGCCTTTTCAGAAAAAGTTTCTGCCGAGAAAGAGCACCGTGACATGCTGAGTCTCTGGGAAAGCAGAGATCCCCAGTGCTGTTGCGGCTAAATTTAGGCTGCAGAGGGATGGTGCAGACCTGCAAGAGCTCTCAGGGCTGGTACATTCCTTGTGGGAGAAGGAGCCGGACGTTTGCCTTTTCAGAAAAAGTTTCTGCCGAGAACGAGCACTGTGACATGCTGAGTCTCTGGGAAAGCAGAGAGCCCCAGTGCTGTTGTGCCTGTGGATAGGCTGCAGGGGGCGGTGAAGACCACAAGATCTTCAGGGCTGGCACCTTGCTTTTGGGAGAAGGAGCCAGACGTTTGCCTTTTCAGAAAAAGTTTCTGCCGAGAACGAGCACCGTGACATGCTGAGTCTCTGGGACAGCAGAGATCCCCAGTGCTGTTGCGGCTAAATTTAGGCTGCAGAGGGATGGTGCAGACCTGCAAGAGCTCTCAGGGCTGGTACATTCCTTCTGGGAGAAGGAGCCGGATGTTTGCCTTTTCAGAAAAAGTTTCTGCCGAGAACGAGCACCGTGACATGCTGAGTCTCTGGGAAAGCAGAGATCCCCAGTGCTGTTGTGCCTGTGGATAGGCTGGAGGGGGACGGTTAAGACCAGCAAGATCTTTCAGGGCTGGCAGCTTCCATTGTGGGAGAAGGAGCCGTAAGATTGCCTTCTCAGAAAAAGGCTCTGCCGAGAGCGAGCACCGTGACATGCTGAGTCTCTGGGAAAGCAGAGATCCCCAGTGCTGTTGCGGCTAAATTTAGGCTGCAGAGGGAAGGTGCAGACCTGCAAGAGCTCTCAGGGCTGGTACATTCCTTGTGGGAGAAGGAGCCGGACGTTTGCCTTTTCAGAAAAAGTTTCTGCCGAGAACGAGCACCGTGACATGCTGAGTCTCTGGGAAAGCAGAGATCCCCAGTGCTGTTGTGCCTGTGGATAGGCTGGAGGGGGACGGTTAAGACCAACAAGATCTTTCAGGGCTGGCAGCTTCCATTGTGGGAGAAGGAGCCGTAAGATTGCCTTCTCAGAAAAAGGCTCTGCCGAGAGCGAGCACCGTGACATGCTGAGTCTCTGGGAAAGCAGAGATCCCCAGTGCTGTTGCGGCTAAATTTAGGCTGCAGAGGGATGGTGCAGACCTGCAAGAGCTCTCAGGGCTGGTACATTCCTTGTGGGAGAAGTAGCCGGACGTCTGCCTTTTCAGAAAAAGTTTCTGCCGAGAACGAGCACCGTGACATGCTGAGTCTCTGGGAAAGCAGAGATCCCCAGTGCTGTTGTGCCTGTGGATAGGCTGCAGGGGGCGGTGAAGACCACAAGATCTTCAGGGCTGGCACCTTGCTTTTGGGAGAAGGAGCCGGACGTTTGCCTTTTCAGAAAAAGTTTCTGCCGAGAACGAGCACCATGACATGCTGAGTCTCTGGGAAAGCAGAGATCCCCAGTGCTGTTGCGGCTAAATTTAGGCTGCAGGGGGACGGTGAAGACCAGCAAGATCTTTCAGGGCTGGCACCTTCCGTGTGGGAGAAGGAGCCAGAGGATTGCCTTTTCAGAAAAAGTTTCTGCCGAGAACGAGCACCGTGATATGCTGAGTCTCTGGGAAAGCAGAGATCCCCAGTGCTGTTGCGGCTAAAGATAGGCTGCAGAGGAATAGTGCAGACCTGCAAGAGCTATCAGGGCTGGCAGCTTCCTTATGGGAGAAGGAGCCAGACGTTTGCCTTTTCAGAAAAAGTTTCTGCCGAGAACGAGCACCGTGACATGCTGAGTCTCTGGGAAAGCAGAGATCCCCAGTGCTGTTGCGGCTAAAGATAGGCTTCAGGGGGACGGTGAAGACCAGCAAGATCTTTCAGGGCTGGCCGCTTCCTTGTGGGAGAAGGAGCCAGACGTTTGCCTTTTCAGAAAAAGTTTCTGCCGAGAACGAGCACAGTGACATGCTGAGTCTCTGGGAAAGCAGAGATCCCCAGTGCTGTTGCGGCTAAACTTAGGCTGCAGGGGGACGGTGAAGACCTGCAAGATCTTTCAGGGCTGTCACCTTCCGTGTGGGAGAAGGAGCCAGACGTTTGCCTTTTCAGAAAAAGTTTCTGCCGAGAAGGAGCACCGTGACATGCTGAGTCTCTGGGAAAGCAGAGATCCCCAGTGCTGTTGCGGCTAAAGATAGGCTGCAGGGGGATGGTGAAGACCTCCAAGATCTTTCAGGGCTGGCAGCTTCCTTGTGGGAGAAGGAGCCAGACGTTTGCCTTTTCAGAAAAAGTTTCTGCCGAGAACGAGCACTGTGACATGCTGAGTCTCTGGGAAAGCAGAGATCCCCAGTGCTGTTGTGGCTAAAGATAGGCTGCAGGGGGACGGGGAAGACCAGCAAGATCTTTCAGGGCTGGCCGCTTCCTTGTGGGAGAAGGAGCCAGACTTTTGCCTTTTCAGAAAAAGTTTCTGCCGAGAACGAGCACTGTGACATGCTGAGTCTCTGGGAAAGCAGAGATCCCCAGTGCTGTTGTGCCTGTGGATAGGCTGGAGGGGGACGGTTAAGACCAGCAAGATCTTTCAGGGCTGGCAGCTTCCATTGTGGGAGAAGGAGCCGTAAGATTGCCTTCTCAGAAAAAGTTTCTGCCGAGGACGAGCACCGTGACATGCTGAGTCTCTGGGAAAGCAGAGATCCCCAGTGCTGTTGTGCCTGTGGATAGGCTGCAGGGGGACGGTTAAGACCAGCAAGATCTTTCAGGGCTGGCAGCTTCCATTGTGGGAGAAGGAGCCGTAAGATTGCCTTCTCAGAAAAAGGCTCTGCTGAGAGCGAGCACCGTGACATGCTGAGTCTCTGGGAAAGCAGAGATCCCCAGTGCTGTTGCGGCTAAATTTAGGCTGCAGAGGGATGGTGCAGACCTGCAAGAGCTCTCAGGGCTGGCAGCGTCCCTGTGGGAGAAGGAGCCAGACGTTTGCCTTTTCAGAAAAAGTTTCTGCCGAGAACGAGCACCGTGTCATGCTGAGTCTCTGGGAAAGCAGAGATCCCCAGTGCTGTTGTGCCTGTGGATAGGCTGCAGGGGGCGGTGAAGACCACAAGATCTTCAGGGCTGGCACCTTGCTTTTGGGAGAAGGAGCAAGACGTTTGCCTTTTCAGAAAAAGTTTCTGCCGAGAAAGAGCACCGTGACATGCTGAGTCTCTGGGAAAGCAGAGATCCCCAGTGCTGTTGCGGCTAAATTTAGGCTGCAGAGGGATGGTGCAGACCTGCAAGAGCTCTCAGGGCTGGTACATTCCTTGTGGGAGAAGGAGCCGGACGTTTGCCTTTTCAGAAAAAGTTTCTGCCGAGAACGAGCACCGTGACATGCTGAGTCTCTGGGAAAGCAGAGATCCCCAGTGCTGTTGTGCCTGTAGATAGGCTGCAGGGGGCGGTGAAGACCACAAGATCTTCAGGGCTGGCACCTTGCTTTTGGGAGAAGGAGCCGGACGTTTGCCTTTTCAGAAAAAGTTTCTGCCGAGAACGAGCACCGTGACATGCTGAGTCTCTGGGACAGCAGAGATCCCCAGTGCTGTTGCGGCTAAATTTAGGCTGCAGAGGGATGGTGCAGACCTGCAAGAGCTCTCAGGGCTGGTACATTCCTTGTGGGAGAAGGAGCCAGATGTTTGCCTTTTCAGAAAAAGTTTCTGCCGAGAACGAGCACCGTGACATGCTGAGTCTCTGGGAAAGCAGAGATCCCCAGTGCTGTTGTGCCTGTGGATAGGCTGGAGGGGGACGGTTAAGACCAGCAAGATCTTTCAGGGCTGGCAGCTTCCATTGTGGGAGAAGGAGCCGTAAGATTGCCTTCTCAGAAAAAGGCTCTGCCGAGAGCGAGCACCGTGACATGCTGAGTCTCTGGGAAAGCAGAGATCCCCAGTGCTGTTGCGGCTAAATTTAGGCTGCAGAGGGATGGTGCAGACCTGCAAGAGCTCTCAGGGCTGGTATATTCCTTGTGGGAGAAGGAGCCGGACGTTTGCCTTTTCAGAAAAAGTTTCTGCCGAGAACGAGCACCGTGACATGCTGAGTCTCTGGGAAAGCAGAGATCCCCAGTGCTGTTGTGCCTGTGGATAGGCTGGAGGGGGACGGTTAAGACCAGCAAGATCTTTCAGGGCTGGCAGCTTCCATTGTGGGAGAAGGAGCCGTAAGATTGCCTTCTCAGAAAAAGGCTCTGCCGAGAGCGAGCACCGTGACATGCTGAGTCTCTGGGAAAGCAGAGATCCCCAGTGCAGTTGCGGCTAAATTTAGGCTGCAGAGGGATGGTGCAGACCTGCAAGAGCTCTCAGGGCTGGTACATTCCTTGTGGGAGAAGGAGCCGGACGTTTGCCTTTTCAGAAAAAGTTTCTGCCGAGAACGAGCACCGTGACATGCTGAGTCTCTGGGAAAGCAGAGATCCCCAGTGCTGTTGTGCCTGTGGATAGGCTGGAGGGGGACGGTTAAGACCAGCAAGATCATTCAGGGCTGGCAGCTTCCATTGTGGGAGAAGGAACCGTAAGATTGCCTTCTCAGAAAAAGGCTCTGCCGAGAGCGAGCACCGTGACATGCTGAGTCTCTGGGAAAGCAGAGATCCCCAGTGCTGTTGTGCCTGTGGATAGGCTGCAGGGGGACGGTTAAGACCAGCAAGATCTTTCAGGGCTGGCAGCTTCCATTGTGGGAGAAGGAGCCGTAAGATTGCCTTCTCAGAAAAAGGCTCTGCCGAGAGCGAGCACCGTCACATGCTGAGTCTCTGGGAAAGCAGAGATCCCCAGTGCTGTTGCGGCTAAATTTAGGCTGCAGAGGGATGGTGCAGACCTGCAAGAGCTCTCAGGGCTGGCAGCTTCCCTGTGGGAGAAGGAGCCGGACGTTTGCCTTTTCAGAAAAAGTTTCTGCCGAGAACGAGCACCGTGACATGCTGAGTCTCTGGGAAAGCAGAGATCCCCAGTGCTGTTGTGCCTGTGGATAGGCTGCAGGGGGCGGTGAAGACCACAAGATCTTCAGGGCTGGCACCTTGCTTTTGGGAGAAGGAGCCAGACGTTTGCCTTTTCAGAAAAAGTTTCTGCCGAGAAAGAGCACCGTGACATGCTGAGTCTCTGGGACAGCAGAGATCCCCAGTGCTGTTGCGGCTAAATTTAGGCTGCAGAGGGATGCTGCAGACCTGCAAGAGCTCTCAGGGCTGGTACATTCCTTGTGGGAGAAGGAGCCGGACGTTTGCCTTTTCAGAAAAAGTTTCTGCCGAGAACGAGCACCGTGACATGCTGAGTCTCTGGGAAAGCAGAGATCCCCAGTGCTGTTGTGCCTGTGGATAGGCTGGAGGGGGGCGGTTAAGACCAGCAAGATCTTTCAGGGCTGGCAGCTTCCATTGTGGGAGAAGGAGCCGTAAGATTGCCTTCTCAGAAAAAGGCTCTGCCGAGAGCGAGCACCGTGACATGCTGAGTCTCTGGGAAAGCAGAGATCCCCAGTGCTGTTGCGGCTAAATTTAGGCTGCAGAGGGATGGTGCAGACCTGCAAGAGCTCTCAGGGCTGGTACATTCCTTGTGGGAGAAGGAGCCGGACGTTTGCCTTTTCAGAAAAAGTTTCTGCCGAGAACGAGCACCGTGACATGCTGAGTCTCTGGGAAAGCAGAGATCCCCAGTGCTGTTGTGCCTGTGGATAGGCTGGAGGGGGGCGGTTAAGACCAGCAAGATCTTTCAGGGCTGGAAGCTTCCATTGTGGGAGAAGGAGCCGTAAGATTGCCTTCTCAGAAAAAGGCTCTGCCGAGAGCGAGCACCGTGACATGCTGAGTCTCTGGGAAAGCAGAGATCCCCAGTGCTGTTGCGGCTAAATTTAGGCTGCAGAGGGATGGTGCAGACCTGCAAGAGCTCTCAGGGCTGGTACATTCCTTGTGGGAGAAGGAGCCGGACGTTTGCCTTTTCAGAAAAAGTTTCTGCCGAGAACGAGCACCGTGACATGCTGAGTCTCTGGGAAAGCAGAGATCCCCAGTGCTGTTGTGCCTGTGGATAGGCTGCAGGGGGCTGTGAAGACCACAAGATCTTCAGGGCTGGCACCTTGCTTTTGGGAGAAGGAGCAAGACGTTTGCCTTTTCAGAAAAAGTTTCTGCCGAGAAAGAGCACCGTGACATGCTGAGTCTCTGGGAAAGCAGAGATCCCCAGTGCTGTTGCGGCTAAATTTAGGCTGCAGAGGGATGGTGCAGACCTGCAAGAGCTCTCAGGGCTGGTACATTCCTTGTGGGAGAAGGAGCCGGACGTTTGCCTTTTCAGAAAAAGTTTCTGCCGAGAACGAGCACCGTGACATGCTGAGTCTCTGGGAAAGCAGAGATCCCCAGTGCTGTTGTGCCTGTGGATAGGCTGGAGGGGGACGGTTAAGACCAGCAAGATCTTTCAGGGCTGGCAGCTTCCATTGTGGGAGAAGGAGCCGTAAGATTGCCTTCTCAGAAAAAGTTTCTGCCGAGCACGAGCACCGTGACATGCTGAGTCTCTGGGAAAGCAGAGATCCCCAGTGCTGTTGTGCCTGTGGATAGGCTGCAGGGGGACGGTTAAGACCAGCAAGATCTTTCAGGGCTGGCAGCTTCCATTGTGGGAGAAGGAGCCGTAAGATTGCCTTCTCAGAAAAAGGCTCTGCTGAGAGCGAGCACCGTGACATGCTGAGTCTCTGGGAAAGCAGAGATCCCCAGTGCTGTTGCGGCTAAATTTAG
Source organism: Astur gentilis (assembly GCF_929443795.1). Classification (NCBI taxonomy): domain Eukaryota; kingdom Metazoa; phylum Chordata; class Aves; order Accipitriformes; family Accipitridae; genus Astur; species Astur gentilis. Next base: position 37,574,839 of record NC_064918.1, read on the forward strand.
GCTGCAGAGGGATGGTGCAGACCTGCAAGAGCTCTCAGGGCTGGCAGCGTCCCTGTGGGAGAAGGAGCCGGACGTTTGCCTTTTCAGAAAAAGTTTCTGCCGAGAACGAGCACCGTGTCATGCTGAGTCTCTGGGAAAGCAGAGATCCCCAGTGCTGTTGTGCCTGTGGATAGGCTGCAGGGGGCGGTGAAGACCACAAGATCTTCAGGGCTGGCACCTTGCTTTTGGGAGAAGGAGCAAGACGTTTGCCTTTTCAGAAAAAGTTTCTGCCGAGAAAGAGCACCGTGACATGCTGAGTCTCTGGGAAAGCAGAGATCCCCAGTGCTGTTGCGGCTAAATTTAGGCTGCAGAGGGATGGTGCAGACCTGCAAGAGCTCTCAGGGCTGGTACATTCCTTGTGGGAGAAGGAGCCGGACGTTTGCCTTTTCAGAAAAAGTTTCTGCCGAGAACGAGCACCGTGACATGCTGAGTCTCTGGGAAAGCAGAGATCCCCAGTGCTGTTGTGCCTGTAGATAGGCTGCAGGGGGCGGTGAAGACCACAAGATCTTCAGGGCTGGCACCTTGCTTTTGGGAGAAGGAGCCGGACGTTTGCCTTTTCAGAAAAAGTTTCTGCCGAGAACGAGCACCGTGACATGCTGAGTCTCTGGGACAGCAGAGATCCCCAGTGCTGTTGCGGCTAAATTTAGGCTGCAGAGGGATGGTGCAGACCTGCAAGAGCTCTCAGGGCTGGTACATTCCTTGTGGGAGAAGGAGCCAGAAGTTTGCCTTTTCAGAAAAAGTTTCTGCCGAGAACGAGCACCGTGACATGCTGAGTCTCTGGGAAAGCAGAGATCCCCAGTGCTGTTGTGCCTGTGGATAGGCTGGAGGGGGACGGTTAAGACCAGCAAGATCTTTCAGGGCTGGCAGCTTCCATTGTGGGAGAAGGAGCCGTAAGATTGCCTTCTCAGAAAAAGGCTCTGCCGAGAGCGAGCACCGTGACATGCTGAGTCTCTGGGAAAGCAGAGATCCCCAGTGCTGTTGCGGCTAAATTTAGGCTGCAGAGGGATGGTGCAGACCTGCAAGAGCTCTCAGGGCTGGTATATTCCTTGTGGGAGAAGGAGCCGGACGTTTGCCTTTTCAGAAAAAGTTTCTGCCGAGAACGAGCACCGTGACATGCTGAGTCTCTGGGAAAGCAGAGATCCCCAGTGCTGTTGTGCCTGTGGATAGGCTGGAGGGGGACGGTTAAGACCAGCAAGATCTTTCAGGGCTGGCAGCTTCCATTGTGGGAGAAGGAGCCGTAAGATTGCCTTCTCAGAAAAAGTTTCTGCCGAGCACGAGCACCGTGACATGCTGAGTCTCTGGGAAAGCAGAGATCCCCAGTGCTGTTGTGCCTGTGGATAGGCTGCAGGGGGACGGTTAAGACCAGCAAGATCTTTCAGGGCTGGCAGCTTCCATTGTGGGAGAAGGAGCCGTAAGATTGCCTTCTCAGAAAAAGGCTCTGCTGAGAGCGAGCACCGTGACATGCTGAGTCTCTGGGAAAGCAGAGATCCCCAGTGCTGTTGCGGCTAAATTTAGGCTGCAGAGGGATGGTGCAGACCTGCAAGAGCTCTCAGGGCTGGCAGCGTCCCTGTGGGAGAAGGAGCCGGACGTTTGCCTTTTCAGAAAAAGTTTCTGCCGAGAACGAGCACCGTGTCATGCTGAGTCTCTGGGAAAGCAGAGATCCCCAGTGCTGTTGTGCCTGTGGATAGGCTGCAGGGGGCGGTGAAGACCACAAGATCTTCAGGGCTGGCACCTTGCTTTTGGGAGAAGGAGCAAGACGTTTGCCTTTTCAGAAAAAGTTTCTGCCGAGAAAGAGCACCGTGACATGCTGAGTCTCTGGGAAAGCAGAGATCCCCAGTGCTGTTGCGGCTAAATTTAGGCTGCAGAGGGATGGTGCAGACCTGCAAGAGCTCTCAGGGCTGGTACATTCCTTGTGGGAGAAGGAGCCGGACGTTTGCCTTTTCAGAAAAAGTTTCTGCCGAGAACGAGCACCGTGACATGCTGAGTCTCTGGGAAAGCAGAGATCCCCAGTGCTGTTGTGCCTGTAGATAGGCTGCAGGGGGCGGTGAAGACCACAAGATCTTCAGGGCTGGCACCTTGCTTTTGGGAGAAGGAGCCGGACGTTTGCCTTTTCAGAAAAAGTTTCTGCCGAGAACGAGCACCGTGACATGCTGAGTCTCTGGGACAGCAGAGATCCCCAGTGCTGTTGCGGCTAAATTTAGGCTGCAGAGGGATGGTGCAGACCTGCAAGAGCTCTCAGGGCTGGTACATTCCTTGTGGGAGAAGGAGCCAGATGTTTGCCTTTTCAGAAAAAGTTTCTGCCGAGAACGAGCACCGTGACATGCTGAGTCTCTGGGAAAGCAGAGATCCCCAGTGCTGTTGTGCCTGTGGATAGGCTGGAGGGGGACGGTTAAGACCAGCAAGATCTTTCAGGGCTGGCAGCTTCCATTGTGGGAGAAGGAGCCGTAAGATTGCCTTCTCAGAAAAAGGCTCTGCCGAGAGCGAGCACCGTGACATGCTGAGTCTCTGGGAAAGCAGAGATCCCCAGTGCTGTTGCGGCTAAATTTAGGCTGCAGAGGGATGGTGCAGACCTGCAAGAGCTCTCAGGGCTGGTATATTCCTTGTGGGAGAAGGAGCCGGACGTTTGCCTTTTCAGAAAAAGTTTCTGCCGAGAACGAGCACCGTGACATGCTGAGTCTCTGGGAAAGCAGAGATCCCCAGTGCTGTTGTGCCTGTGGATAGGCTGGAGGGGGACGGTTAAGACCAGCAAGATCTTTCAGGGCTGGCAGCTTCCATTGTGGGAGAAGGAGCCGTAAGATTGCCTTCTCAGAAAAAGGCTCTGCCGAGAGCGAGCACCGTGACATGCTGAGTCTCTGGGAAAGCAGAGATCCCCAGTGCTGTTGCGGCTAAATTTAGGCTGCAGAGGGATGGTGCAGACCTGCAAGAGCTCTCAGGGCTGGTACATTCCTTGTGGGAGAAGGAGCCGGACGTTTGCCTTTTCAGAAAAAGTTTCTGCCGAGAACGAGCACCGTGACATGCTGAGTCTCTGGGAAAGCAGAGATCCCCAGTGCTGTTGTGCCTGTGGATAGGCTGGAGGGGGACGGTTAAGACCAGCAAGATCTTTCAGGGCTGGCAGCTTCCATTGTGGGAGAAGGAGCCGTAAGATTGCCTTCTCAGAAAAAGTTTCTGCCGAGGACGAGCACCGTGACATGCTGAGTCTCTGGGAAAGCAGAGATCCCCAGTGCTGTTGTGCCTGTGGATAGGCTGCAGGGGGACGGTTAAGACCAGCAAGATCTTTCAGGGCTGGCAGCTTCCATTGTGGGAGAAGGAGCCGTAAGATTGCCTTCTCAGAAAAAGGCTCTGCCGAGAGCGAGCACCGTCACATGCTGAGTCTCTGGGAAAGCAGAGATCCCCAGTGCTGTTGCGGCTAAATTTAGGCTGCAGAGGGATGGTGCAGACCTGCAAGAGCTCTCAGGGCTGGCAGCTTCCCTGTGGGAGAAGGAGCCGGACGTTTGCCTTTTCAGAAAAAGTTTCTGCCGAGAACGAGCACCGTGACATGCTGAGTCTCTGGGAAAGCAGAGATCCCCAGTGCTGTTGTGCCTGTGGATAGGCTGCAGGGGGCGGTGAAGACCACAAGATCTTCAGGGCTGGCACCTTGCTTTTGGGAGAAGGAGCCAGACGTTTGCCTTTTCAGAAAAAGTTTCTGCCGAGAACGAGCACCGTGACATGCTGAGTCTCTGGGACAGCAGAGATCCCCAGTGCTGTTGCGGCTAAATTTAGGCTGCAGAGGGATGGTGCAGACCTGCAAGAGCTCTCAGGGCTGGTACATTCCTTGTGGGAGAAGGAGCCGGACGTTTGCCTTTTCAGAAAAAGTTTCTGCCGAGAACGAGCACCGTGACATGCTGAGTCTCTGGGAAAGCAGAGATCCCCAGTGCTGTTGTGCCTGTGGATAGGCTGGAGGGGGACGGTTAAGACCAGCAAGATCTTTCAGGGCTGGCAGCTTCCATTGTGGGAGAAGGAGCCGTAAGATTGCCTTCTCAGAAAAAGGCTCTGCCGAGAGCGAGCACCGTGACATGCTGAGTCTCTGGGAAAGCAGAGATCCCCAGTGCTGTTGCGGCTAAATTTAGGCTGCAGAGGGATGGTGCAGACCTGCAAGAGCTCTCAGGGCTGGTACATTCCTTGTGGGAGAAGGAGCCGGACGTTTGCCTTTTCAGAAAAAGTTTCTGCCGAGAACGAGCACCGTGACATGCTGAGTCTCTGGGAAAGCAGAGATCCCCAGTGCTGTTGTGCCTGTGGATAGGCTGGAGGGGGACGGTTAAGACCAGCAAGATCTTTCAGGGCTGGCAGCTTCCATTGTGGGAGAAGGAGCCGTAAGATTGCCTTCTCAGAAAAAGGCTCTGCCGAGAGCGAGCACCGTGACATGCTGAGTCTCTGGGAAAGCAGAGATCCCCAGTGCTGTTGCGGCTAAATTTAGGCTGCAGAGGGATGGTGCAGACCTGCAAGAGCTCTCAGGGCTGGTACATTCCTTGTGGGAGAAGGAGCCGGACGTTTGCCTTTTCAGAAAAAGTTTCTGCCGAGAACGAGCACCGTGACATGCTGAGTCTCTGGGAAAGCAGAGATCCCCAGTGCTGTTGTGCCTGTGGATAGGCTGGAGGGGGGCGGTTAAGACCAGCAAGATCTTTCAGGGCTGGAAGCTTCCATTGTGGGAGAAGGAGCCGTAAGATTGCCTTCTCAGAAAAAGGCTCTGCCGAGAGCGAGCACCGTGACATGCTGAGTCTCTGGGAAAGCAGAGATCCCCAGTGCTGTTGCGGCTAAATTTAGGCTGCAGAGGGATGGTGCAGACCTGCAAGAGCTCTCAGGGCTGGTACATTCCTTGTGGGAGAAGGAGCCGGACGTTTGCCTTTTCAGAAAAAGTTTCTGCCGAGAACGAGCACCGTGACATGCTGAGTCTCTGGGAAAGCAGAGATCCCCAGTGCTGTTGTGCCTGTGGATAGGCTGGAGGGGGACGGTTAAGACCAGCAAGATCTTTCAGGGCTGGCAGCTTCCATTGTGGGAGAAGGAGCCAGACGTTTGCCTTTTCAGAAAAAGTTTCTGCCGAGAACGAGCACCGTGACATGCTGAGTCTCTGGGAAAGCAGAGATCCCCAGTGCTGTTGTGCCTGTGGATAGGCTGCAGGGGGACGGTTAAGACCAGCAAGATCTTTCAGGGCTGGCAGCTTCCATTGTGGGAGAAGGAGCCGTAAGATTGCCTTCTCAGAAAAAGGCTCTGCCGAGAGCGAGCACCGTCACATGCTGAGTCTCTGGGAAAGCAGAGATCCCCAGTGCTGTTGCGGCTAAATTTAGGCTGCAGAGGGATGGTGCAGACCTGCAAGAGCTCTCAGGGCTGGCAGCGTCCCTGTGGGAGAAGGAGCCGGACGTTTGCCTTTTCAGAAAAAGTTTCTGCCGAGAACGAGCACCGTGTCATGCTGAGTCTCTGGGAAAGCAGAGATCCCCAGTGCTGTTGTGCCTGTGGATAGGCTGCAGGGGGCGGTGAAGACCACAAGATCTTCAGGGCTGGCACCTTGCTTTTGGGAGAAGGAGCAAGACGTTTGCCTTTTCAGAAAAAGTTTCTGCCGAGAAAGAGCACCGTGACATGCTGAGTCTCTGGGAAAGCAGAGATCCCCAGTGCTGTTGCGGCTAAATTTAGGCTGCAGAGGGATGGTGCAGACCTGCAAGAGCTCTCAGGGCTGGTACATTCCTTGTGGGAGAAGGAGCCGGACGTTTGCCTTTTCAGAAAAAGTTTCTGCCGAGAACGAGCACCGTGACATGCTGAGTCTCTGGGAAAGCAGAGATCCCCAGTGCTGTTGTGCCTGTGGATAGGCTGCAGGGGGCGGTGAAGACCACAAGATCTTCAGGGCTGGCACCTTGCTTTTGGGAGAAGGAGCCAGACGTTTGCCTTTTCAGAAAAAGCTTCTGCCGAGAACGAGCACCGTGACATGCTGAGTCTCTGGGACAGCAGAGATCCCCAGTGCTGTTGCGGCTAAATTTAGGCTGCAGAGGGATGGTGCAGACCTGCAAGAGCTCTCAGGGCTGGTACATTCCTTGTGGGAGAAGGAGCCGGATGTTTGCCTTTTCAGAAAAAGTTTCTGCCGAGAACGAGCACCGTGACATGCTGAGTCTCTGGGAAAGCAGAGATCCCCAGTGCTGTTGTGCCTGTGGATAGGCTGGAGGGGGACGGTTAAGACCAGCAAGATCTTTCAGGGCTGGCAGCTTCCATTGTGGGAGAAGGAGCCGTAAGATTGCCTTCTCAGAAAAAGGCTCTGCCGAGAGCGAGCACCGTGACATGCTGAGTCTCTGGGAAAGCAGAGATCCCCAGTGCTGTTGCAGCTAAATTTAGGCTGCAGAGGGATGGTGCAGACCTGCAAGAGCTCTCAGGGCTGGTACATTCCTTGTGGGAGAAGGAGCCGGACGTTTGTCTTTTCAGAAAAAGTTTCTGCCGAGAACGAGCACCGTGACATGCTGAGTCTCTGGGAAAGCAGAGATCCCCAGTGCTGTTGTGCCTGTGGATAGGCTGGAGGGGGACGGTTAAGACCAGCAAGATCTTTCAGGGCTGGCAGCTTCCATTATGGGAGAAGGAGCCGTAAGATTGCCTTCTCAGAAAAAGGCTCTGCCGAGAGCGAGCACCGTGACATGCTGAGTCTCTGGGAAAGCAGAGATCCCCAGTGCTGTTGCGGCTAAATTTAGGCTGCAGAGGGATGGTGCAGACCTGCAAGAGCTCTCAGGGCTGGTACATTCCTTGTGGGAGAAGGAGCCGGACGTTTGCCTTTTCAGAAAAAGTTTCTGCCGAGAACGAGCACCGTGACATGCTGAGTCTCTGGGAAAGCAGAGATCCCCAGTGCTGTTGTGCCTGTGGATAGGCTGGAGGGGGACGGTTAAGACCAGCAAGATCTTTCAGGGCTGGCAGCTTCCATTGTGGGAGAAGGAGCCGTAAGATTGCCTTCTCAGAAAAAGTTTCTGCCGAGGACGAGCACCGTGACATGCTGAGTCTCTGGGAAAGCAGAGATCCCCAGTGCTGTTGTGCCTGTGGATAGGCTGCAGGGGGACGGTTAAGACCAGCAAGATCTTTCAGGGCTGGCAGCTTCCATTGTGGGAGAAGGAGCCGTAAGATTGCCTTCTCAGAAAAAGGCTCTGCCGAGAGCGAGCACCGTCACATGCTGAGTCTCTGGGAAAGCAGAGATCCCCAGTGCTGTTGCGGCTAAATTTAGGCTGCAGAGGGATAGTGCAGACCTGCAAGAGCTCTCAGGGCTGGTAACTTCCTTGTGGAAGAAGGAGCCGGACGTTTGCCTTTTCAGAAAAAGTTTCTGCCGAGAACGAGCACCGTGACATGCTGAGTCTCTGAGAAAGCAGAGATCCCCACTGCTGTTGCGGCTAAAGATAGGCTGCAGAGGGATGGTGAAGACCTGCGAGATCTTTCAGGGCTGGCAGCTTCCCTGTGGGAGAACGAGCCACACGTTTGCATTTCAGAAAAAGTTTCTGCCGAGAACGAGCACCGTGACATGCTGAGTCTCTGGGAAAGCAGAGATCCCCAGTGCTGTTGCGGCTAAAGATAGGCTGCAGAGGGATGGTGAAGACCTGCAAGAGCTCTCAGGGCTGGTACATTCCTTGTGGGAGAAGGAACCGGACGTTTGCCTTTTCTGAAAAAGGCTCTGCCGAGAGCGAGCACCGTCACATGCTGAGTCTCTGGGAAAGTAGTGATCCCCAATGCTGTTGTGCCTGTGGATAGGCTGCAGGGGGACGGTGAAGACCAGCAAGGTCTTTCAGGGCTGGCACCTTCCTTTGTGGGAGAAGGAGCCAGACGTTTGCCTTTTCAGAAAAAGTTTCTGCCGAGAACGAGCACCGTGACATGCTGAGTCTCTGGGAAAGCAGAGATCCCGAGTGCTGTTTCGGCTAAAGATAGGCTGCAGGGGGATAGTGCAGACCTGCTAGAGCTTTCAGGGCTGGCAGCTTCCGTTTGGGAGAAGGAGCCAGACGTTTGCCTTTTCAGAAATTGTTTCTGCCGAGAACGAGCACCGTGACATGCTGAGTCTCTGGGAAAGCAGAGATCCCCAGTGCTGTTGTGCCTGTGGATAGGCTGCAGGGGGCGGTGAAGACCACAAGATCTTCAGGGCTGGCACCTTGCTTTTGGGAGAAGGAGCCAGACGTTTGCCTTTTCAGAAAAAGTTTCTGCCGAGAACGAGCACCGTGACATGCTGAGTCTCTGGGAAAGCAGAGATCCCCAGTGCTGTTGCGGCTAAATTTAGGCTGCAGAGGGATGGTGCAGACCTGCAAGTGCTCTCAGGGCTGGTACATTCCTTGTGGGAGAAGGAGCCGGACGTTTGCCTTTTCAGAAAAAGTTTCTGCCGAGAACGAGCACCGTGACATGCTGAGTCTCTGGGAAAGCAGAGATCCCCAGTGCTGTTGCAGCTAAATTTAGGCTGCAGAGGGATGGTGAAGACCTGCAAGAGCTCTCAGGGCTGGTACATTCCTTGTGGGAGAAAGAGCCGGACGTTTGCCTTTTCAGAAAAAGTTTCTGCCGAGAACGAGCACCCTGAAATGCTGAGTCTCTGGGAAAGCAGAGATCCCCAGTGCTGTTGCGGCTAAATTTAGGCTGCAGAGGGATGGTGCAGACCTGCAAGAGCTCTCAGGGCTGGCAGCTTCCCTGTGGGAGAAGGAGCCGGACGTTTGCCTTTTCAGAAAAAGTTTCTGCTGAGAACGAGCACCGTGACATGCTGAGTCTCTGGGAAAGCAGAGATCCCCAATGCTGTTGTGCCTGTGGATAGGCTGCAGGGGGACGGTGAAGACCAGCAAGGTCTTTCAGGGCTGGCACCTTCCTTTGTGGGAGAAGGAGCCAGACGTTTGCCTTTTCAGAAAAAGTTTCTGCCGAGAACGAGCACCGTGACATGCTGAGTCTCTGGGAAAGCAGAGATCCCCAGTGCTGTTGCGGCTAAATTTAGGCTGCAGAGGGATGGTGAAGACCTGCTAGAGCTTTCAGGGCTGGCAGCTTCCGTTTGGGAGAAGGAGCCAGACGTTTGCCTTTTCAGAAAAAGTTTCTGCCGAGAACGAGCACCCTGAAATGCTGAGTCTCTGGGAAAGCAGAGATCCCCAGTGCTGTTGCGGCTAAATTTAGGCTGCAGAGGGATGGTGCAGACCTGCAAGAGCTCTCAGGGCTGGCAGCTTCCCTGTGGGAGAAGGAGCCGGACGTTTGCCTTTTCAGAAAAAGTTTCTGCTGAGAACGAGCACCGTGACATGCTGAGTCTCTGGGAAAGCAGAGATCCCCAGTGCTGTTGTGCCTGTGTATAGGCTGCAGGGGGCGGTGAAGACCACAAGATCTTCAGGGCTGGCACCTTGCTTTTGGGAGAAGGAGCCAGACGTTTGCCTTTTCAGAAAAAGTTTCTGCCGAGAACGAGCACCGTGACATGCTGAGTCTCTGGGAAAGCAGAGATCCCCAGTGCTGTTGCGGCTAAATTTAGGCTGCAGAGGGATGGTGCAGACCTGCAAGAGCTCTCAGGGCTGGCAGCTTCCCTGTGGGAGAAGGAGCCGGACGTTTGCCTTTTCAGAAAAAGTTTCTGCCGAGAACGAGCACCGTGACATGCTGAGTCTCTGGGAAAGCAGAGATCCACAGTGCTGTTGTGCCTGTGGATAGGCTGCAGGGGGCGGTGAAGACCACAAGATCTTCAGGGCTGGCACCTTGCTTTTGGGAGAAGGAGCCAGACGTTTGGCTTTTCAGAAAAAGTTTCTGCCGAGAAAGAGCACCGTGACATGCTGAGTCTCTGGGAAAGCAGAGATCCCCAGTGCTGTTGCGGCTAAATTTAGGCTGCAGAGGGATGGTGCAGACCTGCAAGAGCTCTCAGGGCTGGTACATTCCTTGTGGGAGAAGGAGCCGGACGTTTGCCTTTTCAGAAAAAGTTTCTGCCGAGAACGAGCACCGTGACATGCTGAGTCTCTGGGAAAGCAGAGATCTCCAGTGCTGTTTTGCCTGTGGATAGGCTGCAGGGGGCGGTGAAGACCACAAGATCTTCAGGGCTGGCACCTTGCTTTTGGGAGAAGGAGCCAGACGTTTGCCTTTTCAGAAAAAGTTTCTGCCGAGAACGAGCACCGTGACATGCTGAGTCTCTGGGAAAGCAGAGATCCCCAGTGCTGTTGCGGCTAAATTTAGGCTGCAGAGGGATGGTGCAGACCTGCAAGAGCTCTCAGGGCTGGTACATTCCTTGTGGGAGAAGGAGCCGGACGTTTGCCTTTTCAGAAAAAGTTTCTGCCGAGAACGAGCACCGTGACATGCTGAGTCTCTGGGAAAGCAGAGATCCCCAGTGCTGTTGTGCCTGTGGATAGGCTGGAGGGGGACGGTTAAGACCAGCAAGATCTTTCAGGGCTGGCAGCTTCCATTGTGGGAGAAGGAGCCGTAAGATTGCCTTCTCAGAAAAAGGCTCTGCCGAGAGCGAGCACCGTGACATGCTGAGTCTCTGGGAAAGCAGAGATCCCCAGTGCTGTTGCGGCTAAATTTAGGCTGCAGAGGGATAGTGCAGACCTGCAAGAGCTCTCAGGGCTGGTAACTTCCTTGTGGAAGAAGGAGCCGGACGTTTGCCTTTTCAGAAAAAGTTTCTGCCGAGAACGAGCACCGTGACATGCTGAGTCTCTGGGAAAGCAGAGATCCCCACTGCTGTTGCGGCTAAAGATAGGCTGCAGAGGGATGGTGAAGACCTGCGAGATCTTTCAGGGTTGGCAGATTCCCTGTGGGAGAACGAGCCAGACGTTTGCATTTCAGAAAAAGTTTCTGCCGAGAACAAGCACCGTGACATGCTGAGTCTCTGGGAAAGCAGAGATGCCCAGTGATGTTGCGGCTAAAGATAGGCTGCAGGGGGATAGTGCAGACCTGCAAGATCTTTCAGGGCTGGCAGCTTCCCTGTGGGAGAATGAGCCACACGTTTGCCTTTTCAGAAAAAGTTTCTGCCGAGAACAAGCACCGTGACATGCTGAGTCTCTGGGAAAGCAGAGATCCCCAGTGCTGTTGTGCCTCTGGATAGGCTGCAGGGGGCGGTGAAGACCACAAGATCTTCATGGCTGGCACCTTGCTTTTGGGAGAAGGAGCCAGACGTTTGCCTTTTCAGAAAAAGTTTCTGCCGAGAACGAGCACCGTGACATGCTGAGTCTCTGGGAAAGCAGAGATCCCCAGTGCTGTTGCGGCTAAACTTTCGGTGCAGAAGGACGGTGCAGACCTGCAAGAGCTCTCAGGGCTGGTACCTTCCGTGTGGGAGAAGGAGCCAGACGTTTGCCTTTTCAGAAAAAGTTTCTGCCGAGAACGAGCACCGTGACATGCTGAGTCTCTGGGAAAGCAGAGATCCCCAGTGCTGTTGCGGCTAAATTTAGGCTGCAGAGGGATGGTGCAGACCTGCAAGAGCTCTCAGGGCTGGTACATTCCTTGTGGGAGAAGGAGCCGGACGTTTGCCTTTTCAGAAAAAGTTTCTGCCGAGAACGAGCACCGTGACATGCTGAGTCTCTGGGAAAGCAGAGATCCCCAGTGCTGTTGTGCCTGTGGATAGGCTGGAGGGGGACGGTTAAGACCAGCAAGATCTTTCAGGGCTGGCAGCTTCCATTGTGGGAGAAGGAGCCGTAAGATTGCCTTCTCAGAAAAAGGCTCTGCCGAGAGCGAGCACCGTGACATGCTGAGTCTCTGGGAAAGCAGAGATCCCAAGTGCTGTTGCGGCTAAATTTAGGCTGCAGAGGGATGGTGCAGACCTGCAAGAGCTCTCAGGGCTGGTACATTCCTTGTGGGAGAAGGAGCCGGACGTTTGCCTTTTCAGAAAAAGTTTCTGCCGAGAACGAGCACCGTGACATGCTGAGTCTCTGGGAAAGCAGAGATCCCCAGTGCTGTTGTGCCTGTGGATAGGGTGGAGGGGGAGGGTTAAGACCAGCAAGATCTTTCAGGGCTGGCAGCTTCCATTGTGGGAGAAGGAGCCGTAAGATTGCCTTCTCAGAAAAAGGCTCTGCCGAGAGCGAGCACCGTGACATGCTGAGTCTCTGGGAAAGCAGAGATCCCCAGTGCTGTTGCGGCTAAATTTAGGCTGCAGAGGGATGGTGCAGACCTGCAAGAGCTCTCAGGGCTGGCAGCTTCCCTGTGGGAGAAGGAGCCGGACGTTTGCCTTTTCAGAAAAAGTTTCTGCCGAGAACGAGCACCGTGACATGCTGAGTCTCTGGGAAAGCAGAGATCCCCAGTGCTGTTGTGCCTGTGAATAGGCTGCAGGGGGCGGTGAAGACCACAAGATCTTCAGGGCTGGCACCTTGCTTTTGGGAGAAGGAGCCAGACGTTTGCCTTTTCAGAAAAAGTTTCTGCCGAGAACGAGCACCGTGACATGCTGAGTCTCTGGGAAAGCAGAGATCCCCAGTGCTGTTGCGGCTAAATTTAGGCTGCAGAGGGATGGTGCAGACCTGCAAGAGCTCTCAGGGCTGGCACCTTGCTTTTGGGAGAAGGAGCCGGACGTTTGCCTTTTCAGAAAAAGTTTCTGCCGAGAACGAGCACCGTGACATGCTGAGTCTCTGGGAAAGCAGAGATCCCCAGTGCTGTTGTGCCTGTGGATAGGCTGCAGGGGGCGGTGAAGACCACAAGATCTTCAGGGCTGGCACCTTGCTTTTGGGAGAAGGAGCCAGACGTTTGCCTTTTCAGAAAAAGTTTCTGCCGAGAACGAGCACCGTGACATGCTGAGTCTCTGGGAAAGCAGAGATCCCCAGTGCTGTTGCGGCTAAATTTAGGCTGCAGAGGGATGGTGCAGACCTGCAAGAGCTCTCAGGGCTGGTACATTCCTTGTGGGAGAAGGAGCCGGACGTTTGCCTTTTCAGAAAAAGTTTCTGCCGAGAACGAGCACCGTGACATGCTGAGTCTCTGGGAAAGCAGAGATCCCCAGTGCTGTTGTGCCTGTGGATAGGGTGGAGGGGGAGGGTTAAGACCAGCAAGATCTTTCAGGGCTGGCAGCTTCCATTGTGGGAGAAGGAGCCGTAAGATTGCCTTCTCAGAAAAAGGCTCTGCCGAGAGCGAGCACCGTGACATGCTGAGTCTCTGGGAAAGCAGAGATCCCCAGTGCTGTTGCGGCTAAATTTAGGCTGCAGAGGGATGGTGCAGACCTGCAAGAGCTCTCAGGGCTGGCAGCTTCCCTGTGGGAGAAGGAGCCGGACGTTTGCCTTTTCAGAAAAAGTTTCTGCCGAGAACGAGCACCGTGACATGCTGAGTCTTTGGGAAAGCAGAGATCCCCAGTGCTGTTGTGCCTGTGGATAGGCTGCAGGGGGCGGTGAAGACCACAAGATCTTCAGGGCTGGCACCTTGCTTTTGGGAGAAGGAGCCAGACGTTTGCCTTTTCAGAAAAAGTTTCTGCCGAGAACGAGCACCGTGACATGCTGAGTCTCTGGGAAAGCAGAGATCCCCAGTGCTGTTGCGGCTAAATTTAGGCTGCAGAGGGATGGTGCAGACCTGCAAGAGCTCTCAGGGCTGGTACATTCCTTGTGGGAGAAGGAGCCGGACGTTTGCCTTTTCAGAAAAAGTTTCTGCCGAGAACGAGCACCGTGACATGCTGAGTCTCTGGGAAAGCAGAGATCCCCAGTGCTGTTTTGCCTGTGGATAGGCTGCAGGGGGCGGTGAAGACCACAAGATCTTCAGGGCTGGCACCTTGCTTTTGGGAGAAGGAGCCAGACGTTTGCCTTTTCAGAAAAAGTTTCTGCCGAGAACGAGCACCGTGACATGCTGAGTCTCTGGGAAAGCAGAGATCCCCACTGCTGTTGCGGCTAAATTTAGGCTGCAGAGGGATGGTTAAGACCTGCGAGATGTTTCAGGGCTGGCAGCTTCCCTGTGGGAGAACGAGCCACACGTTTGCATTTCAGAAAAAGTTTCTGCCGAGAACGAGCACCGTGACATGCTGAGTCTCTGGGAAAGCAGAGATGCCCAGTGATGTTGCGGCTAAAGATAGGCTGCAGGGGGATAGTGCAGACCTGCAAGATCTTTCAGGGCTGGCAGCTTCCCTGTGGGAGAATGAGCCACACGTTTGCCTTTTCAGAAAAAGTTTCTGCCGAGAACAAGCACCGTGACATGCTGAGTCTCTGGGAAAGCAGAGATCCCCAGTGCTGTTGTGCCTCTGGATAGGCTGCAGGGGGCGGTGAAGACCACAAGATCTTCATGGCTGGCACCTTGCTTTTGGGAGAAGGAGCCAGACGTTTGCCTTTTCAGAAAAAGTTTCTGCCGAGAACGAGCACCGTGACATGCTGAGTCTCTGGGAAAGCAGAGATCCCCAGTGCTGTTGCGGCTAAACTTTCGGTGCAGAAGGACGGTGCAGACCTGCAAGAGCTCTCAGGGCTGGTACCTTCCGTGTGGGAGAAGGAGCCAGACGTTTGCCTTTTCAGAAAAAGTTTCTGCCGAGAACGAGCACCGTGACATGCTGAGTCTCTGGGAAAGCAGAGATCCCCAGTGCTGTTGCGGCTAAATTTAGGCTGCAGAGGGATGGTGCAGACCTGCAAGAGCTCTCAGGGCTGGTACATTCCTTGTGGGAGAAGGAGCCGGACGTTTGCCTTTTCAGAAAAAGTTTCTGCCGAGAACGAGCACCGTGACATGCTGAGTCTCTGGGAAAGCAGAGATCCCCAGTGCTGTTGTGTCTGTGGATAGGATGCAGGGGGCGGTGAAGACCACAAGATCTTCAGGGCTGGCACCTTGCTTTTGGGAGAAGGAGCCAGACGTTTGCCTTTTCAGAAAAAGTTTCTGCCGAGAACGAGCACCGTGACATGCTGAGTCTCTGGGAAAGCAGAGATCCCCAGTGCTGTTGCGGCTAAATTTAGGCTGCAGAGGGATGGTGCAGACCTGCAAGAGCTCTCAGGGCTGGTACATTCCTTGTGGGAGAAGGAGCCGGACGTTTGCCTTTTCAGAAAAAGTTTCTGCCGAGAACGAGCACCGTGACATGCTGAGTCTCTGGGAAAGCAGAGATCCCCAGTGCTGTTGTGCCTGTGGATAGGCTGGAGGGGGACGGTTAAGACCAGCAAGATCTTTCAGGGCTGGCAGCTTCCATTGTGGGAGAAGGAGCCGTAAGATTTCCTTCTCAGAAAAAGGCTCTGCCGAGAGCGAGCACCGTGACATGCTGAGTCTCTGGGAAAGCAGAGATCCCCAGTGCTGTTGCGGCTAAATTTAGGCTGCAGAGGGATGGTGCAGACCTGCAAGAGCTCTCAGGGCTGGTACATTCCTTGTGGGAGAAGGAGCCGGACGTTTGCCTTTTCAGAAAAAGTTTCTGCCGAGAACGAGCACCGTGACATGCTGAGTCTCTGGGAAAGCAGAGATCCCCAGTGCTGTTTTGCCTGTGGATAGGCTGCAGGGGGCGGTGAAGACCACAAGATCTTCAGGGCTGGCACCTTGCTTTTGGGAGAAGGAGCCAGACGTTTGCCTTTTCAGAAAAAGTTTCTGCCGAGAACGAGCACCGTGACATGCTGAGTCTCTGGGAAAGCAGAGATCCCCAGTGCTGTTGCGGCTAAATTTAGGCTGCAGAGGGATGCTGCAGACCTGCAAGAGCTCTCAGGGCTGGTACATTCCTTGTGGGAGAAGGAGCCGGACGTTTGCCTTTTCAGAAAAAGTTTCTGCCGAGAACGAGCACCGTGACATGCTGAGTCTCTGGGAAAGCAGAGATCCCCAGTGCTGTTGTGCCTGTGGATAGGCTGCAGGGGGCGGTGAAGACCACAAGATCTTCAGGGCTGGCACCTTGCTTTTGGGAGAAGGAGCCAGACGTTTGCCTTTTCAGAAAAAGTTTCTGCCGAGAACGAGCACCGTGACATGCTGAGTCTCTGGGAAAGCAGAGATCCCCAGTGCTGTTGCGGCTAAATTTAGGCTGCAGAGGGATGGTGCAGACCTGCAAGAGCTCTCAGGGCTGGTACATTCCTTGTGGGAGAAGGAGCCGGACGTTTGCCTTTTCAGAAAAAGTTTCTGCCGAGAACGAGCACCGTGACATGCTGAGTCTCTGGGAAAGCAGAGATCCCCAGTGCTGTTTTGCCTGTGGATAGGCTGCAGGGGGCGGTGAAGACCAAAAGATCTTCAGGGCTAGCACCTTGCTTTTGGGAGAAGGAGCCAGACGTTTGCCTTTTCAGAAAAAGTTTCTGCCGAGAACGAGCACCGTGACATGCTGAGTCTCTGGGAAAGCAGAGATCCCCACTGCTGTTGCGGCTAAATTTAGGCTGCAGAGGGATGGTTAAGACCTGCGAGATGTTTCAGGGCTGGCAGCTTCCCTGTGGGAGAACGAGCCACACGTTTGCATTTCAGAAAAAGTTTCTGCCGAGAACGAGCACCGTGACATGCTGAGTCTCTGGGAAAGCAGAGATGCCCAGTGATGTTGCGGCTAAAGATAGGCTGCAGGGGGATAGTGCAGACCTGCAAGATCTTTCAGGGCTGGCAGCTTCCCTGTGGGAGAATGAGCCACACGTTTGCCTTTTCAGAAAAAGTTTCTGCCGAGAACAAGCACCGTGACATGCTGAGTCTCTGGGAAAGCAGAGATCCCCAGTGCTGTTGTGCCTCTGGATAGGCTGCAGGGGGCGGTGAAGACCACAAGATCTTCATGGCTGGCACCTTGCTTTTGGGAGAAGGAGCCAGACGTTTGCCTTTTCAGAAAAAGTTTCTGCCGAGAACGAGCACCGTGACATGCTGAGTCTCTGGGAAAGCAGAGATCCCCAGTGCTGTTGCGGCTAAACTTTCGGTGCAGAAGGACGGTGCAGACCTGCAAGAGCTCTCAGGGCTGGTACCTTCCGTGTGGGAGAAGGAGCCAGACGTTTGCCTTTTCAGAAAAAGTTTCTGCCGAGAACGAGCACCGTGACATGCTGAGTCTCTGGGAAAGCAGAGATCCCCAGTGCTGTTGCGGCTAAATTTAGGCTGCAGAGGGATGGTGCAGACCTGCAAGAGCTCTCAGGGCTGGTACATTCCTTGTGGGAGAAGGAGCCGGACGTTTGCCTTTTCAGAAAAAGTTTCTGCCGAGAACGAGCACCGTGACATGCTGAGTCTCTGGGAAAGCAGAGATCCCCAGTGCTGTTGTGTCTGTGGATAGGATGCAGGGGGCGGTGAAGACCACAAGATCTTCAGGGCTGGCACCTTGCTTTTGGGAGAAGGAGCCAGACGTTTGCCTTTTCAGAAAAAGTTTCTGCCGAGAACGAGCACCGTGACATGCTGAGTCTCTGGGAAAGCAGAGATCCCCAGTGCTGTTGCGGCTAAATTTAGGCTGCAGAGGGATGGTGCAGACCTGCAAGAGCTCTCAGGGCTGGTACATTCCTTGTGGGAGAAGGAGCCGAACGTTTGCCTTTTCAGAAAAAGTTTCTGCCGAGAACGAGCACCGTGACATGCTGAGTCTCTGGGAAAGCAGAGATCCCCAGTGCTGTTGTGCCTGTGGATAGGCTGGAGGGGGACGGTTAAGACCAGCAAGATCTTTCAGGGCTGGCAGCTTCCATTGTGGGAGAAGGAGCCGTAAGATTGCCTTCTCAGAAAAAGGCTCTGCCGAGAGCGAGCACCGTGACATGCTGAGTCTCTGGGAAAGCAGAGATCCCCAGTGCTGTTGCGGCTAAATTTAGGCTGCAGAGGGATGGTGCAGACCTGCAAGAGCTCTCAGGGCTGGTACATTCCTTGTGGGAGAAGGAGCCGGACGTTTGCCTTTTCAGAAAAAGTTTCTGCCGAGAACGAGCACCGTGACATGCTGAGTCTCTGGGAAAGCAGAGATCCCCAGTGCTGTTTTGCCTGTGGATAGGCTGCAGGGGGCGGTGAAGACCACAAGATCTTCAGGGCTGGCACCTTGCTTTTGGGAGAAGGAGCCAGACGTTTGCCTTTTCAGAAAAAGTTTCTGCCGAGAACGAGCACCGTGACATGCTGAGTCTCTGGGAAAGCAGAGATCCCCAGTGCTGTTGCGGCTAAATTTAGGCTGCAGAGGGATGCTGCAGACCTGCAAGAGCTCTCAGGGCTGGTACATTCCTTGTGGGAGAAGGAGCCGGACGTTTGCCTTTTCAGAAAAAGTTTCTGCCGAGAACGAGCACCGTGACATGCTGAGTCTCTGGGAAAGCAGAGATCCCCAGTGCTGTTGTGCCTGTGGATAGGCTGGAGGGGGACGGTTAAGACCAGCAAGATCTTTCAGGGCTGGCAGCTTCCATTGTGGGAGAAGGAGCCGTAAGATTGCCTTCTCAGAAAAAGGCTCTGCCGAGAGCGAGCACCGTGACATGCTGAGTCTCTGGGAAAGCAGAGATCCCCAGTGCTGTTGCGGCTAAATTTAGGCTGCAGAGGGATAGTGCAGACCTGCAAGAGCTCTCAGGGCTGGTAACTTCCTTGTGGAAGAAGGAGCCGGACGTTTGCCTTTTCAGAAAAAGTTTCTGCCGAGAACGAGCACCGTGACATGCTGAGTCTCTGGGAAAGCAGAGATCCCCACTGCTGTTGCGGCTAAAGATAGGCTGCAGAGGGATGGTGAAGACCTGCGACATCTTTCAGGGCTGGCAGCTTCCCTGTGGGAGAACGAGCCACACGTTTGCATTTCAGAAAAAGTTTCTGCCGAGAACAAGCACCGTGACATGCTGAGTCTCTGGGAAAGCAGAGATGCCCAGTGATGTTGCGGCTAAAGATAGGCTGCAGGGGGATAGTGCAGACCTGCAAGATCTTTCAGGGCTGGCAGCTTCCCTGTGGGAGAATGAGCCACACGTTTGCCTTTTCAGAAAAAGTTTCTGCCGAGAACAAGCACCGTGACATGCTGAGTCTCTGGGAAAGCAGAGATCCCCAGTGCTGTTGTGCCTCTGGATAGGCTGCAGGGGGCGGTGAAGACCACAAGATCTTCATGGCTGGCACCTTGCTTTTGGGAGAAGGAGCCAGACGTTTGCCTTTTCAGAAAAAGTTTCTGCCGAGAACGAGCACCGTGACATGCTGAGTCTCTGGGAAAGCAGAGATCCCCAGTGCTGTT
This sequence comes from Astur gentilis, assembly GCF_929443795.1. Taxonomy (NCBI): domain Eukaryota; kingdom Metazoa; phylum Chordata; class Aves; order Accipitriformes; family Accipitridae; genus Astur; species Astur gentilis. Next base: position 37,593,800 of record NC_064918.1, read on the forward strand.
GCGGCTAAACTTTCGGTGCAGAAGGACGGTGCAGACCTGCAAGAGCTCTCAGGGCTGGTACCTTCCGTGTGGGAGAAGGAGCCAGACGTTTGCCTTTTCAGAAAAAGTTTCTGCCGAGAACGAGCACCGTGACATGCTGAGTCTCTGGGAAAGCAGAGATCCCCAGTGCTGTTGCGGCTAAATTTAGGCTGCAGAGGGATGGTGCAGACCTGCAAGAGCTCTCAGGGCTGGTACATTCCTTGTGGGAGAAGGAGCCGGACGTTTGCCTTTTCAGAAAAAGTTTCTGCCGAGAACGAGCACCGTGACATGCTGAGTCTCTGGGAAAACAGGGATCCCCAGTGCTGTTGTGTCTGTGGATAGGATGCAGGGGGCGGTGAAGACCACAAGATCTTCAGGGCTGGCACCTTGCTTTTGGGAGAAGGAGCCAGACGTTTGCCTTTTCAGAAAAAGTTTCTGCCGAGAACGAGCACCGTGACATGCTGAGTCTCTGGGAAGGCAGAGATCCCCAGTGCTGTTGCGGCTAAATTTAGGCTGCAGAGGGATGGTGCAGACCTGCAAGAGCTCTCAGGGCTGGTACATTCCTTGTGGGAGAAGGAGCCGGACGTTTGCCTTTTCAGAAAAAGTTTCTGCCGAGAACGAGCACCGTGACATGCTGAGTCTCTGGGAAAGCAGAGATCCCCAGTGCTGTTGTGCCTGTGGATAGGCTGGAGGGGGACGGTTAAGACCAGCAAGATCTTTCAGGGCTGGCAGCTTCCATTGTGGGAGAAGGAGCCGTAAGATTGCCTTCTCAGAAAAAGGCTCTGCCGAGAGCGAGCACCGTGACATGCTGAGTCTCTGGGAAAGCAGAGATCCCCAGTGCTGTTGCGGCTAAATTTAGGCTGCAGAGGGATGGTGCAGACCTGCAAGAGCTCTCAGGGCTGGTACATTCCTTGTGGGAGAAGGAGCCGGACGTTTGCCTTTTCAGAAAAAGTTTCTGCCGAGAACGAGCACCGTGACATGCTGAGTCTCTGGGAAAGCAGAGATCCCCAGTGCTGTTGTGCCTGTGGATAGGGTGGAGGGGGAGGGTTAAGACCAGCAAGATCTTTCAGGGCTGGCAGCTTCCATTGTGGGAGAAGGAGCCGTAAGATTGCCTTCTCAGAAAAAGGCTCTGCCGAGAGCGAGCACCGTGACATGCTGAGTCTCTGGGAAAGCAGAGATCCCCAGTGCTGTTGCGGCTAAATTTAGGCTGCAGAGGGATGGTGCAGACCTGCAAGAGCTCTCAGGGCTGGCAGCTTCCCTGTGGGAGAAGGAGCCGGACGTTTGCCTTTTCAGAAAAAGTTTCTGCCGAGAACGAGCACCGTGACATGCTGAGTCTCTGGGAAAGCAGAGATCCCCAGTGCTGTTGTGCCTGTGGATAGGCTGCAGGGGGCGGTGAAGACCACAAGATCTTCAGGGCTGGCACCTTGCTTTTGGGAGAAGGAGCCAGACGTTTGCCTTTTCAGAAAAAGTTTCTGCCGAGAACGAGCACCGTGACATGCTGAGTCTCTGGGAAAGCAGAGATCCCCAGTGCTGTTGCGGCTAAATTTAGGCTGCAGAGGGATGGTGCAGACCTGCAAGAGCTCTCAGGGCTGGTACATTCCTTGTGGGAGAAGGAGCCGGACGTTTGCCTTTTCAGAAAAAGTTTCTGCCGAGAACGAGCACCGTGACATGCTGAGTCTCTGGGAAAGCAGAGATCCCCAGTGCTGTTTTGCCTGTGGATAGGCTGCAGGGGGCGGTGAAGACCAAAAGATCTTCAGGGCTGGCACCTTGCTTTTGGGAGAAGGAGCCAGACGTTTGCCTTTTCAGAAAAAGTTTCTGCCGAGAACGAGCACCGTGACATGCTGAGTCTCTGGGAAAGCAGAGATCCCCAGTGCTGTTGCGGCTAAAGATAGGCTGCAGAGGGATTGTGCAGACCTGCAAGAGCTTTCACGGCTGGCAGCTTCCGTTTGGGAGAAGGAGCCAGACGTTTGCCTTTTCAGAAAAAGGCTCTGCCGAGAACGAGCACCGTCACATGCTGAGTCTCTGGGAAAGTAGAGATCCCCAATGCTGTTGTGCCTCTGGATAGGCTGCAGGGGGACGGTGAAGACCAGCAAGGTCTTTCAGGGCTGGCACCTTCCTTTGTGGGAGAAGGAGCCAGACGTTTGCCTTTTCAGAAAAAGTTTGTGTCGAGAACGAGCACCGTGACATGCTGAATCTCTGGGAAAGCAGAGATCCCCAGTGCTGTTGCGGCTAAATTTAGGCTGCAGAGGGATGGTGCAGACCTGCAAGAGCTCTCAGGGCTGGTACATTCCTTGTGGGAGAAAGAGCCGGACGTTTGCCTTTTCAGAAAAAGGCTCTGCCGAGAGCGAGCACCGTGACATGCTGAGTCTCTGGGAAAGCAGAGATCCCCAGTGCTGTTGCGGCTAAATTTAGGCTGCAGAGGGATGGTGAAGACCTGCAAGAGCTCTCAGGGCTGGTACATTCCTTGTGGGAGAAAGAGCCGGACGTTTGCCTTTTCAGAAAAAGTTTCTGCCGAGAACGAGCACCGTGACATGCTGAGTCTCTGGGAAGGCAGAGATCCCCAGTGCTGTTGCGGCTAAATTTAGGCTGCAGAGGGATGGTGCAGACCTGCAAGAGCTCTCAGGGCTGGTACATTCCTTGTGGGAGAAGGAGCCGGACGTTTGCCTTTTCAGAAAAAGTTTCTGCCGAGAACGAGCACCGTGACATGCTGAGTCTCTGGGAAAGCAGAGATCCCCAGTGCTGTTGTGCCTGTGGATAGGCTGGAGGGGGACGGTTAAGACCAGCAAGATCTTTCAGGGCTGGCAGCTTCCATTGTGGGAGAAGGAGCCGTAAGATTGCCTTCTCAGAAAAAGGCTCTGCCGAGAGCGAGCACCGTGACATGCTGAGTCTCTGGGAAAGCAGAGATCCCCAGTGCTGTTGCGGCTAAATTTAGGCTGCAGAGGGATGGTGCAGACCTGCAAGAGCTCTCAGGGCTGGTACATTCCTTGTGGGAGAAGGAGCCGGACGTTTGCCTTTTCAGAAATAGTTTCTGCCGAGAACGAGCACCGTGACATGCTGAGTCTCTGGGAAAGCAGAGATCCCCAGTGCTGTTGTGCCTGTGGATAGGGTGGAGGGGGAGGGTTAAGACCAGCAAGATCTTTCAGGGCTGGCAGCTTCCATTGTGGGAGAAGGAGCCGTAAGATTGCCTTCTCAGAAAAAGGCTCTGCCGAGAGCGAGCACCGTGACATGCTGAGTCTCTGGGAAAGCAGAGATCCCCAGTGCTGTTGCGGCTAAATTTAGGCTGCAGAGGGATGGTGCAGACCTGCAAGAGCTCTCAGGGCTGGCAGCTTCCCTGTGGGAGAAGGAGCCGGACGTTTGCCTTTTCAGAAAAAGTTTCTGCCGAGAACGAGCACCGTGACATGCTGAGTCTCTGGGAAAGCAGAGATCCCCAGTGCTGTTGTGCCTGTGGATAGGCTGCAGGGGGCGGTGAAGACCACAAGATCTTCAGGGCTGGCACCTTGCTTTTGGGAGAAGGAGCCAGACGTTTGCCTTTTCAGAAAAAGTTTCTGCCGAGAACGAGCACCGTGACATGCTGAGTCTCTGGGAAAGCAGAGATCCCCAGTGCTGTTGCGGCTAAATTTAGGCTGCAGAGGGATGGTGCAGACCTGCAAGAGCTCTCAGGGCTGGTACATTCCTTGTGGGAGAAGGAGCCGGACGTTTGCCTTTTCAGAAAAAGTTTCTGCCGAGAACGAGCACCGTGACATGCTGAGTCTCTGGGAAAGCAGAGATCCCCAGTGCTGTTTTGCCTGTGGATAGGCTGCAGGGGGCGGTGAAGACCACAAGATCTTCAGGGCTGGCACCTTGCTTTTGGGAGAAGGAGCCAGACGTTTGCCTTTTCAGAAAAAGTTTCTGCCGAGAACGAGCACCGTGACATGCTGAGTCTCTGGGAAAGCAGAGATCCCCAGTGCTGTTGCGGCTAAATTTAGGCTGCAGAGGGATGGTGCAGACCTGCAAGAGCTCTCAGGGCTGGTACATTCCTTGTGGGAGAAGGAGCCGTAAGATTGCCTTCTCAGAAAAAGGCTCTGCCGAGAGCGAGCACCGTGACATGCTGAGTCTCTGGGAAAGCAGAGATCCCCAGTGCTGTTGCGGCTAAATTTAGGCTGCAGAGGGATGGTGCAGACCTGCAAGAGCTCTCAGGGCTGGTACATTCCTTGTGGGAGAAGGAGCCGGACGTTTGCCTTTTCAGAAAAAGGCTCTGCCGAGAGCGAGCACCGTGACATGCTGAGTCTCTGGGAAAGCAGAGATCCCCAGTGCTGTTGCGGCTAAATTTAGGCTGCAGAGGGATGGTGCAGACCTGCAAGAGCTCTCAGGGCTGGTACATTCCTTGTGGGAGAAGGAGCCGGACGTTTGCCTTTTCAGAAAAAGTTTCTGCCGAGAACGAGCACCGTGACATGCTGAGTCTCTGGGAAAGCAGAGATCCCCAGTGCTGTTGCGGCTAAAGATAGGCTGCAGGGGGACGGTGCAGACCTGCGAGATCTTTCAGGGCTGGCAGCTTCCCTGTGGGAGAACGAGCCACACGTTTGCATTTCAGAAAAAGTTTCTGCCGAGAACAAGCACCGTGACATGCTGAGTCTCCGGGAAAGCAGAGATCCCCAGTGCTGTTGCGGCTAAAGATAGGCTGCAGGGGGATAGTGCAGACCTGCAAGATCGTTCAGGGCTGGCAGCTTCCCTGTGGGAGAATGAGCCACACGTTTGCATTTCAGTTAAAGTTTCTGCCGAGAACAAGCACCGTAACATGCTGAGTCTCTGGGAAAGCAGAGATCCCCAGTGCTGTTGTGCCTCTGGATAGGCTGCAGGGGGCGGTGAAGACCACAAGATCTTCAGGGCTGGCACCTTGCTTTTGGGAGAAGGAGCCAGACGTTTGCCTTTTCAGAAAAAGTTTCTGCCGAGAACTAGCACCGTGACATGCTGAGTCTCTGGGAAAGCAGAGATCCCCAGTGCTGTTGCGGCTAAATTTAGGCTGCAGAGGGATGGTGCAGACCTGCAAGAGCTCTCAGGGCTGGTACATTCCTTGTGGGAGAAGGAGCCAGACGTTTGCCTTTTCAGAAAAAGGCTCTGCCGAGAGCGAGCACCGTGACATGCTGAGTCTCTGGGAAAGCAGAGATCCCCAGTGCTGTTGCGGCTAAATTTAGGCTGCAGAGGGATAGTGCAGAACTGCAAGAGCTCTCAGGGCTGGCACCTTCCTTTGTGGGAGAAGGAGCCAGACGTTTGCCTTTTCAGAAAAAGTTTGTGTCGAGAACGAGCACCGTGACATGCTGAGTCTCTGGGAAAGCAGAGATCCCCAGTGCTGTTGCGGCTAAATTTAGGCTGCAGAGGGATGGTGCAGACCTGCAAGAGCTCTCAGGGCTGGTACATTCCTTGTGGGAGAAGGAGCCGGACGTTTGCCTTTTCAGAAAAAGTTTCTGCCGAGAACGAGCACCGTGACATGCTGAGTCTCTGGGAAAGCAGAGATCCCCAGTGCTGTTTTGCCTGTGGATAGGCTGCAGGGGGCGGTGAAGACCACAAGATCTTCAGGGCTGGCACCTTGCTTTTGGGAGAAGGAGCCAGACGTTTGCCTTTTCAGAAAAAGTTTCTGCCGAGAACGAGCACCGTGACATGCTGAGTCTCTGGGAAAGCAGAGATCCCCAGTGCTGTTGCGGCTAAATTTAGGCTGCAGAGGGATGGTGCAGACCTGCAAGAGCTCTCAGGGCTGGTACATTCCTTGTGGGAGAAGGAGCCGTAAGATTGCCTTCTCAGAAAAAGGCTCTGCCGAGAGCGAGCACCGTGACATGCTGAGTCTCTGGGAAAGCAGAGATCCCCAGTGCTGTTGCGGCTAAATTTAGGCTGCAGAGGGATGGTGCAGACCTGCAAGAGCTCTCAGGGCTGGTACATTCCTTGTGGGAGAAAGAGCCGGACGTTTGCCTTTTCAGAAAAAGGCTCTGCCGAGAGCGAGCACCGTGACATGCTGAGTCTCTGGGAAAGCAGAGATCCCCAGTGCTGTTGCGGCTAAATTTAGGCTGCAGAGGGATGGTGCAGACCTGCAAGAGCTCTCAGGGCTGGTACATTCCTTGTGGGAGAAGGAGCCGGACGTTTGCCTTTTCAGAAAAAGTTTCTGCCGAGAACGAGCACCGTGACATGCTGAGTCTCTGGGAAAGCAGAGATCCCCACTGCTGTTGCGGCTAAAGATAGGCTGCAGGGGGACGGTGCAGACCTGCGAGATCTTTCAGGGCTGGCAGCTTCCCTGTGGGAGAACGAGCCACACGTTTGCATTTCAGAAAAAGTTTCTGCCGAGAACAAGCACCGTGACATGCTGAGTCTCCGGGAAAGCAGAGATCCCCAGTGCTGTTGCGGCTAAAGATAGGCTGCAGGGGGATAGTGCAGACCTGCAAGATCGTTCAGGGCTGGCAGCTTCCCTGTGGGAGAATGAGCCACACGTTTGCATTTCAGTTAAAGTTTCTGCCGAGAACAAGCACCGTAACATGCTGAGTCTCTGGGAAAGCAGAGATCCCCAGTGCTGTTGTGCCTCTGGATAGGCTGCAGGGGGCGGTGAAGACCACAAGATCTTCAGGGCTGGCACCTTGCTTTTGGGAGAAGGAGCCAGACGTTTGCCTTTTCAGAAAAAGTTTCTGCCGAGAACGAGCACCGTGACATGCTGAGTCTCTGGGAAAGCAGAGATCCCCAGTGCTGTTGCGGCTAAATTTAGGCTGCAGAGGGATGGTGCAGACCTGCAAGAGCTCTCAGGGCTGGTACATTCCTTGTGGGAGAACGAGCCAGACGTTTGCCTTTTCAGAAAAAGGCTCTGCCGAGAGCGAGCACCGTGACATGCTGAGTCTCTGGGAAAGCAGAGATCCCCAGTGCTGTTGCGGCTAAATTTAGGCTGCAGAGGGATAGTGCAGAACTGCAAGAGCTCTCAGGGCTGGCACCTTCCTTTGGGGGAGAAGGAGCCAGACGTTTGCCTTTTCAGAAAAAGTTTGTGTCGAGAACGAGCACCGTGACATGCTGAGTCTCTGGGAAAGCAGAGATCCCCAGTGCTGTTGCGGCTAAATTTAGGCTGCAGAGGGATGGTGCAGACCTGCAAGAGCTCTCAGGGCTGGTACATTCCTTGTGGGAGAAGGAGCCGGACGTTTGCCTTTTCAGAAAAAGTTTCTGCCGAGAACGAGCACCGTGACATGCTGAGTCTCTGGGAAAGCAGAGATCCCCACTGCTGTTGCGGCTAAAGATAGGCTGCAGGGGGACGGTGCAGACCTGCGAGATCTTTCAGGGCTGGCAGCTTCCCTGTGGGAGAACGAGCCACACGTTTGCATTTCAGTTAAAGTTTCTGCCGAGAGCGAGCACCGTGACATGCTGAGTCTCTGGGAAAGCAGAGATCCCCAGTGCTGTTGCGGCTAAATTTAGGCTGCAGAGGGATAGTGCAGACCTGCAAGAGCTCTCGGGGCTGGTACATTCCTTGTGGGAGAAGGAGCCGGACGTTTGCTTTTTCAGAAAAAGTTTCTGCCGAGAACGAGAACCGTGACATGCTGAGTCTCTGGGAAAGCAGAGATCCCCAGTGCTGTTGTGCCTGTGGATAGGCTGCAGGGGGCGGTGAAGACCACAAGATCTTCAGGGCTGGCACCTTGCTTTTGGGAGAAGGAGCCAGACGTTGGCCTTTTCAGAAAAAGTTTCTGCCGAGAACGAGCACCGTGACATGCTGAGTCTCTGGGAAAGCAGAGATCCCCAGTGCTGTTGCGGCTAAATTTAGGCTGCAGAGGGATGGTGCAGACCTGCAAGAGCTGTCAGGGCTGGTACATTCCTTGTGGGAGAAAGAGCCGGACGTTTGCCTTTTCAGAAAAAGGCTCTGCCGACAGCGAGCACCGTGACATGCTGAGTCTCTGGGAAAGCAGAGATCCCCAGTGCTGTTGCGGCTAAATTTAGGCTGCAGAGGGATGGTGCAGACCTGCAAAAGCTCTCAGGGCTGGAAGCTTCCCTGTGGGAGAAGGAGCCGGACGTTTGCCTTTTCAGAAAAAGTTTCTGCCGAGAACGAGCACCGTGACATGCTGAGTCTCTGGGAAAGCAGAGATCCCCAGTGCTGTTGCGGCTAAATTTAGGCTGCAGAGGGATGGTGAAGACCTGCGAGATCTTTCAGGGCTGGCAGCTTCCCTGTGGGAGAACGAGCCACACGTTTGCAATTCAGAAAAAGTTTCTGCCGAGAACAAGCACCGTGACATGCTGAGTCTCTGGGAAAGCAGAGATCCCCAGTGCTGTTGTGCCTGTGGATAAGCTGCAGGGGGACGGTGAAGACCAGCAAGGTCTTTCAGAGCTGGCACCTTCCTTTGTGGGAGAAGGAGCCAGACGTTTGCCTTTTCAGAAAAAGGCTCTGCCGAGAGCGAGCACCGTGACATGCTGTTTCTCTGGGAAAGCAGAGATCCCCAGTGCTGTTGTGCCTGCGGATAGGCTGCAGGGGGGCGGTGAAGACCAGCAAGATTTTTCAGGGCTGGCACCTTCCTTGTGGGAGAAGGAGCCAGACGTTTGCCTTTGAAAAAAATGTTTCTGACGAGAACGAGCACCGTGACATGCTTAATCTATGGGAAAGCAGAGATCCCCAGTGCTCTTGCGGCTAAAGATAGTCTGCAGGGGATATTGCAGATATGCTAGAGCTTTGAGGGCTGGCAGCTTCCTTGTGGGAGAAGGAGCCAGACGTTTGCCTTTTCAGAAAAAGGCTCTGCCGAGAGCGAGCACCGTGACATGCTGACTCTCTGGGAAAGCAGAGATCCCCACTGCTTCTGTGCCTGTGGATAGCCTGCAGGGGGACGGTGAAGACCAGCAGGATTTTTCAGGGCTGGCACCTTCCTTGTGGGCCAAGGAGCCAGACGTTTGCCTTTTCAAAAAAAGTTTCTGCCTAGAAGAGCACCGTGACATTCTGAGTCTATAGGAAAGCAGAAATCCTCAGTGCTGTTTTGCCTGTGGATAGGCTGCAGGGCGGCGGTGAAGACCAGCAAGATCTTTCAGGGCTGGCACCTTCCTTGTGGGAGAAGGAGCCAGACGTTTGCCTTTGAAAAAAATGTTTCTGCCTAGAACGAGCACCGTACCATGCTGAGTCTCTGGGAAAGCAGAGATCCCCAGTGCTGTTGCGGCTAAATTTAGGCTGCAGAGGGATGGTGCAGACCTGCAAGAGCTCTCAGGGCTGGTACATTCCTTGTGGGAGAAGGAGCCGGACGTTTGCCTTTTCAGAAAAAGTTTCTGCCGAGAACGAGCACCGTGACATGCTGAGTCTCTGGGAAAGCAGAGATCCCCAGTGCTGTTGTGCCTGTGGATAGGCTGCAGGGGGACGGTGAAGACCAGCAAGGTCTTTCAGAGCTGGCACCTTCCTTTGTGGGAGAAGGAGCCAGACGTTTGCCTTTTCAGAAAAAGTTTCTGCCGAGAACGAGCACCGTGACATGCTGAGTCTCTGGGAAAGCAGAGATCCCCAGTGCTGTTGCGGCTAAAGATAGGCTGCAGAGGGATAGTGCAGACCTGCAAGAGCTCTCAGGGCTGGTACCTTCCTTGTGGGAGAAGGAGCCAGACATTTGCCTTTTCAGAAAAAGTTTCTGCCGAGAACGAGCACCTTGACATGCTGAGTCTCTGGGAAAGCAGAGATCCCCAGTGCTGTTGCGGCTAAAGATAGGCTGCAGGGGGATAGTGCAAACCTGCTAGAGCTTTGAGGGCTGGCAGTTTCCTTGTGGGAGAAGGAGCCTTAAGTTTGCCTTTTCAGAAAAAGGCTCTGCCGAGAGCGAGCACCGTGACATGCTGTTTCTCTGGGAAAGCAGAGATCCCCAGTGCTGTTGTGCCTGCGGATAGGCTGCAGGGGGGCGGTGAAGACCAGCAAGATTTTTCAGGGCTGGCACCTTCCTTGTGGGAGAAGGAGCCAGACGTTTGCCTTTGAAAAAAATGTTTCTGACGAGAACGAGCACCGTGACATGCTTAATCTATGGGAAAGCAGAGATCACCAGTGCTCTTGCGGCTAAAGATAGTCTGCAGGGGATATTGCAGATATGCTAGAGCTTTGAGGGCTGGCAGCTTCCTTGTGGGAGAATGAGCCAGACGTTTGCCTTTTCAGAAAAAGGCTCTGCCGAGAGCGAGCACCGTGACATGCTGACTCTCTGGGAAAGCAGAGATCCCCACTGCTTCTGTGCCTGTGGATAGCCTGCAGGGGGACGGTGAAGACCAGCAGGATTTTTCAGGGCTGGCACCTTCCTTGTGGGCCAAGGAGCCAGACGTTTGCCTTTTCAAAAAAAGTTTCTGCCTAGAAGAGCACCGTGACATTCTGAGTCTATAGGAAAGCAGAAATCCTCAATGCTGTTTTGCCTGTGGATAGGCTGCAGGGCGGCGGTGAAGACCAGCAAGATCTTTCAGGGCTGGCACCTTCCTTGTGGGAGAAGGAGCCAGACGTTTGCCTTTGAAAAAAATGTTTCTGCCTAGAACGAGCACCGTACCATGCTGAGTCTCTGGGAAAGCAGAGATCCCCAGTGCTGTTGCGGCTAAATTTAGGCTGCAGAGGGATGTTGCAGACCTGCAAGAGCTTTCAGGGCTGGCAGCTTCCGTTTGGGAGAAGGAGCCAGACGGTTGCCTTTTCAGAAAAAGGCTCTGCCGAGAGCGAGCACCGTGACATGCTGTTTCTCTGGGAAAGCAGAGATCCCCAGTGCTGTTGTGCCTGCGGATAGGCTGCAGGGGGGCGGTGAAGACCAGCAAGATTTTTCAGGGCTGGCACCTTCCTTGTGGGAGAAGGAGCCAGACGTTTGCCTTTGAAAAAAATGTTTCTGACGAGAACGAGCACCGTGACATGCTTAATCTATGGGAAAGCAGAGATCACCAGTGCTCTTGCGGCTAAAGATAGTCTGCAGGGGATATTGCAGATATGCTAGAGCTTTGAGGGCTGGCAGCTTCCTTGTGGGAGAATGAGCCAGACGTTTGCCTTTTCAGAAAAAGGCTCTGCCGAGAGCGAGCACCGTGACATGCTGACTCTCTGGGAAAGCAGAGATCCCCACTGCTTCTGTGCCTGTGGATAGCCTGCAGGGGGACGGTGAAGACCAGCAGGATTTTTCAGGGCTGGCACCTTCCTTGTGGGCCAAGGAGCCAGACGTTTGCCTTTTCAAAAAAAGTTTCTGCCTAGAAGAGCACCGTGACATTCTGAGTCTATAGGAAAGCAGAAATCCTCAATGCTGTTTTGCCTGTGGATAGGCTGCAGGGCGGCGGTGAAGACCAGCAAGATCTTTCAGGGCTGGCACCTTCCTTGTGGGAGAAGGAGCCAGACGTTTGCCTTTGAAAAAAATGTTTCTGCCTAGAACGAGCACCGTACCATGCTGAGTCTCTGGGAAAGCAGAGATCCCCAGTGCTGTTGCGGCTAAATTTAGGCTGCAGAGGGATGTTGCAGACCTGCAAGAGCTTTCAGGGCTGGCAGCTTCCGTTTGGGAGAAGGAGCCAGACGGTTGCCTTTTCAGAAAAAGTTTCTGCCGAGAACGAGCACCGTGACATGCTGAGTCTCTGGGAAAGCAGAGATCCCCAGTGCTGTTGTGCCTGCGGATAGGCTGCAGGGCGGCGGTGAAGACCAGCAAGATCTTTCAGGGCTGGCACCTTCCTTGTGGGAGAAGGAGCCAGACGTTTGCCTTTTCAGAAAAAGTTTCTGCCGAGAAGAAGCACCGTGACATGCTGAGTCTCAGGGAAAGCAGAGATCCCCAGTGCTCTTGCGGCTAAAGATAGGCTGCAGGTTGATATTGCATACCTGCTAGAGCTTTGAGGGCTGGCATCTTCCTTTTGGGAAAATGACCCTTAAGTTTGCCTTTTCAGAAAAAGTTTCTGCCGAGAGCGAGCACCGTGATATGCTGACTCTCTGGGAAAGCAGAGATCCCCAGTGCTGTTGTGCCTGTGGATAGGCTGCAGGGCGGCAGTGAAGACCAGCAAGATTTTTCAGGGCTGGCACCTTCCTTGTGGGCCAAGGTGCCAGACTTTTGCCTTTCAAAAAAATGTTTCTGCCGAGAACGAGCACCGTGACATGCTGAGTCTCTGGGAAAGCAGAGATCCCCAGTGCTGTTAGGCTAAAGATAGGGTGCAGGGGATAGTGCAGACCTGCAAGATCGTTCAGGGCTGGCAGCTTCCGTTTGGGAGAAGGAGCCAGAGGTTTGCCTTTTCAGAAAAAGTTTCTGCCGAGAACAAGCACCTTGACATGCTGAGTCTCTGGGAAAGCAGAGATCCCCAGTGCTGTTGCGGCTAAAGATAGGCTGCAGGAGGACGGTGAAGACCAGCAAGATCTTTCAGGGCTAGCAGCTTCCCTGTGGGAGAATGAGCCAGACGTTGGCCTTTTCAGAAAAAGGCTCTGCCGAGAACGAGCACAGTGACATGCTGAGTCTCTAGGAAAGCAGAGATCCCCAGTGCTGTTGCGGCTAAATTTAGGCTGCAGGGGGATAGCGGAAACCTGCTAGAGCTTTGAGCGCTGGCAGTTTCCTTGTGGAAGAAGGAGCCGTAAGTTTGCCTTTTCAAAAAAAGTTTCTGCCGAGAACTAGCACTGTGACATGCTGACTCTCTGGGAAAGCAGAGATCCCCAGTGCTGTTGTGCATGTGGATAGGCTGACGGGGGGGTTTGAAGACCAGCAAGATCTTTCAGGGCTGGCAGCTTCCTTTGTGGGAGAAGGAGCCAGACGTTGACCTTTTCAGAAAAAGGTCTTGCCGAGAGCGAGCACATTGAAATTCTGAGTCTCTGGGAAAGCAGAGATCCCCAGTGCTGTTGCGGCTAAAGATAGGCTGCAGGGGGACGGAGAAGACCTGCAAGATCTTTCAGGGCTGGCAGCTTTCCTGTGGGAGAATGAGCCAGACGGTGGCCTTTTCAGAAAAATGCTCTGCCGAGAACGAGCACAGTGACATGCTGAGTCCCTGGGAAAGCAGAGATCCCCAGTGCTGTTGTGCCTGTGTATAGGCTGCAGGGCGGTGGTGAAGACTAGCAAGATCTTTCAGAGCTGGCACCTTCCTTGTGGGAGAAGGAGCCAGACTTTTGACTTTCAAAAAAATGTTTCTGCCGAGAACGAGCACCGTGACATGCTGAGTCTCTAGGAAAGCAGAGATCCCCAGTGCTGTTGCGGCTAAAGATAGGCTGCAGGGGGATAGTGCAGACCTGCTAGAAGTTTCAGGGCTGGCACCTTCAATTGTGGGAGAAGGAGCCAGACGTTTGACTTTTCAAAAAAAGTTTCTGCCTAGAACGAGCACCGTGACATGCTCAGTCTATGGGAAAGCAGAAATCCTCAGTGCTGTTTTGCCTGTGGATAGGCTGCAGGGCGGCGGTAAAGACCAGCAAGATCTTTCAGGGCTGGCACCTTCCTTGTGGGAGAAGGAGCCAGACGTTTGCCTTTCAAAAAAATGTTTCTGCCGAGAACGAGCACCGTGACATGCTGAATCTATGGGAAAGAAGAGATCCCAAGTGCTCTTGCGGCTAAAGATAGTCTGCAGGGGATATTGCAGATCTGCTAGAGCTTTGAGGGCTGGCAGCTTCCTTTGTGGGAGAAGGAGCCAGACGTTGACCTTTTCAGAAAAAGGTCTTGCAGAGAGCGAGCACATTGAAATGCTGAGTCTCTGGGAAAGCAGAGATCCCCAGTGCTGTTGCGGCTAAAGATAGGCTGCAGGGGGACGGAGAAGTCCTGCAAGATTGTTGAGGACTGGCAGCTTCCTTGTGGGAGAAGGAGCAAGACTTTTGCTTTTCAAAAAAATGTTTCTGCCGAGAACGAGCACCGTTACATGCTGAGTCTCTAGGAAAGCAGAGATCCCCAGTGCTGTTGCGGCTAAAGATAGGCTGCAGGGGGATAGTGCAAACCTGCAAGAGCTTTCAGGGCTGGCAGTTTCCTTGTGGGAGAAGGAGCCAGACATTTGCCTTTCAAAAAAATGTTTCTGCCGAGAACGAGCACCGTGACATGCTGAGTCTCTGGGAAAGCAGAGATTCCCCAGTGCTGTTGTGCCTGTGGATAGGCTGCAGGGCGGCGGTGAAGACCAGCAAGATCTTTCAGAGCTGGCACCTTCCTTGTGGGCCAAGGAGCCAGACATTTGCCTTTCAAAAAAATGTTTCTGCCGAGAACGAGCACCGTGACATGCTGAGTCTCTGGGAAAGCAGAGATCCCCACTGCTTTTGCAGCTAAAGATAGGCTGCAGGGGGATAGTGCAGACCTACTAGAAGTTTCAGGGCTGGCACCTTCCATTGTGGGAGAAGGAGTCAGACGTTTGCCTTTTCAGAAAAAGTTTCTGCCGAGAACCAGCACCGTGACATGCTGAGTCTCTGGGAAAGCAGAGATCCCCAGAGCTGTTGTGCCTGTGGATAAGCTGCAGGGCGGCGGTGAAGACCAGCAAGAGATTTCATGGCTGGCACCTTCCTTGGAGAAGGAGCCAGACATTTGCCTTTCAAAAAAAATTTTCTGCCGAGAACGAGCACCGTGACATGTTGAGTCTCTGGGAAAGCAGAGATCCCCAGTGCTCTTGCGGCTAAATATAGGCTGCAAGGGGATAGTGCAAACCTGCTAGAGCTTTGAGGGCTGGCAGTTTCCTTGTGGGAGAAGGAGCCTTAAGTTTGCCTTCTCAGAAAAAGTTTCTGCCGAGAACGAGCACCGTGACATGCTGTTTCTCTGGGAAAGCAGAGATCCCCAGTGCTGTTGTGCCTGCGGATAGGCTGTAGGGGGGCGGTGAAGACCAGCAAGATTTTTCAGGGCTGGCAACTTCCTTGTGGGAGAAGGAGTCAGACTTTTGCCTTTCAAAATAATGTTTCTGCCAAGAACGAGCACCGTGACATGCTGACTCTCTGGGAAAGCAGAGATCCCCAGTGCTGTTCTGCCTGTGGATAGGCTGCAGGGCGGCAGTGAAGACCAGCAAGATCTTTCAGGGCTGGCACCTTCCTTGTGGGAGAAGGAGCTAGAGGTTTGCCTTTTCAGAAAAAGTTTCTGCCGAGAACAAGCACCGTGACATGCTGCGTCTCTGGGAAAGCAGAGATCCCCAGTGCTTTTGCGGCTAAAGATAGGCTGCAGGGGGACGGTGACGACCAGCAAGATCTTTCAGGGCTGGCACCTTCCCTGTGGGAGAATGAGCCAGACGTTGTCCTTTTAAGAAAAAGGGTCTGCCGAGAACGAGCACAGTGACATGCTGAGTCCCTGGGAAAGCAGAGATTCCCAGTTCTGTTGTGCCTGTGTATAGGCTGCAGGGCGGTGGTGAAGACTAGCAAGATCTTTCAGAGCTGGCACCTTCCTTGTGGGAGAAGGAGCCAGACTTTTGACTTTCAAAAAACTGTTTCTGCCGAGAACGAGCACCGTGACATGCTGAGTCTCTAGGAAAGCAGAGATCCCCAGTGCTCTTGCGGCTAAAGATAAGCTGCAGGGGGATAGTGCAAACCTGATAGAGCTTTGAGGGCTGGCATCATCTTTGTGGGAAAAGGACCGTTAAGTTTGCCTTTTCAGAAAAAGTTTCTGCCGAGAACCAGCACCGTGAAATGCTGTTTCTCTGCGAAAGCAGAGATCCCCAGTGCTGTTGTGCCTGCGGATAGGCTGCAGGAGGGCGGTGAAGACCAGCAAGATTTTTCAGGGCTGGCACCTTCCTTGTGGGAGAAGGAGCCAGACTTTTGCCTTTCAAAAAAATGTTTCTGCCGAGAACGAGCACCGTGACATGCTGAGTCTCTGGGAAAGCAGAGATCCCCAGTGCTGTTGTGCCTGTGGATAGGCTGCAGGGCAGCGGTGAAGACCAGCAAGAGATTTCATGGCTGGCAACTTCCTTGTGGGAGAAGGAGCCAGACATTTGCCTTTCAAAAAAATGTTTCTGCCGAGAACGAGCACCGTGACATGCTGAGTCTCTGGGAAAGCAGAGATCCCCAGTGCTTTTGCAGCTAAAGATAGGCTGCAGGGGGATAGTGCAGACCTACTAGAAGTTTCAGGGCTGGCACCTTCCATTGTGGGAGAAGGAGTCAGACGTTTGCCTTTCAAAAAAAAGTTTCTGCCAAGAACGAGCACCGTGACATGCTGAGTCTCTGGGAAAGCAGAGATCCCCAGAGCTGTTGTGCCTGTGGATAGGCTGCAGGGCGGCAGTGAAGACCAGCAAGATCTTTCAGGGCTGGCAGCTTCCTTTGTGGGAGAAGGAGCTAGAGGTTTGCCTTTTCAGAAAAAGTTTCTGCCGAGAACAAGCACCGTGACATGCTGAGTCTCTGGGAAAGAAGAGATCCCCAGTGCTGTTGCGGCTAAAGATAGGCTGCAGGGGGACGGTGACGACCAGCAAGATCTTTCAGGGCTGGCAGCTTCCCTGTGGGAGAATGAGCCAGACGTTGTCCTTTTCAGAAAAAGGCTCTGCCGGAGAACGAGCACAGTGACATGCTGACTCTCTGGGAAAGCAGAGATTCCCAGTTTTGTTGTGCCTGTGTATAGGCTGCAGGGCGGTGGTGAAGACTAGCAAGATCTTTCAGAGCTGGCACCTTCCTTGTGGGAGAAGGAGCCAGACTTTGACTTTCAAAAAACTGTTTCTGCCGAGAACGAGCACCGTGACATGCTGAGTCTCTAGGAAAGCAGAGATCCCCAGTGCTCTTGCGGCTAAAGATAAGCTGCAGGGGGATAGTGCAAACCTGATAGAGCTTTGAGGGCTGGCATCTTCTTTGTGGGAAAAGGACCGTTAATTTTGCCTTTTCAGAAAATGTTTCTGCCGAGAACCAGCACCGTGACATGCTGTTTCTCTGGGAAAGCAGAGATCCCCAGTGCTGTTGTGCCTGCGGATAGGCTGCAGGGGGGCGGTGAAGACCAGCAAGATTTTTCAGGGCTGGCACCTTCCTTGTGGGAGAAGGAGCCAGACTTTTGCCTTTCAAAAAAATGTTTCTGCCGAGAACGAGCACCGTGACATGCTGAGTCTATGGGAAAGCAGAAATCCTCAGTGCTGTTTTGCCTGTGGATAGGCTGCAGGGCGGCGGAGAAGACTAGCAAGATCTTTCAGGGCTGGCACCTTCCTTGTGGGCCAAGGAGCCAGACATTTGCCTTTCAAAAAAAAGTTTCTGCCGAGAACGAGCACCGTGACATGCTGAGTCTCTGGGAAAGCAGAGATCCCCAGTGCTGTTGCGGCTAAAGATAGGCTGCAGGAGGATAGTGCAGACCTTCAAGAACTTCAGGGCTGGCAGCTTCCGTGTGAGAGAAGGAGCCAGGCGTTGGCCTTTTCAGAAAAAGGCTCTGCCGAGAACGAGCACCGTGACATGCTGAGTCTCTGGGAAAGCAGAGATCCCCAGAGCTGTTGTGCCTGTGGATAGGCTGCAGGGCGGTGGTGAAGACTAGCAAGATCTTTCAGAGCTGGCACATTCCTTTTGGGAGAAGGAGCCAGACTTTTGACTTTCAAAAAAAAATTTCTGCCCAGAACGAGCACCGTGACATGCTGACTCTCTGGGAAAGCAGATATCCCCAGTGCTTTTGCGGCTAAAGATAGGCTGCAGGGGGACGGAGAAGACCTGCAAGATCTTTCAGGGCTGGCAGCTTCCCTGTGGGAGAATGAGCCAGACGTTGTCCTTTTCAGAAAATGTTTCTGCCGCGAACGAGCACCTTGACATGCTGAGTATCTGGGAAAGCAGAGATCCCCAGTGCTGTTGTGCCTGCGGATAGGCTGCAGGGGGATGGTGAAGACCAGCAAGATCTTTCAGGGCTGGCAGCTTCCTTTGTGGGAGAAGGAGCCAGACGTTGACCTTTTCAGAAAAAGGTCTTGCCGAGAGCGAGCACATTGAAATGCTGAGTCTCTGGGAAAGCAGAGATCCCCAGTGCTGTTGCGGCTAAAGATAGGCTGCAGGGGGACGGTGACGACCAGCAAGATCTTTCAGGGCTGGCAGCTTCCCTTTGGGAGAATGAGCCAGACGTTGTCCTTTTCAGAAAAAGGCTCTGCCGAGAACGAGCACAGTGACATGCTGAGTCCCTGGGAAAGCAGAGATTCCCAGTGCTGTTGTGCCTGTGGATAGGCTGCAGGGGGGCGGTGAAGACCAGCAAGATTTTTCAGGGCTGGCACCTTCCTTGTGGGAGAAGGAGCCAGACTTTTGCCTTTCAAAAAAATGTTTCTGCCGAAAACGAGCACCGTGACATGCTGAGTCTATGGGAAAGCAGAAATCCTCAGTGCTGTTTTGCCTGTGGATAGGCTGCAGGGCGGCGGAGAAGACTAGCAAGATCTTTCAGGGCTGGCACCTTCCTTGTGGGCCAAGGAGCCAGACATTTGCCTTTCAAAAAAATGTTTCTGCCGAGAACGAGCACCGTGACATGCTGAGTCTCTAGGAAAGCAGAGATCCCCAGTGCTCTTGCGGCTAAATATAAGCTGCAGGGGGATAGTGCAAACCTGATAGAGCTTTGAGGGCTGGCATCTTCTTTATGGGAAAAGAACCGTTAAGTTTGCCTTTTCAGAAAAAGTTTCTGCCGAGAACCAGCACCGTGACATGCTGTTTCTCTGGGAAAGCAGAGATCCCCAGTGCTGTTGTGCCTGCGGATAAGCTGCAGGGGGGCGGTGAAGACCAGCAAGATTTTTCAGGGCTGGCACCTTCCTTGTGGGAGAAGGAGCCAGACTTTTGCCTTTCAAAAAAATGTTTCTGCCGAGAACGAGCACCGTGACATGCTGAGTCTCTGGGAAAGCAGAGATCCCCAGTGCTCTTGCGGCTAAAGATAGTCTGCAGGGGATATTGCAGATCTGCTAGAGCTTTGAGGGCTGGCAGCTTCTTTGTGGGAGAAGGAGCCAGACGTTTACGTTTTCAGAAAAAGGCTCTGCCGAGAGCGAGCACCGTGACATGCTGAGTCTCTGGGAAAGCAGAGATCCCCAGTGCTTCTGTGCCTGTGGATAGCCTGCAGGGGGACGGTGAAGACCAGCAGGATTTTTCAGGGCTGGCAGCTTCGTTTGTGGGAGAAGGAGCCAGACGTTGACCTTTTCAGAAAAAGGTCTTGCCGAGAGCGAGCACACTGAAATGCTGAGTCTCTGGGAAAGCAGAGATCCCCAGTGCTGTTGCGGCTAAAGATAGGCTGCAGGGGGACGGAGAAGACCTGCAAGATCTTTCAGGGCTGGCAGCTTCCTTGTGGGAGAAGGAGCCAGACTTTTGCTTTTCAAAAAAATGTTTCTGCCGCGAACGAGCACCTTGACATGCTGAGTATCTGGGAAAGCAGAGATCCCCAGTGCTGTTGTGCCTGCGGATAGGCTGCAGGGGGATGGTGAAGACCAGCAAGATCTTTCAGGGCTGGCACCTTCCTTGTGGGAGAAGGAGCGAGACGTTGACCTTTTCAGAAAAAGGTCTTGCCGAGAGCGAGCACACTGAAATGCTGTGTCTCTGGGAAAGCAGAGATCCCCAGTGCTGTTGCGGCTAAAGATAGGCTGCAGAGGGATAGTGCAGACCTACTAGAAGTTTCAGGGCTGGCACCTTCCATTGTGGGAGAAGGAGTCAGAAGTTTGCCTTTTCAGAAAAAGTTTCTGCCGAGAACGAGCACCGTGACATGGTGAGTCTCTGGGAAAGCAGAGATCCCCAGTGCTGTTGTGCCTGTGGATAGGCTGCAGGGCAGCGGTGAAGACCAGCAAGAGATTTCATGGCTGGCACCTTCCTTGTGGGAGAAGGAGCCAGACATTTGCCTTTCAAAACAATGTTTCTGCCG
Organism: Astur gentilis; assembly: GCF_929443795.1. Lineage (NCBI taxonomy): Eukaryota > Metazoa > Chordata > Aves > Accipitriformes > Accipitridae > Astur > Astur gentilis. The sequence goes on from NC_064918.1 coordinate 37,613,437, forward strand.
AGAACGAGCACCGTGACATGCTGTGTCTCTGGGAAAGCAGAGATCCCCAGTGCTTTTGCGGCTAAAGATAGGCTGCAGGGGGATAGTGCAGACCTACTAGAAGTTTCAGGGCTGGCACCTTCCATTGTGGGAGAAGGAGTCAGACGTTTGCCTTTCAAAAAAAAGTTTCTGCCGAGAACGAGCACCGTGACATGCTGAGTCTCTGGGAAAGCAGAGATCCCCAGAGCTGTTGTGCCTGTGGATAGGCTGCAGGGCGGCGGTGAAGACCAGCAAGAGATTTCACGGCTGGCACCTTCCTTGTGGGAGAAGGAGCCAGACATTTGCCTGTCAAAATAATGTTTCTGCCGAGAACGAGCACCGTGACATGCTGAGTCTCTGGGAAAGCAGAGATCCCCAGTGCTGTTGCGGCTAAAGATAGGCTGCAGGGGGATAGTGCAAACCTGATAGAGCTTTGAGGGCTGGCATCTTCTTTGTGGGAAAAGGACCGTTAAGTTTGCCTTTTCAGAAAAAGTTTCTGCCGAGAACCAGCACCGTGAAATGCTGTTTCTCTGGGAAAGCAGAGATCCCCAGTGCTGTTGCGGCTAAAGATAGTCTGCAGAGGGATAGTGCAGACCTACTAGAAGTTTCAGGGCTGGCACCTTCCATTGTGGGAGAAGGAGTCAGAAGTTTGCCTTTTCAGAAAAAGTTTCTGCCGAGAACGAGCACCGTGACATGCTGAGTCTCTGGGAAAGCAGAGATCCCCAGTGCTGTTGCGGCTAAAGATAGGCTGCAGGGGGACGGAGAAGACCTGCAAGATCTTTCAGGGCTGGCAGCTTCCTTGTGGGAGAAGGAGCCAGACTTTTGCTTTTCAAAAAAATGTTTCTGCCGCGAACGAGCACCTTGACATGCTGAGTCTCTGGGAAAGCAGAGATCCCCAGTGCTGTTGTGCCTGTGGATAGGCTGCAGGGCAGCGGTGAAGACCAGCAAGAGATTTCATGGCTGGCACCTTCCTTGTGGGAGAAGGAGCCAGACATTTGCCTTTCAAAAAAATGTTTCTGCCGAGAACGAGCACCGTGACATGCTGAGTCTCTGGGAAAGCAGAGATCCCCAGTGCTTTTGCGGCTAAAGATAGGCTGCAGGGGGATAGTGCAGACCTACTAGAAGTTTCAGGGCTGGCACCTTCCATTGTGGGAGAAGGAGTCAGACGTTTGCCTTTCAAAAAAAAGTCTCTGCCGAGAACGAGCACAGTGACATGCTGAGTCTCTGGGAAAGCAGAGATCCCCAGAGCTGTTGTGCCTGTGGATAGGCTGCAGGGCGGCAGTGAAGACCAGCAAGATATTTCAGGGCTGGCAGCTTCCTTTGTGGGAGAAGGAGCTAGAGGTTTGCCTTTTCAGAAAAAGTTTCTGCCGAGAACAAGCACTGTGACATGCTGAGTCTCTGGGAAAGCAGAGATCCCCAGTGCTTTTGCGGCTAAAGATAGGCTGCAGGGGGACGGTGACGACCAGCAAGATCTTTCAGGGCTGGCAGCTTCCCTGTGGGAGAATGAGCCAGACGTTGTCCTTTTAAGAAAAAGGGTCTGCCGAGAACGAGCACAGTGACATGCTGAGTCCCTGGGAAAGCAGAGATTCCCAGTTCTGTTGTGCCTGTGTATAGGCTGCAGGGCAGTGGTGAAGACTAGCAAGATCTTTCAGAGCTGGCACCTTCCTTGTGGGAGAAGGAGCCAGACTTTTGACTTTCAAAAAACTGTTTCTGCCGAGAACGAGCACCGTGACATGCTGAGTCTCTAGGAAAGCAGAGATCCCCAGTGCTCTTGCGGCTAAAGATAAGCTGCAGGGGGATAGTGCAAACCTGATAGAGCTTTGAGGGCTGGCATCTTCTTTGTGGGAAAAGGACCGTTAAGTTTGCCTTTTCAGAAAAAGTTTCTGCCGAGAACCAGCACCGTGAAATGCTGTTTCTCTGCGAAAGCAGAGATCCCCAGTGCTGTTGTGCCTGCGGATAGGCTGCAGGAGGGCGGTGAAGACCAGCAAGATTTTTCAGGGCTGGCACCTTCCTTGTGGGAGAAGGAGCCAGACTTTTGCCTTTCAAAAAAATGTTTCTGCCGAGAACGAGCACCGTGACATGCTGAGTCTCTGGGAAAGCAGAGATCCCCAGTGCTCTTGCGGCTAAAGATAGTCTGCAGGGGATATTGCAGATCTGCTAGAGCTTTGAGGGCTGGCAGCTTCTTTGTGGGAGAAGGAGCCAGACGTTTACGTTTTCAGAAAAAGGCTCTGCCGAGAGCGAGCACCGTGACATGCTGAGTCTCTGGGAAAGCAGAGATCCCCACTGCTTCTGTGCCTGTGGATAGCCTGCAGGGGGACGGTGAAGACCAGCAGGATTTTTCAGGGCTGGCAGCTTCCATTGTGGGAGAAGGAGCCAGACATTGACCTTTTCAAAAAAAAGGTCTTGCCGAGAACGAGCACAGTGACATGCTGAGTCTCTGGGAAAGCAGAGATCCCCAGTGCTGTTGCGGCTAAAGATAGGCTGCAGGGGGACGGAGAAGACCTGCAAGATCTTTCAGGGCTGGCAGCTTCCTTGTGGGAGAAGGAGCCAGACTTTTGCTTTTCAAAAAAATGTTTCTGCCGCGAACGAGCACCTTGACATGCTGAGTATCTGGGAAAGCAGAGATCCCCAGTGCTGTTGTGCCTGCGGATAGGCTGCAGGGGGACGGTGAAGACCAGCAAGATCTTTCAGGGCTGGCACCTTCCTTGTGGGAGAAGGAGCGAGACGTTGACCTTTTCAGAAAAAGGTCTTGCCGAGAGCGAGCACACTGAAATGCTGTGTCTCTGGGAAAGCAGAGATCCCCAGTGCTGTTGCGGCTAAAGATAGGCTGCAGAGGGATAGTGCAGACCTACTAGAAGTTTCAGGGCTGGCACCTTCCATTGTGGGAGAAGGAGTCAGAAGTTTGCCTTTTCAGAAAAAGTTTCTGCCGAGAAGGAGCACCGTGACATGCTGAGTCTCTGGGAAAGCAGAGATCCCCAGTGCTGTTGTGCCTGTGGATAGGCTGCAGGGCAGCGGTGAAGACCAGCAAGAGATTTCATGGCTGGCACCTTCCTTGTGGGAGAAGGAGCCAGACATTTGCCTTTCAAAAAAATGTTTCTGCCGAGAACGAGCACCGTGACATGCTGAGTCTCTGGGAAAGCAGAGATCCCCAGTGCTTTTGCGGCTAAAGATAGGCTGCAGGGGGATAGTGCAGACCTACTAGAAGTTTCAGGGCTGGCACCTTCCATTGTGGGAGAAGGAGTCAGACGTTTGCCTTTCAAAAAAAAGTTTCTGCCGAGAACGAGCACCGTGACATGCTGAGTCTCTGGGAAAGCAGAGATCCCCAGAGCTGTTGTGCCTGTGGATAGGCTGCAGGGCGGCGGTGAAGACCAGCAAGAGATTTCACGGCTGGCACCTTCCTTGTGGGAGAAGGAGCCAGACATTTGCCTGTCAAAAAAATGTTTCTGCCGAGAACGAGCACCGTGACATGCTGAGTCTCTGGGAAAGCAGAGATCCCCAGTGCTGTTGCGGCTAAAGATAGGCTGCAGGGGGATAGTGCAAACCTGCTAGAGCTTTGAGGGCTGGCAGTTTCCTTGTGGGAGAAGGAGCCTTAAGTTTGCCTTCTCAGAAAAAGTTTCTGCCGAGAACGAGCACCGTGACATGCTGTTTCTGTGGGAAAGCAGAGATCCCCAGTGCTGTTGTGCCTGCGGATAGGTTGCAGGGGGGCGGTGAAGACCAGCAAGGTTTTTCAGGGCTGGCACCTTCCTTGCGTGAGAAGGAGCCAGACTTTTGCCTTTCAAAAAAATGTTTCTGCCGAGAACGAGCACTGTGACATGCTGAATCTATGGGAAAGCAGAGATCCCCAGTGCTGTTGTGCCTGCGGATAGGCTGCAGGGGGACGGTGAAGACCAGCAAGATCTTTAAGGTCTGGCACCTTCCTTGTTGGAGAAGGAGCGAGACGTTGGCCTTTTCAGAAAAAGGTCTTGCCGAGAGCGAGCACACTGAAATGCTGTGTCTCTGGGAAAGCAGACATTCCCCAGTGCTGTTGCGGCTAAAGATAGGCTGCAGAGGGATAGTGCAGACCTACTAGAAGTTTCAGGGCTGGCACCTTCCATTGTGGGAGAAGGAGTCAGACGTTTGCCTTTTCAGAAAAAGTTTCTGCCGAGAACGAGCACCGTGACATGCTGAGTCTCTGGGAAAGCAGAGATCCCCAGAGCTGTTGTGCCTGTGGATAGGCTGCAGGGCGGCGGTGAAGACCAGCAAGAGATTTCATGGCTGGCACCTTCCTTGTGGGAGAAGGAGCCAGACTTTTGACTTTCAAAAAACTGTTTCTGCCGAGAACGAGCACCGTGACATGCTGAGTCTCTAGGAAAGCAGAGATCCCCAGTGCTCTTGCGGCTAAAGATAAGCTGCAGGGGGATAGTGCAAACCTGATAGAGCTTTGAGGGCTGGCATCTTCTTTGTGGGAAAAGGACCGTTAAGTTTGCCTTTTCAGAAAAAGTTTCTGCCGAGAACCAGCACCGTGAAATGCTGTTTCTCTGCGAAAGCAGAGATCCCCAGTGCTGTTGTGCCTGCGGATAGGCTGCAGGAGGGCGGTGAAGACCAGCAAGATTTTTCAGGGCTGGCACCTTCCTTGTGGGAGAAGGAGCCAGACTTTTGCCTTTCAAAAAAATACTTCTGCCGAGAACGAGCACCGTGACATGCTGAGTCTCTGGGAAAGCAGAGATCCCCAGTGCTCTTGCGGCTAAAGATAGTCTGCAGGGGATATTGCAGATCTGCTAGAGCTTTGAGGGCTGGCAGCTTCTTTGTGGGAGAAGGAGCCAGACGTTTACGTTTTCAGAAAAAGGCGCTGCCGAGAGCGAGCACCGTGACATGCTGAGTCTCTGGGAAAGCAGAGATCCCCACTGCTTCTGTGCCTGTGGATAGCCTGCAGGGGGACGGTGAAGACCAGCAGGATTTTTCAGGGCTGGCAGCTTCGTTTGTGGGAGAAGGAGCCAGACGTTGACCTTTTCAGAAAAAGGTCTTGCCGAGAACGAGCACCGTGACATGCTGAGTCTCTGGGAAAGCAGAGATCCCCAGTGCTGTTGCGGCTAAAGATAGGCTGCAGGGGGACGGAGAAGACCTGCAAGATCTTTCAGGGCTGGCAGCTTCCTTGTGGGAGAAGGAGCCAGACTTTTGCTTTTCAAAAAAATGTTTCTGCCGCGAACGAGCACCTTGACATGCTGAGTATCTGGGAAAGCAGAGATCCCCAGTGCTGTTGTGCCTGCGGATAGGCTGCAGGGGGACGGTGAAGACCAGCAAGATCTTTCAGGGCTGGCACCTTCCTTGTGGGAGAAGGAGCGAGACGTTGACCTTTTCAGAAAAAGGTCTTGCCGAGAGCGAGCACACTGAAATGCTGTGTCTCTGGGAAAGCAGAGATCCCCAGTGCTGTTGCGGCTAAAGATAGGCTGCAGAGGGATAGTGCAGACCTACTAGAAGTTTCAGGGCTGGCACCTTCCATTGTGGGAGAAGGAGTCAGAAGTTTGCCTTTTCAGAAAAAGTTTCTGCCGAGAACGAGCACCGTGACATGCTGAGTCTCTGGGAAAGCAGAGATCCCCAGTGCTGTTGTGCCTGTGGATAGGCTGCAGGGCAGCGGTGAAGACCAGCAAGAGATTTCATGGCTGGCACCTTCCTTGTGGGAGAAGGAGCCAGACATTTGCCTTTCAAAAAAATGTTTCTGCCGAGAACGAGCACCGTGACATGCTGAGTCTCTGGGAAAGCAGAGATCCCCAGTGCTTTTGCGGCTAAAGATAGGCTGCAGGGGGATAGTGCAGACCTACTAGAAGTTTCAGGGCTGGCACCTTCCATTGTGGGAGAAGGAGTCAGACGTTTGCCTTTCAAAAAAAAGTTTCTGCCGAGAACGAGCACCGTGACATGCTGAGTCTCTGGGAAAGCAGAGATCCCCAGAGCTGTTGTGCCTGTGGATAGGCTGCAGGGCGGCGGTGAAGACCAGCAAGAGATTTCACGGCTGGCACCTTCCTTGTGGGAGAAGGAGCCAGACATTTGCCTGTCAAAAAAATGTTTCTGCCGAGAACGAGCACCGTGACATGCTGAGTCTCTGGGAAAGCAGAGATCCCCAGTGCTGTTGCGGCTAAAGATAGGCTGCAGGGGGATAGTGCAAACCTGCTAGAGCTTTGAGGGCTGGCAGTTTCCTTGTGGGAGAAGGAGCCTTAAGTTTGCCTTCTCAGAAAAAGTTTCTGCCGAGAACGAGCACCGTGACATGCTGTTTCTGTGGGAAAGCAGAGATCCCCAGTGCTGTTGTGCCTGCGGATAGGTTGCAGGGGGGCGGTGAAGACCAGCAAGATTTTTCAGGGCTGGCACCTTCCTTGCGTGAGAAGGAGCCAGACTTTTGCCTTTCAAAAAAATGTTTCTGCCGAGAACGAGCACCGTGACATGCTGAATCTATGGGAAAGCAGAGATCCCAAGTGCTCTTGCGGCTCAAGATAGTCTGCAGGGGATATTGCAGATCTGCTAGAGCTTTGAGGGCTGGCAGCTTCCTTTGTCGGAGAAGGAGCCAGACGTTGACCTTTTCAGAAAAAGGTCTTGCAGAGAGCGAGCACATTGAAATGCTGAGTCTCTGGGAAAGCAGAGATCCCCAGTGCTGTTGCGGCTAAAGATAGGCTGCAGGGGGATAGTGCAGACCTACTAGAAGTTTCAGGGCTGGCACCTTCCATTGTGGGAGAAGGAGCCAGACTTCTGCTTTTCAAAAAAATGTTTCTGCCGCGAACGAGCACCTTGCCATGCTGAGTCTCTGGGAAAGCAGAGATCCCCAGTGCTTTTGCGTATAATGATAGGCTGCAGAGGGATAGTGAAGACCTGCAACAGCTTTCAGGGCTGGCAGCTTCCATTGTGGGAGAGGGAGCCGTAAGTTAGCCTTTTCAGAAAAAGTTTCTGCCGAGAACGAGCACCGTGACATGTTGAGTCTCTAGGAAAGCAGAGATCCCCAGTTCTGTTGTGCCTGTGTATAGGCTGCAGGGCGGTGGTGAAGACTAGCAAGATCTTTCAGAGCTGGCACCTTCCTTGTGGGAGAAGGAGCCAGACTTTTGACTTTCAAAAAACTGTTTCTGCCGAGAACGAGCACCGTGACATGCTGAGTCTCTAGGAAAGCAGAGATCCCCAGTGCTCTTGCGGCTAAAGATAAGCTGCAGGGGGATAGTGCAAACCTGATAGAGCTTTGAGGGCTGGCATCTTCTTTGTGGGAAAAGGACCGTTAAGTTTGCCTTTTCAGAAAAAGTTTCTGCCGAGAACCAGCACCGTGACATGCTGTTTCTCTGGGAAAGCAGAGATCCCCAGTGCTGTTGTGCCTGCGGATAGGCTGCAGGGGGGCGGTGAAGACCAGCAAGATTTTTCAGGGCTGGCACCTTCCTTGTGGGAGAAGGAGCCAGACTTTTGCCTTTCAAAAAAATGTTTCTGCCGAGAACGAGCACCGTGACATGCTGAGTCTCTGGGATAGCAGAGATCCCCAGTGCTCTTGCGGCTAAAGATAGTCTGCAGGGGATATTGCAGATCTGCTAGAGCTTTGAGGGCTGGCAGCTTCTTTGTGGGAGAAGGAGCCAGACGTTTACGTTTTCAGAAAAAGGCTCTGCCGAGAGCGAGCACCGTGACATGCTGAGTCTCTGGGAAAGCAGAGATCCCCAGTGCTTCTGTGCCTGTGGATAGCCTGCAGGGGGACAGTGAAGACCAGCAGGATTTTTCAGGGCTGGCAGCTTCGTTTGTGGGAGAAGGAGCCAGACGTTGACCTTTTCAGAAAAAGGTCTTGCCGAGAGCGAGCACACTGAAATGCTGAGTCTCTGGGAAAGCAGAGATCCCCAGTGCTGTTGCGGCTAAAGATAGGCTGCAGGGGGACGGAGAAGACCTGCAAGATCTTTCAGGGCTGGCAGCTTCCTTGTGGGAGAAGGAGCCAGACTTGCTTTTCAAAAAAATGTTTCTGCCGCGAATGAGCACCTTGACATGCTGAGTATCTGGGAAAGCAGAGATCCCCAGTGCTGTTGTGCCTGCGGATAGGCTGCAGGGGGACGGTGAAGACCAGCAAGAGATTTCATGGCTGGCACCTTCCTTGTGGGAGAAGGAGCGAGACGTTGACCTTTTCTGAAAAAGGTCTTGCCGAGAGCGAGCACACTGAAATGCTGTGTCTCTGGGAAAGCAGAGATCCCCAGTGCTCTTGCGGCTAAAGATAGGCTGCAGAGGGATAGTGCAGACCTACTAGAAGTTTCAGGGCTGGCACCTTCCATTGTGGGAGAAGGAGTCAGAAGTTTGCCTTTTCAGAAAAAGTTTCTGCCGAGAACGAGCACCGTGACATGCTGAGTCTCTGGGAAAGCAGAGATCCCCAGTGCTGTTGTGCCTGTGGATAGGCTGCAGGGCAGCGGTGAAGACCAGCAAGAGATTTCATGGCTGGCACCTTCCTTGTGGGAGAAGGAGCCAGACATTTGCCTTTCAAAAAATGTTTCTGCCGAGAACGAGCACCGTGACATGCTGAGTCTCTGGGAAAGCAGAGATCCCCAGTGCTGTTGCGGCTAAAGATAGGCTGCAGGGGGATAGTGCAAACCTGATAGAGCTTTGAGGGCTGGCATCTTCTTTGTGGGAAAAGGACCGTTAAGTTTGCCTTTTCAGAAAAAGTTTCTGCCGAGAACCAGCACCGTGAAATGCTGTTTCTCTGGGAAAGCAGAGATCCCCAGTGCTGTTGTGCCTGCGGATAGGCTGCAGGGGGGCGGTGAAGACCAGCAAGATTTTTCAGGGCTGGCACCTTCCTTGTGGGAGAAGGAGCCAGACTTTTGCCTTTCAAAAAAATGTTTCTGCCGAGAACGAGCACCGTGACATGCTGAGTCTCTGGGAAAGCAGAGATCCCCAGTGCTCTTGCGGCTAAAGATAGGCTGCAGGGGATATTGCAGATCTGCTAGAGCTTTGAGGGCTGGCAGCTTCTTTGTGGGAGAAGGAGCCAGACGTTTACGTTTTCAGAAAAAGGCTCTGCCGAGAGCGAGCACCGTGACATGCTGAGTCTCTGGGAAAGCAGAGATCCCCACTGCTTCTGTGCCTGTGGATAGCCTGCAGGGGGACGGTGAAGACCAGCAGGATTTTTCAGGGCTGGCAGCTTCGTTTGTGGGAGAAGGAGCCAGACGTTGACCTTTTCAGAAAAAGGTCTTGCCGAGAACGAGCACCGTGACATGCTGAGTCTCTGGGAAAGCAGAGATCCCCAGTGCTGTTGCGGCTAAAGATAGGCTGCAGGGGGACGGAGAAGACCTGCAAGATCTTTCAGGGCTGGCAGCTTCCTTGTGGGAGAAGGAGCCAGACGTTTGCTTTTCAAAAAAATGTTTCTGCCGCGAACGAGCACCTTGACATGCTGAGTCTCTGGGAAAGCAGAGATCCCCCGTGCTGTTGTGCCTGTGGATAGGCTGCAGGGCAGCGGTGAAGACCAGCAAGAGATTTCATGGCTGGCACCTTCCTTGTGGGAGAAGGAGCCAGACATTTGCCTTTCAAAAAAATGTTTCTGCCGAGAACGAGCACCGTGACATGCTGAGTCTCTGGGAAAGCAGAGATCCCCAGTGCTTTTGCGGCTAAAGATAGGCTGCAGGGGGATAGTGCAGACCTACTAGAAGTTTCAGGGCTGGCACCTTCCATTGTGGGAGAAGGAGTCAGACGTTTGCCTTTCAAAAAAAAGTTTCTGCCGAGAACGAGCACCGTGACATGCTGAGTCTCTGGGAAAGCAGAGATCCCCAGAGCTGTTGTGCCTGTGGATAGGCTGCAGGGCGGCGGTGAAGACCAGCAAGAGATTTCACGGCTGGCACCTTCCTTGTGGGAGAAGGAGCCAGACATTTGCCTGTCAAAAAAATGTTTCTGCCGAGAACGAGCACCGTGACATGCTGAGTCTCTGGGAAAGCAGAGATCCCCAGTGCTGTTGCGGCTAAAGATAGGCTGCAGGGGGATAGTGCAAACCTGCTAGAGCTTTGAGGGCTGGCAGTTTCCTTGTGGGAGAAGGAGCCTTAAGTTTGCCTTCTCAGAAAAAGTTTCTGCCGAGAACGAGCACCGTGACATGCTGTTTCTGTGGGAAAGCAGAGATCCCCAGTGCTGTTGTGCCTGCGGATAGGTTGCAGGGGGGCGGTGAAGACCAGCAAGATTTTTCAGGGCTGGCACCTTCCTTGCGTGAGAAGGAGCCAGACTTTTGCCTTTCAAAAAAATGTTTCTGCCGAGAACGAGCACCGTGACATGCTGAATCTATGGGAAAGCAGAGATCCCAAGTGCTCTTGCGGCTCAAGATAGTCTGCAGGGGATATTGCAGATCTGCTAGAGCTTTGAGGGCTGGCAGCTTCCTTTGTCGGAGAAGGAGCCAGACGTTGACCTTTTCAGAAAAAGGTCTTGCAGAGAGCGAGCACATTGAAATGCTGAGTCTCTGGGAAAGCAGAGATCCCCAGTGCTGTTGCGGCTAAAGATAGGCTGCAGGGGGATAGTGCAGACCTACTAGAAGTTTCAGGGCTGGCACCTTCCATTGTGGGAGAAGGAGCCAGACTTTTGCTTTTCAAAAAAATGTTTCTGCCGAGAACGAGCACCGTGACATGCTGAGTCTCTAGGAAAGCAGAGATCCCCAGTGCTCTTGCGGCTAAAGATAAGCTGCAGGGGGATAGTGCAAACCTGATAGAGCTTTGAGGGCTGGCATCTTCTTTGTGGGAAAAGGACCGTTAAGTTTGCCTTTTCAGAAAAAGTTTCTGCCGAGAACCAGCACCGTGACATGCTGTTTCTCTGGGAAAGCAGAGATCCCCAGTGCTGTTGTGCCTGCGGATAGGCTGCAGGGGGGCGGTGAAGACCAGCAAGATTTTTCAGGGCTGGCACCTTCCTTGTGGGAGAAGGAGCCAGACTTTTGCCTTTCAAAAAAATGTTTCTGCCGAGAACGAGCACCGTGACATGCTGAGTCTCTGGGATAGCAGAGATCCCCAGTGCTCTTGCGGCTAAAGATAGTCTGCAGGGGATATTGCAGATCTGCTAGAGCTTTGAGGGCTGGCAGCTTCTTTGTGGGAGAAGGAGCCAGACGTTTACGTTTTCAGAAAAAGGCTCTGCCGAGAGCAAGCACCGTGACATGCTGAGTCTCTGGGAAAGCAGAGATCCCCAGTGCTTCTGTGCCTGTGGATAGCCTGCAGGGGGACAGTGAAGACCAGCAGGATTTTTCAGGGCTGGCAGCTTCGTTTGTGGGAGAAGGAGCCAGACGTTGACCTTTTCAGAAAAAGGTCTTGCCGAGAGCGAGCACACTGAAATGCTGAGTCTCTGGGAAAGCAGAGATCCCCAGTGCTGTTGCGGCTAAAGATAGGCTGCAGGGGGACGGAGAATACCTGCAAGATCTTTCAGGGCTGGCAGCTTCCTTGTGGGAGAAGGAGCCAGACTTTTGCTTTTCAAAAAAATGTTTCTGCCGCGAACGAGCACCTTGACATGCTGAGTATCTGGGAAATCAGAGATCCCCAGTGCTGTTGTGCCTGCGGATAGGCTGCAGGGGGACGGTGAAGACCAGCAAGATCTTTCAGGGCTGGCACCTTCCTTGTGGGAGAAGGAGCGAGACGTTGACCTTTTCTGAAAAAGGTCTTGCCGAGAGCGAGCACACTGAAATGCTGTGTCTCTGGGAAAGCAGAGATCCCCAGTGCTCTTGCGGCTAAAGATAGGCTGCAGAGGGATAGTGCAGACCTACTAGAAGTTTCAGGGCTGGCACCTTCCATTGTGGGAGAAGGAGTCAGAAGTTTGCCTTTTCAGAAAAAGTTTCTGCCGAGAACGAGCACCGTGACATGCTGAGTCTCTGGGAAAGCAGAGATCCCCAGTGCTGTTGTGCCTGTGGATAGGCTGCAGGGCAGCGGTGAAGACCAGCAAGAGATTTCATGGCTGGCACCTTCCTTGTGGGAGAAGGAGCCAGACATTTGCCTTTCAAAAAATGTTTCTGCCGAGAACGAGCACCGTGACATGCTGAGTCTCTGGGAAAGCAGAGATCCCCAGTGCTGTTGCGGCTAAAGATAGGCTGCAGGGGGATAGTGCAAACCTGATAGAGCTTTGAGGGCTGGCATCTTCTTTGTGGGAAAAGGACCGTTAAGTTTGCCTTTTCAGAAAAAGTTTCTGCCGAGAACCAGCACCGTGAAATGCTGTTTCTCTGGGAAAGCAGAGATCCCCAGTGCTGTTGTGCCTGCGGATAGGCTGCAGGGGGGCGGTGAAGACCAGCAAGATTTTTCAGGGCTGGCACCTTCCTTGTGGGAGAAGGAGCCAGACTTTTGCCTTTCAAAAAAATGTTTCTGCCGAGAACGAGCACCGTGACATGCTGAGTCTCTGGGAAAGCAGAGATCCCCAGTGCTCTTGCGGCTAAAGATAGTCTGCAGGGGATATTGCAGATCTGCTAGAGCTTTGAGGGCTGGCAGCTTCTTTGTGGGAGAAGGAGCCAGACGTTTACGTTTTCAGAAAAAGGCTCTGCCGAGAGCGAGCACCGTGACATGCTGAGTCTCTGGGAAAGCAGAGATCCCCACTGCTTCTGTGCCTGTGGATAGCCTGCAGGGGGACGGTGAAGACCAGCAGGATTTTTCAGGGCTGGCAGCTTCGTTTGTGGGAGAAGGAGCCAGACGTTGACCTTTTCAGAAAAAGGTCTTGCCGAGAACGAGCACCGTGACATGCTGAGTCTCTGGGAAAGCAGAGATCCCCAGTGCTGTTGCGGCTAAAGATAGGCTGCAGGGGGACGGAGAAGACCTGCAAGATCTTTCAGGGCTGGCAGCTTCCTTGTGGGAGAAGGAGCCAGACGTTTGCTTTTCAAAAAAATGTTTCTGCCGCGAACGAGCACCTTGACATGCTGAGTCTCTGGGAAAGCAGAGATCCCCAGTGCTGTTGTGCCTGTGGATAGGCTGCAGGGCAGCGGTGAAGACCAGCAAGAGATTTCATGGCTGGCACCTTCCTTGTGGGAGAAGGAGCCAGACATTTGCCTTTCAAAAAAATGTTTCTGCCGAGAACGAGCACCGTGACATGCTGAGTCTCTGGGAAAGCAGAGATCCCCAGTGCTTTTGCGGCTAAAGATAGGCTGCAGGGCGGCAGTGAAGACCAGCAAGATCTTTCAGGGCTGGCACCTTCCATTGTGGGAGAAGGAGTCAGACGTTTGCCTTTCAAAAAAAAGTTTCTGCCGAGAACGAGCACCGTGACATGCTGAGTCTCTGGGAAAGCAGAGATCCCCAGAGCTGTTGTGCCTGTGGATAGGCTGCAGGGCGGCGGTGAAGACCAGCAAGAGATTTCACGGCTGGCACCTTCCTTGTGGGAGAAGGAGCCAGACATTTGCCTTTCAAAAAAATGTTTCTGCCGAGAACGAGCACCGTGACATGCTGAGTCTCTGGGAAAGCAGAGATCCCCAGTGCTGTTGCGGCTAAAGATAGGCTGCAGGGGGATAGTGCAAACCTGCTAGAGCTTTGAGGGCTGGCAGTTTCCTTGTGGGAGAAGGAGCCTTAAGTTTGCCTTCTCAGAAAAAGTTTCTGCCGAGAACGAGCACCGTGACATGCTGTTTCTGTGGGAAAGCAGAGATCCCCAGTGCTGTTGTGCCTGCGGATAGGTTGCAGGGGGGCGGTGAAGACCAGCAAGATTTTTCAGGGCTGGCACCTTCCTTGCGTGAGAAGGAGCCAGACTTTTGCCTTTCAAAAAAATGTTTCTGCCGAGAACGAGCACCGTGACATGCTGAATCTATGGGAAAGCAGAGATCCCAAGTGCTCTTGCGGCTCAAGATAGTCTGCAGGGGATATTGCAGATCTGCTAGAGCTTTGAGGGCTGGCAGCTTCCTTTGTCGGAGAAGGAGCCAGACGTTGACCTTTTCAGAAAAAGGTCTTGCAGAGAGCGAGCACATTGAAATGCTGAGTCTCTGGGAAAGCAGAGATCCCCAGTGCTGTTGCGGCTAAAGATAGGCTGCAGGGGGATAGTGCAGACCTACTAGAAGTTTCAGGGCTGGCACCTTCCATTGTGGGAGAAGGAGCCAGACTTTTGCTTTTCAAAAAAATGTTTCTGCCGCGAACGAGCACCTTGCCATGCTGAGTCTCTGGGAAAGCAGAGATCCCCAGTGCTTTTGCGTATAATGATAGGCTGCAGAGGGATAGTGAAGACCTGCAACAGCTTTCAGGGCTGGCAGCTTCCATTGTGGGAGAGGGAGCCGTAAGTTAGCCTTTTCAGAAAAAGTTTCTGCCGAGAACGAGCACCGTGACATGTTGAGTCTCTGGGAAAGCAGAGATCCCCAGTGCTGTTTTGCCTGCGGATAGGCTGCAGGGGGACGGTGAAGACCAGCAAGATCTTTAAGGGCTGGCACCTTCTTTGTGGGAGAAGGAGCGAGACGTTGACCTTTTCAGAAAAAGGTCTTGCCGAGAGCGAGCACACTGAAATGCTGTGTCTCTGGGAAAGCAGAGATCCCCAGTGCTGTTGCGGCTAAAGATAGGCTGCAGAGGGATAGTGCAGACCTACTAGAAGTTTCAGGGCTGGCACCTTCCATTGTGGGAGAAGGAGCCAGACTTTTGCCTTTTCAGAAAAAGTTTTTGCCGAGAACGAGCACCGTGACATGCTGAGTCTCTGGGAAAGCAGAGATCCCCAGTTCTGTTGTGCCTGCGGATAGGCTGTTCTCTAAGCTAAACTAATCAGAATAGTCTGGTTGTGCTTCATGGCACTGAAAGAGGGGCTGCTGAAATTAAGCATGACATTTTTTGTAAAGTAACATATAAATGGACTTGATAGATATCTTAAGAGAACTTACTGCACCTCTGAATCATCTGTCACTGGCCAGCATTAAAAAAAGAAAAACATAACCAAATATAAGATTGCAGTTTTTTCCTCCCTGCTTATGTCTGTGCAGAGAATGTATTTTTATAAACATGACAAACATTTTAAATAGCTTTTCTTATGAGGTAAGTTGAAAACATGGGTCAATAACATATGCATGCTATAATATTGAAATTAATAATGTTAATAACACAAACACACATTAGCATTGCCTTTCCTTTTTTCTTGTTTTCAATTTTAACAGGCCACTCTGTCCAGTTATGATTTCTATGCCATTCCATCTCAGTTCTTATTTCCATTCCAAGTGATGGAGAAATAGTAAAGGAGGATTAGGCATTTCACTTCTGAATTTGAGTTTTTCATAGACCTAATGTTTTAGGTTTTCACAATCTCTTTCCTTTCTTCTTCCTTTAACATTATTATTCCCGTGTTTTCTGCCACAGACGCTTGCAGGCACTGTATGCTTTTGTATAGTGTCTCACTTTTTACTTTATTTTGCTTTTTTAAAATTCATGTTCTGATGCTGTTGGATTACTGAACACTCTTCACTGCCAATAAAGCTTTCTGAACAGACCTGACAAATTCTTTTCCCACTGTTAAAGATTTTAAAAATTATGTTAACATAGAATGAAACTTTCTGATTTTAGCCTACATTGTCATGAAAGCCAAAGATTTTTCCGTGACCACGTCATTAACAACAGAGACTAGCAGTATTTCCATCCTATGCTGTCTGAAATAGCCAATAAGGAAATAAGCTCTCTTTATTTCTATTGCAGTAGGTATGCAAATACATCCTACACAAACCTGTCTACCTTTGCATATTGCTTGGAGCCAGATGGTTTGGAATCCCAGAATATATTGCGTGTAAGCCAATTATATTTTGTGACTTTCTTAAGGCAAGCGTATAATAAAAATAATTATTTTAAAATACCTGATATAACTGAAACAATGGAAAACAGAAGCAAGTGAAGCTGCATGTGTTCACAGGCCAATGGGACACAAGCCCTTCATATAGCATGGAAATTATTCTTTAGCATATGTTATGAAATTTCTGTATTAATTAAATTAGAGTTTTGCCCAGCTGTGGTCTCAGTCTGCCAAAAAGCTAGTTTCCTCTTGTAAACAGGCTGAACTACATAAAACACTGTAATCACTGTATCCCTAGAGATCTAAAGACTTACGAGGACCTCTTTGAAATTCTGGAAATTAAGAGATAAGCAGAAGTTTATCTTCTATTTGAAAGTCTGTTTGTCAGAGAAGCAGCTGATCTATTTTTCAGAGGAAGCTGCTAATGCTTTTGGACTGTTAATATTAATGTGTTTGTAACAGCAATGGCAAGGGTTTGATGGTGTATCTTCTCCAGCAGCAATACCGTTAAGACATTAAGACAGACCCAGCTCCCTGTCAGCTCTCACTGATTCCAGCACACACCAGTTCTTCCTTGACACCTATTTGTGGAGCTGCACAGTAAGCTCAATCAGCAACCCCCTTTTCCCACAAAAACAGTAACAAAACTACATAAAAATCCACAGGTTTTCCACTTGTTTTTTTAAAGTCTGCTTGTTTCATGATTTGGTTTGCAGCATGGTGCACAAACAATCTTGAAAGTAGAAAGGAAGCAGGGCAAGTGCGGGGAACACCACAAACTGAAATAACATGCTGACTAGACAATACTGCCTGCCTACCCACAGCTTGAGAATACAAATGAGGCAGAGTTTATAGGAAAAGGTAGTAACTTTTATTACACCTATTAGTGTTTTTGTTAAAACCCACAGGTATGCTTCCAGGCATGTAGGAAGAGCACAAAGTTGGGTTCCTGACCCTCAAAGCTTACTCATTTTTCAGTAATGTCAACAGATTTAATAAAAGACATTGCCTTTTCTTATGAAGTACCAAGATGCTGAAAAAGGACAATGTACATCTTAATTGTAGAATAAATGGCTGAAATGAGTTTATTTCCCCTTCAATAAAGTTTCTTGGACAGGCAAGAAGGTCCTGTGGTAGTTCAAGAGTAAGTTATTTAGCAGATATACATGGATGATACCAATAACAGGGAGAGCTAATTATCCTTTCTGTCCCTTCACAGGTCCCATAGGAGGGTATATTACAGAAAACATTTTGATCATTCAACTCCAAGGGAAAAAACAGGAAAGTAATCAGTGACTGACACCACTTTTTTCACACTAGAAAGAAACTCCAGCCTGAAAGAATATTTTTTTTTTTAAAATGAAGAATTTCAGCAAAACAATTGTGCTGAAAAGGAATTCAAGCTATACCATTGTCACTTAACTAGATCAGATCACTTCACTATGTATCAATCACAAAAGGTTTCAGAGACAATCACCTTTCACAAAAGTGTTTCTACATTCTCCTCTTCTCTGCATAGGCAAAGGTTTTATTTTGCTTTGACAGACTTCTGTAAATGGAAACTCAAGACTTTTTAGGAATTCCTTTCTACCTGGTCTGAGAAGATACCTCATTATAGAGGTAATTAGGTAGAAAGAATTAATTTGGTGTGCAAGTTAAAATTGAGTAAGAAAGGATGTATAGGTATAGGTTGAGCAGTACACCAGCTGAAATATTTCAGCTGCATTGTGAGAGTGATTTGGCGGAAAATGAGGCATGAAACACAGCTTAATAGTAATTAAAGTCGAGTGCTTATTTTGGCCCCATATTGAAAGATGTAGACACATGGAGCTTTTAATGAGCTGAAAACCTAAACTGAAAATGGAGATAAGGGTCTAAACACACTGGGAAAATTAAACATGTATTTTAAGCATGAATTTTTGGCACATTAAAAAAAAGATATTTATAACCCTGCTGCTAAATATCCAGTTCTGAAAATGTGAACAAATAGATTGTAGGATGTTTTAGGATTGTGCTGCTTTATATATTTTTTCCATAGTTTTATTTCATTCAGGTAATTTCCACTGAGTTTGGAACAGAAAAAGCTGATAGACTATATGAAGATCTGGCTGACATGGAAACAAACAAATGATGTTAGTCCTCTCCTCAAACATAATCTGTGGTAAACAAAGATGGAAGGAGACAGTTGTAATTTACTTGAAAACACTAGCATCCCATACTGAGACCCAAGATTAAAAACTCAAGAAACTGCACAGCCAGCCACCTGGATAGCTTGACTTGGGTGCAATAAGCAGTCTAAATATGGAAGCAGTATAGCTGTATAATCATGGCTTGCAATACAGAGTACACATCCTTCCCAGGAGTTCTGACTTGTTTTAAAAATAAACCTAGGATACTACCTACCCATAAAATTATCTTTATGGGTAGCAGTTATCTGTGGCGATTATTCATATCAAAGTCAATAGGTCCTTTCAGCTTCTCTAATATTTTGTACAATCAGTAAGGTTTTAGTGACCATTATTCTGTTCAAGTCTTCCAGAATCTCTTTTCATTTCCAGTCTAAATTTGCTTTTATGCACATTTTAAAGCTCCTGTGGCTTTGTGTCTTTGAATCCTATCAGTGCTTTTGCATGCTGAAGGCACTCCATGAGCAATACTCTCTTAATATGAAAGCTATGAGTCTTTCTGACTTTATGACTTGTGGACATAAAAAGGAAACTGTGAAGAAAGTGGGTTTTTTATGTGGGTTTGTGGTTTTTTGTGTTGTGGTTGGTTGTTTTTTTCTCCCTTTTAATAGTTTGAAATGCTTTTCTAATGTTTAACAGCTTTTTTTTTTTTTTTTTAATCTTCTTCCATATGTTATATAATGTGTAGTATATATGCTGGTAATATCAATTTTTGTGACTGCTTTCTCTGTTTCTATTGTTGCAAGTGGTAATCAAATGTATGTACAATCTTGCCTGTACTTTGTTATAGGGGAGTTCTTGAAAGATATAAATATTCTTTGTTCTCTGGAATTCCCTAATGTATTTGAAAAGGCTGAATTAGACAGGCAGCTATCAGGCTTAAAGCAAGAGAAATAGAAATACCAGGATTGTATTACAGCAGATGACATTTCCCATGGAAATCAAGATAATTAGTTTGAAACAAATAAATGCAAAATACTAATAAGTATCTTATATCCATCTTTTATTTATCTCATTTGAAAAGAAGAGGGTATTACATTTGCTTTATAACTGAAAAGACACAGTCTAGGTTTTTTGATGAAAAAGTGCTCTGTCAGGTCTGGACAGAATATTTATATCCTGATTTTAGTGACAGGAGTTCAGTAGATAAATAAGTATTTCGGAGAGGTCATTTAGGTTTACTGCCAAAATCGAATTATTTTCTGGCCTCATCAGAGGAAGGATTACTAATAATTTGGAAAGCCTGAACTTCTGAAACTTAATGGCAGAGCCATTATTACTGAAGTGTTAGTAAAGTGAGTTAACTCAGTTTACCTTGTGAGAAGTAGTGTTCTTAAGTGAAGAAGAAAAAGCAGCTAGAAGGTCCAAATATCCATCTCTTCACAGAGGAATTAAAAAAGTGAAAAATAAAAAAAAAAGTTTTGAAAAGGGAACAAAGACAAAAAGTCAAAGGACTGTCCTTAAAATCAGATACAGCTTTATATATCTCTGCATGTATGTGTATATAAATGTAGGTAAATGTCTTGTAAGAATGTGCAGATAAAACAAGCTACAATTTATGTAAGCAGTGAGTAACTCAAAACAGGGGACTTAAGAAAGAAGTTTGGAACTGAAAAGTCATGATCTGGTTTGTAATGTTGTACTAAAGTCATGATCTGGTCTGTAAGGTACTATAGGCAATGTGTTAAGAATCTTTCTTCACAGCCTAATCTTCCAAGAGTACAGCACAGGTCTCACCCCTAAAGTGCTGTAAATTCTCAAAAAATGTTAGCTACTGTAACAGCTTAACCAAATGCAAAGTTCAGGGACTTTACAGCTTTTCTCAATGGCCCTCTGGGCACAAACTACACTTAATCACACATTGTGCAGCGAACTACTTAAATTGCATAGAATGGCACTGAATGACCAGAGATTCTATTTAAAAAAGTTGGAGGGAACAAACCCAAAAACTAGTAAGTGTTTTTTATGTAGAAGAGCTGTCAGCTGGAGAGGTAACATGAAACAAGGAACGCAAGATAATCATCTCTGCCTAATAAATGTTAAGTGAAGGGTCACTCTATGAATCCAAAACACATTTCTTGATTCTCTGGACACAAAAGTGCATGTTGCAGAGACACCTCAGTTAATCTGGATGGAGTCAGTGAGATCTAGACATCTTGACCCCTGACCAGTGTATTCAAGGACATGCAGCATCCCCAGGAAAAGGCATGCAGAGATGGTGAGGGGGAAACTGTGTGGAAAAATGATGTAGAAATCTGACCTACGAAGCATTGCTAATTTTGTCAAGGCAGGCTTTGCCATAGAAAGATTGTTAAGAAACATAGGGAAGTAGCTAAATATGGCCACATCTCAAGGATACTAAAGAAAAGCTGATATGCTACAATCTGCTTCTCCATGTTTCTCCTTTTGCTTCAGCCTTCTCTAGAATTTTCTCCTGCAAACTCCACAACAATGTATTTTGAATAGCAGAGAAGACAGAAAACAACCTTTGGATTAAACAAAGTTCAATATAATTTGTCCTTAAACCCAAAAGGAAAAGTTCTGAATCAAAATACTTTTCTTTAGAGGAAACTAACTTGTACAAGCAGATTTATTCGGAAACGTCACATTGAAGGAGACTAAAATGGTTACACAAGCTCAATTCATGTCACCCTTTTTTGTGGAATTAAGCTCCCAAATCATTATTTAGCAAAGAAATATCTTTTATTTTCATAAACCATATTAAGTATGTATCCTACCCATGTACTTATTTGTTTGTTTCTTCTTCTGGGGGTTTAAATGTCAGGAAAAATGTTTGGAAGAAGAACAAGGACCTCATTACAAAGTTTGTTGGTCTTCATGTTTAAAAACTTTTTTGCAATGCTTAAACAAAAAACCTAGTAAAACCCTCAGACTAAGAGCAGAAGCACCAAGTAAGTATGCCACAATGTGTTCTCTCATTTAATATTCAAGAGACTAGGCTGGTTGAAATCCTTAGTAAACTTTCCATTTCCTATTTTGTGAAGCTTTCGTTCACAGTAGGAACTTTATAGCTTATTCTACAAAATAAAAACTACCACAGCAATGCACTGAAATGTAGTAGGCTGGTATAAATTCCCTCTGAGAATTCAAACATTTAAACATTTCAAAACATTTAAAGTAGTACGTTCAGTGCACTAAGGCTGACAACCTCTGCATATCAACTCTGAATCATGCAACCAGTGGCACAGGGCTGATCAAGATAAAATCCACATTGCTACTTGATTTAATAGAGTACTGTTCCAGTAGTAATGGAAATGGAACCATACACATGTTTTTTTCTTCAGCTGAGGTTTTTGATTCTAATAGTTTTGGAAACATAACCTGTAATCTTTTTGCTATGCCAGAAACAATTATTAATTATTTCCTTTTGGTAACAATTTCTGAGTGTGGGCAGACTGTCAACATGAGCCAGGCTACATGCCAGGCATTTTGGTGAGATTAACCTCATTTAAATTTAGCTGTCCAGATAAGAAATATCTGCCTCCCCTCTATATTACCATGTCATAATCAGTCAAGAGAAAAAATACATTCCAGAGGAAGATTCATCCTGTCCTGTGAGAAATATCTGATAGAAGCCAGACTGTGGCACACTGTGAAGTCAAAGGTCATTAAATTCAGGATCCAGAGAACTGGGGTTTTAAACTAGGGGTTAAACTGTTTTTTAAAAAGTAGGGCTAGAGCTTAAACTGCTCTTAATATATATTGCAAATATACCAATAAACATATATAAAATGATCAGATTTATGGTCACTGTTATTTAAAACTCTGTTAGATCATTAAAGCATATAGGAATGTCTGTGTGAATATCTTTCTTATTAAAAGAATTGTTAGACCAGTTCTTGAGTTCATGCAAAAAGATGAGTTTCTACTTCTGATGTTTGGTCCTCCATGATAATGTCTCCAAATATGATTATTTCATCTGAATGCACATTATTATTATAAGGCACAACGCATGACAGGAATAGTTCATTCCAGAAGTACTTTCCACACCTTTCTTTAAAAATACTTGAAAGGACAGACAGGATTCTTCATTTAATTTATATTTATTGAATGAATTATTGATACAGGTTGAGAACTAAGGTAATTTTTGACAGACCACATTTGTGTTGGAGATGAAAGATTTTGTTTGTCCTGCATAGAAATCATATAAATTGTTTTGCCACATCTAAATAATCACTCACAGAAGAGATAATTGACTTCTTAAAAAAATCTGTGCTCACTGAAGTTTGAAAGGAGTTGAGCATTCTCTCAGAGGTGGTCAACCATAATTTTCATGGTTCTGACATTCTAGCAAGCAAACAATATTAGAAGAAACTTGCCATGGCTATCTCAGTCATGATGGGAAGTGTGCAGCTGATGTTTTCATTTCACCTATTATCTTTTAATATTAGAGAACTATAGAACTACTTTACCTGTCATTCCTGTCTTTGTCAACAAGTGGTGACAATTATCTTCTGGACATGAAAAATTGCGATCAAATATTGTCAGCTAAGGGTTTACTCTGCACAATTTTTGTGAATTAAGTGATGAACAGTAGAATTATTTTTTTTTAGCTATTCATTCACTTGTGGCACTTGTAAATGCTGAAAATGAAAAAACAGCTTGTTAGGTAATGAGCCAACATTTTACTGCTCCTTGCAGTATATGGCTGGACAAGGTTGCATTTGAGTAGAAGTTCTAATTATTACCACCCTATTTTGACTGTGGACATTTCTGTTTACTTTTGAGCAGATATTTTAATCCTTTCTTAATCCAGTTTATTTGTTCTGTGTATGTTATTTGTCCTACAGGAGAGACTTTTCATGCATAACATCAAATATTTCCACCCTTTGAGGTCTGCTGTGCAATAGATTGGTTCATGCAGATTTGGGGTTACTGTGATCCAGCAATGTTTGTGGTGTCAAAATAGCAAACAACAAGAATTATATGTACACGCTTGTGTTAATAGCAGAATAAATAAATATTTGGCCCCAAGATGTCAGCCAGAATTATGTAGCACATCATATTTTTGACTTTAATTTCTTGCAAGCTGATTAATAGGAATCTCTCTCTCAAAAAAAAATATTTCTCCAACAGTAGTATTTTGCATTCTGAATTTTGCCCTCTTTAGGAGCTTTCATGAAACCCAAATATTCTTTGAGCTTATGTACATGAGAAGAGTTGCTTTTGAGATAAGTTTTCCTCCCTGCAATCTCCAAGAGAAGCACTTCTTTCTGTATCCAGGACATTTTTGTTGAATATTGATCTTGGAAGTGATTATATAAAAGAGAAACTATTCATAATAGGTGGATATCCATATGAGTGTTACTGAAATGGCAATTTCATTTTAAACAGAACTCTGATTACAATATTATACAATATCCACTTCATATTTAGGATTAATGAAGCTCTACTTGAGAATACTGGGGGAGAAAAAGAAGCATATTTTTTTTTGTAAGTGTAATTTTCTGAATATAATTCTGTTTGCTTTCTCTCCAGTTTTTGTACTGTTCTTCGATTGCTTTGCTGCAGTTTGAAAAGATGTACCTATAAACAATACATCAGCAATTATGACAACGAGTTTTGACAAGTTGTTATGTGACATATCGTTTTTCATCATCAGTAAATAAAAGTAGAAAATATTACCCATTTTGTTTCCTGTTATGTTTGTGTTATGGTATAAAACACAAAGTACAATGCTAGAGCAGAAGTTTGAATTCCAAATGAGAGTTCTAATTCCAGATGAATTCAACTTTGACTTTTTGAACCTCACGTGAAGATATGTCTAGTATCAGTCATGATAAAACATTTAACAGAATGAATACTAAAATAAATATATTGTGATGTCTGTTTGCCAATTAAAACTCTATTAAATAAATCTGAGCTTTATAATAGCAGGCTATTACAGAAATCAGAAATTATTACATTCCATGCAACTGTTATAGCTGGTAAGGTTACAAAAATAAATTTTAAAATATTTGGGACCAGCAACTGCAAAAAATCTGAGGTTTTTGAAGTATTCTCACTCATAAGTTTCTTATATTTCAGGAACAGGGCTGTGAACTGTTGTTTATCCAAATTATTGAAACAAACAGCTTGTAGATAAAATGAAATTAAGTCTTTCAGCTTTAAAGACAGTCCTCAAAAAGAAATTAGTAGATCTTGAGGCCTCGGTGGAAAAAACTAAAGGTGGATCAAGAAAATGCTGATCAGCTATGAAGTACTGTCTTGGATTATATATGAGATAACACGTTACTGCTCAATAGCTAACAGCAGAAATTTTATATTTAAGGATCAGTAATTCTGGGCAATAGTTTTTCTTTATGTGACACAGTAGAAAAGAAAGCCAACAATACAAGAGTAAGCATTGGCATGGGAGTCTGGAAGGGAAAGACAGCTAGATATCATATCACCTTTTTCTGTGCTGCTGTTTTCATCAGCATGACTGTTCCTGTGAAAGGATGACAGACTTTAGAATGCTGCTTTCAGAAAGATTTCACATGTGTTCTTTGCTGGTGCTGCCGGTAAAGAAATGCTGTCAGAGCAGAACTGGCAGTGAGGTACACAGGACTTGGCTTGGCTTGCATATCCTTCACAGCTGTTATATTGGGGACAGTGGGGTCTATCCTAACCAGGACATTCAAACTCATTAAAATCTTAGCTGCAATGTGCAGTGGTGACAGGATGCTACAGATACTTAAAAGAACAAGGTCATTTGAAGTGATATCATATAGATTATTCATCAGCAAGATAAAATTATCAAGTTGAGCATAGGAAATTGTTACATATTGAAAAACGAAGTAGAGGAATTTTCTTCTGTAAAGGATCGTACAGCTCTCTCCTGTGTGCCTCTTTTTGCATTCAGCCCAAGTTGCTACTTGCTAGGCTCTTTGAGTTTGGGAATAACCAGAAATAACAAGAAATAATTTACAACAAGAAAAAGCTATTTACAATATGTAGATTTGTTTTTAAAAAATCCATAGCTTTCTTTTGTTTGTTTGTTTGGGTTTTGTTTGTTTGTTTGTTTGTTTTTTCAACTAGCCCTTACCTACATCTCTTATTTTTGTGTGTCTGTGTAGTGGGGATTTGACTGGCTAACCCCAAGCTTGTGGAAATTCACCTGTGTCAAGTCAGACTGAGTATGAAAAAAAGGATACATAGGAGAAAGTTATAAGACCAGCTAAGGGTAATTCTTTTACATTGTCCAGCATATAACAACTAAATATTGTCATCTTGCTAATATGATCCTGAAATTCATAACTTGTACCTTTTTTGTTTTATGTAATGTTGCTCTCTTCTATTTCCATGGTCTTATATGCAAGGACACATGCTTGCCTAAAGTATACAGCAAAATTTACTTTTGGTATTGCCCACCAGCTAACAAGAATGACAGCTGCTAATGCTGTGAAATAACAACATTCTATCCTAATCCTCATCTCAGTTTTTCAGTGCTTAGTGGGTGGCTGCAAGGAGGATGGAGGTTCTTTCTTCACAAGGCACCATATGGAGAAGACAAAGGGCAATGGGTGCAAGCTGCAGCAGGAAAAGTTTCATCTTGATAAAAGACAGCAATTTTTTACAGTGAGAACAATTAATCACTGGAACAACCTCCCAAGGGATGTGGTAGAGTCCCTCCCCGTCACTGGAGGCTTTCAAGATGCAACTGGATGGGGTGCTAGATAACTTCATCCAGGCTCCCTTTCCCATGAAAGGGTGGTCTAGGTGACGTCCCTTCCAACCTGGGGAGTTCTATGGTTCTGTTTCTAATTCTCTAGTGGCTGCTGCTGTGCATGTGGAAGGAAATAAATAATTGTTTCCCGTCTCTCTCTGTACACTCTAAGTGAAGCAGTGAACATTAACAGTGAAGAATAAACTCTTCTAAAAAATACTGCATTTTGAGAAATCTTGACTGCACATTTAATTTCAGGTTTGTTGTGTTGTTCAGGAAGATGAAGCTATTGCTAAAGTGAAAGCAGAAGAGACTCGAGCAATAGCTAAAGATTCTTTGAGAAACCTGGATGAAGTTCTCTCAGCTTTAGAATCTGTAAATATGGCTTTTGACTCCTTAGAGAAAGCATGCATTTCTGAAATTGGAGTTTTTATGAAACCACCTGTCATGACGGTGATGTAAGCTATTTGTATTCTTTTAAATGCCAAACAAGCTGTTCAACATTTCTTACTGCTTTCCTGTCTTTCCTATTCGCCAATCACCCTTACATTTAGTGTGCTGCTTGTGTCTATCAACACCTTTCATAGCAAAAATTACTCATCCTATATTTATTTTTCCTCAAGCAAAATACCCACTAGCCATTTAAAATGAAAGATGGATTTTTTTCACCATGCTCTGTTCATTTATGAATGGATGTTCCTGGACCAAAAACCCTGTGAAGAATACCTTTGAACTTAAAAGAAATTTAGTATTGACAGCACATCTAACTGGCCTCACTCAGATATGCAGGCTTTCTGAACTTCACAGACATTCAGAACAAGCTGCCAACTTTGTGGCTTACCTTCCTTTCTAATTTCTAGGACTAAATAGGAACAAGAAGATAGAGTAATCTAAAAAAAAATTAAATGTCTATGACATGCATTGATGTCTGCTACATTTTGGTTTGTCATATATTGATTAATTTTCACACATAGCATTTTCAAATAGTCTCACACTTTGATCTGTGTGCACTCAGCTCCACTTTCTTGCTCTAAATCAGCAGTCATTTGGGACTGTACTGACAGAATGTCTTAGGAAAAAATTACAACCAGCATCTGAGAGATAAGGAAACCTCTTCTGTCAGGGAAGTGTCATTAAAAAACAAAGTGCAGGCATAACTTCTAGTTGATGATATTGTAAATAATACACATTTTACAAAACTGAGAACAACAGAAACCAGAGAAAATAAAAGACCCTTTTTTAAACACGTGTAGCAGTAGGGGGTTTCGTTTCTTGAAATTCGGTATACTTTTTTAGTTTACCTGTTCATAAACTACATACTGCAAGTGTTTTTAAATACAACAACTGTGGTATTTAATTTGACTGAGTTATTTGTTTTCACTGTTTACTGTGTTAGCAATTTCTCATTATTTGGCCAATGTTATTTGGATGGACTTTTGTTTTCACATAAACCTATTAAGTTTTTAAAATGTCTTCAAGAACTTATAAGAAAGGCTAAATGCATAATTTTTAGTATGAAGAGGGCTTGTTTATTTTCTGTTTGTGGCAAGCATGATTAGACATTCATGAAATTTTTGGAATTAAAAGGAAAGTCCAGTTCTTTGGTTAGCAGACTGTCTTGAGAGTTCAAACCTGTTGTGACTTGCCTGAAATTTCAGTATCAGAAAGCCATTAAGGCCCATTCTGCTAGTGAGCTAGCAATTTTGGAATTTTGCCCTTGAAATGTCTGCATTGATTAATTAAAACTAGAGAGGTGATGACTGTACTTCAGTTCATGCTTTTATGAAGCAGTAATGTCTGAAATCTTTCCCTGCTTGCACATCTGTTCTCTTGCTGCATATACTAACCTCCATTTTCCTCAGGAGGAGGGCTGCTCCTCAGCTTTCAGGTGTCCTAAAGCAGAGAGGCAATTTTAGCAAATTTATATTATATCTACAGTAAAATAATTAAAAAAAAAAAAAAAAAAAAAGGCCCATTGTCTTTATCAAGTATTTGTTGTGGTAAATCACTTCAAAGCACTATACATGAAATCACTCAAAATATGCAAGCCTGTTTTAGTTAAAACATTGTTTTCTAATTTTATATCAGTGGGGTTTTAATTTCATCTCTTAAGCCTCTTATCCAAATTCTTGGATATGCTGATTTTCTTAGAAAGCTTTTAGAATAGGATAAAGAAAATGTAAAGCCTCAAATATTGTCAAAAGCTGCAGAGATACATCAATAAACCAGATTTTGTACCTGAAAAAGTAGAAAGGATTTAAAAAACATGCAGGTCCATGTGTATGTGGGTGAGAGCTATGAATTTTTTCTGTCAGATACTCAAAGAAGTTGATCAAATAAGACAAAAATTTAATGCTGCACAGGTACTCCATGTATCTTACATGTGATTTATTTCTTCCATGACTTCATGACTTTTTAGTCATTAAAGGATGAATTATTACATTTAGTTGTGTAATTTAGCAGCATGGTCACATTGAAGGCTAAGATAGCATTTACTCAAGCCTGCATGAGCAAGTACAGATCTGTCATTCTTCAATGAAGCAGGTCACAGTCAAACACAGACATTCTCACCTCTGCTTTTTCTCCATGCCCTGGACCCCATCCCTGGGCTGCTGGCTTCTCCAGCTAGAGAAGCTGATTCTGGTTCTAAGCCTCATGTATCCCATTTGTACAGAGTAAGAGCCTGCATGAGGAGCCATGGAGGAGCTTTATGATTGGGACAGAATCACCACAGCAATCCACCCGTGTATTTGCAGTGACATTGTGAGCTAGTTTTTCCAGGCTGGGTGGACAAAATGATCTCAGGATAAGCTTCTGAAGATCTGTGGTCCAGAAGAGACTTTCTCCCTTACCTCTATGCCAAATTTCAATAAGCTATTGAAAAAACCACCTTGACAAATACAAGCATGAGAAAAGACATCTGTCATTATGAGAACATTATGTCTGTTTTACAGACAGGACAGAAACTGTCGATATTACAGCCATTTGACTGAGGGCAGATTTATTTCACTTGGCATGAGGCTCCTAATTACATATACTGTTTGTATATGTGACCTGTCACCCCTATTAACAAATTCTAAGTATCAAGTCAATGGTCTGGGATATCTCATCCCAAATGTTTGCTCTGCCGTCTTAGGCTGAACTTAATGCTACAGTGCCTAACCTTTAAGATGAACAGATGAAGCTGAGACAGGTGAAGGATCAGAAAAAAGCATTCCAAGGCCAGTATGAGAAAAGTCTTGAAGAGAAAGCAAGACTTGGTGATCTTTTTTTCTTTAAGCCAGAAAACTGAAACTTTCATTTTCATACTGCCAGCATAGAGCTAGCTGGCCATGCTCACATATGGCTGTAAGTGCTCAGCATCAGGCAGTCCTATGATATCTGGAATACCCAGTCAATGGTAAAATGGCATGCATGACACCAAGAATTCACTGGTGTTGTACTTTACTGGCCCTTACCCTTTTTAAAAATATACACTACTGTATTTGAGAAATCCAACAGCCAACAGTTTTGCAACTTCTTCTGGATCCCCTCAGCAAATATTGTTGTATATTAGGGACTGAATGAAACTGCTAGGACTGTGAAGAGGAGATTAAATGTATATATTGGCTCAAGTATGTCTCTCCTTCTCCATAACAAGTAAGGGAAAACTGCCAGTCAACAGTGCCCTTCACTAACCTACTAATGAGATCGGGAATAAACATTAGGGAAATAGAGAATACAAAAGGAGTTAAGCAGGGGAAAAAAATCTCTTAGAAAATAATCCAAACCTTGTATTTTTCAATTAGTTACCAAGAACCACCACTCTCACTCAAGCTCACCTGACTTGAGCTGGAGAGCTTATAGCTGTGCTGGAGGTGGGCAGGTTTGATGAGAGGAGAGCATGAATAATTTTGAAGATGAAATTTCAAATATCATAATTGAATGTGTTCAGAGCAGCCACTTATGTGGCCTATTATGGAGCTTTTAAAACACTACAGAGGAAGCTTATAAGTAAAATTAATCTTCCTTTTCTTTCTTTCTAGAATGTTCTTGTGAAAGGTATCCAAGATCAGTTTGTATCCATTTAAAATGAATTATTATATCCACATGTGGTGGGCTGACCCCAGCCAGCAGCTAAGCTCCACACAGCAGCTCACTCACTTCCCACCTTTCAGTGGGATGGGGGACAGAATTGGAAGAGCAAAAGCTGAAAACTCATGGGTAAAGATAAAAACAGTCTAATAGGTGAAGCAAAGCTGCATGCACAAGCAATGCAAAACAAGGAATTTATTCACTACTTCCCATCGGCAGGAAGATGTTTAGACACTTTCCTGGAAAGCAGGGCCTCAGCATGTGCAATGGTTACTTGGGAAGACAAATGCCATAACCACAAACATTCCCCCTTTCTTCTTTCCCCCAGCTTTTATTGCTCATTGTGTATGAGGTCATATGGTATGGGATATCTCTTTGGTCAGCTGTCCCAGCTGTGTCCATTCCCAATTCCCCCAGCCTGCTCAGGGTGGAGGCAGAGTAGGGAAAAAGAAACAAACAACACAACCAAACCCAAAAGATAAAACCTTGACACTGTGCGAGATCACTTGTCAGCAACAGTCAAAACACTGGTGTGTTATCGACACTGGTTTAGTCACAAATCCAAACCAGCACCATATAGGCTGCTATAAAGAAAATGAACTCCATCCCAGCCAGACCCAGTACAACACTAAGCAGTCCTACCCATCTACCTAATGTTCCTCAGCCTGCTATTAGTTCTTAATAATACGGTCTCAGCCAGATATCTTCTCTGAAATGAGGTCAAGCTTGTAATTTTCTAGTCCTGTTCATGGCCTTTCAATGGCAATAGTTTTCAGTCACTATGTACTCGTATTCAACTGTTTATTGTTACAAATCTCTCTAAGGAGTACCTACACATCTTGTTTAACAACTAATATTTTTCAGCTGATAGGCTGCTGTATCAAGAAATGCCAAAATGTAGAGGTTCCAGGAAGTCTGGATTTCAGTCTTATAAACATATTGGGAGATCTTCCAGATCAGGTGAGATGTATAAAAAAGCCGAATTGATTTAGTCAAAAGCTGGACTCCCATCACAGGGTATTGAGAGTTTCTAAAAGTCAGGTGAGCCCAGATCTTTAGATGTTGTAACATAATGGAGAGGTCCAGTGAAGTGAATTCAACTGTGGATATTAAAAACAGCTGAATTTTCAGGACCATACTTTTAAAATACTAGATGAGTGACAAAAGTGGCTCAACAAACTGAACAAAATTCTATGATGTATTTTTTCCATCTTATGAATTCCAAAACCCAGCTAATATAAATTTTCTTAGGATCAAATTACCTGCCCTAGAAGAGGAATGGTATGTGCTTTCAACCAAAGAGTTCTGAAACACTATGTTCCCCCTCTCTGCCAGGTTGCATCTAGAGGGTCTCCAATATTAATGGAAAAATACATTAAGCTAAGAGTTCTGCATATGTGCAGAAAGGCACAAGATTTGCCTTAGGGTAGTATGTTCATAAGCACAAATCATTTCAAAAGTAGCATGCAAATTCCTACTACTTTTATGTCCATTTGAAGAATTAACTGCATCATTTAGTGTGTCCACTATCATAATGTGTTAACTTCAGAAACCATGGTCCAGTGGAACTCCCCTCAAACCAATTCTCTTTTCAGATTAGATCTGTTACATGATTTTGGTGACCTGAGTCTGCAAAAAGGAAAATGTAGGCAATATAAAGAAAGTTGAAGATCCCAAAGCATAGGATAAAACCTGTAGATTTTAGGGAGGCCAAAAGAGGCTGTATCATCTGAGAAGGCTTAACAGAGAAGTGATGCTTAACAAAGAAGTGATGTACTCTTCTGATAAAACCCCCTCATTTTAATAATTGAAATTTTGATAATTGTGGCAGTATGATAATTT